>NC_072406.2:135844833-136164666 GCF_028858775.2 Pan troglodytes | reverse complement strand
AGGAGGCAGAGACTGCAGACGTGGCGAAGGTGTTGAGTGTGCAGGGGGAAGTTATGTAAGTCCCCAGTGAGGTGCCTGGACCCAGAGTTCTCATTTTAAGGCTTAGAATGTGCTAGAATCCTTGTTTCTAGAGACTGGATTGATGATCACAACTGGGTGATGCTCCCACCTAGGCCCCCGCCCCTACCTGCCACCTGAATTGTGCCCTTTGCAGTCGGGTGGCACACTGTTTAGTGTCTCCTGCTCACTGCCTCCAGGGTTCCAGGGACTTGCTGATTTTCTGTCTCTACTGAGAGATTTGAGAAATTCTTGAAGCAACTTGCCAAGTAGAAACCGTCTAATGGCATCAGTGCAAGGATTCGGTGTCTTTCCCAGCCGGGGGGCACTGGCCCTGCAGAGATGAAGTGGAAAGATCCCGGGAGGGAGAGCAAGCTACCTTCCCTGGGGGTGCAGCAGGCGTGACTTGAGCTTGCGCTAATCACACCCACTTCTGCCCTGAGAAAGTCTTCTATGGAAAGAGGCTAAAAAGACTATGTGGAAAATATCTCTTTTAAAGCCCCCATTTGAGACCTCTCCCCTGCCCTGTGTGTGCCTAGCCCGTAGGTTGCTGCCAAGGTGAGCAGGCCCGGGATGTGGCTGGGGAGGATCTACAGCCTCCTGGCCGAGTCCACCCAGGAGGAGCCATTTAAGACCCTGGAAACCCATCAAACCTGGCAACTGGAGGTCATTAGCCGTCTGACTGAGAGGCGGGTCGTAAAATAAGCCCTAAGTGGTTACGAGCTCTGTTAACCATTTTAAAATGCACAAACAGAGGAGCTTTGGTTTGGCGCCTCTGAAAGGAAATGGGCGTCGTCTGATGGGAGAACATTCCGGGAGAACATTCGCCTTCATGGTCAAGGCGCAAGGACCAGCCTGCATTGGCTTATTCATGCGCCTGTCGAATGGTTGCTGTGCCCTTTGCCTCTTCCTTGGTTTCTGATGGGGCAGAAACTTACCACCATGTATCTAGCTTTCTTTTTTTGGTGAACTTTTAAGGAATTGGAGTATAACCTTCATGCATTAAAGAGCATCTATCCTAAGTATGCTGCTTGATGGATTTTCACAAACAGAACTCACCTATACAACCAGTACCTAGATCAGGTATACAGACAGCACCCCAGGACCCCCGGGCTCTGTTCTGGTCATTAACCACCTCTCAGCACCCATGCAAGGGAAATTGCTATCCTGACTTCCGCGGCCTGGGTTTTTGGCCTGTTTTGTGCTGTCTCTAACTGGAATCGTGTGTGGTTCTCCTTTATATCTGGGTTCTTTTGCTCAGTACTACATCTGTGAGATTCTTCCCTGGTGAAGTTTGTCCATTTTCACAGCTGAATTGTATTTATCCGTTCTACTGTGGGTAGACACTGTGTGATTTCCAGTTTTTGGCCCTACAAATAGTACAATGAACATTCTAGTTGATGTCTTTTGATCAGCATATGGATGCCTTTCTGTTGGGCACATAGCTAGGATTGGAATTGTGGTCTTTGGGAGTGAGTATGCCCAAGCTTCAGTAGATAATGCCAGTGTTCCAAGCAATTGTACTTATTTACCATTCCCATCAGCAGCGTATGAGTCTCTGGAAAGATGAAATAAGAGCCTGGAAAAAATGTAAGGTGAGACTGACTCCCTTTTGTCCTCTGCCCAAGTTCCCAAAAAGAAGAGACCCTGGGGGATAACAGCTGGCCCTTTTTGCATTGAATGGGTGCACTGGAAGAGATAAGGCTTCTGGGATGCCCCAGAAGGATGCACCTGTCCCTCCTGGGGTTCTGCCCATGTGGTCACGTTTCACTGGAAGCCAGTCTGTTTCTGAACTTGCGGATGGGGTTCGTTGGTCTCTGAGAAGAGCCCAGAATTCAGCATTTTAGTCTCCATGCTTTGGGTGTCTGCATGCAATGAAGCAAAGCCTCCAGGCTCATCTTTGAGATGAAAGTGGCTGGCCTGGTAGCTGGCCTGGGTTTTCTCTTGGGAGGGCTTGAGAGCTGCCACCATTTAATGGTTCAGTCAAGAAAGGTTTTTATTTGTAGATCAGTCTAGTCTCAGAACCAACTGGTTCTGCACCCACCCCCTGGACTTCCAACCCAGTGTTCTAGGTGGAGAAAGAGCTTTCCTTGTGCCAAAAGCTGTTGTTTGGTGTGATGAGGGGTCCAGAGCAGTGGGAAGAGGCAGCTGACATTTACTGAGCCTCCTGCGTGCTCACGAGAACTCTGAATGCAGGTGTGCTGGTCTCCCCAACCACACAGGAAGTGGAAGAAGAGAGGACTCTGCACAGTCCCTGAGCAGCAGAGCCCCAGCTGGGGTGTGTGTCCTGCCCTGGCTCTGTCAAATTTGTAACTCACAACAGTGGCAGTGGCTGGCTAAAGGAGACTTGGAAGGAAGGAAAACCTGTGCCCAGGTTATTGCCCGGCTGTCTTCCCTACCCCAAGTAGATTCAGTAAATCTGGGGCAGGGCTTGGAAGCTGTTTGTAACAAATGCCTTAGGTGAGTTTTACTCAATTTGGGGAAGCAGTGACTTCCCAGGCCCTTTTGATGAGAGGCTGGGTAAGGAGAGGAATGGAGGAAATAAGAAACAGATCTCACGCTCCAGGAGCGCCTGGCCTGAGCAGCCTCGTGCAGGAAGCTCTCTGAGGAGCTGGACAAGCTCTGTGTCTGCTGCTCCACAGGGTCATGCTTGAAATGTGACTAGGACGGCCGAAGAATGGAAATTTTACATCTCATTTACTTTTAACTAATTTAAATTTAAAAGCAGATACTTAATTCAGTTATTAGAAAACTTTTAAGAATGTTTGGAACAGCTTGGGTCCATAACTCCTTTTCCGACTCTAAGTCTTATGACATCTAGATACAGCTCAGGTACTTCAGATGAAAATGTAGCATCCAAATTGAGATGGACCTAAGTGTAAAATACACACTGGAATTTGAAGACTTAGTATGAAAAAAATGCAAATTTTTAATTAATAACTTTTATACTGACTACATGTTGAAGTGGTTATTTTGGGTCTATTCGAGTTGAACTACATGAAAATTAACCTCACCTGGAACATTTAACCTAGGTATGGGCTCACTGTTTTTGTTGGGCAGTGCTGCTCTGAGGCACTTTCTTGCTGGAATTTGACTTAGAGTGCTAGGGAGTTGGAGGAGAGGAGAGAAGCCCCAGCTGTGGCCCCTTGTTTGGCTCACGTGGGAGCAGGGTTTCAGGCTGATGGCACACCTGGCCCTACAGATGGCCACAAGGCCACCTGTGATGGGTCCGTTGGGCTCTGGCTGGCCTGTCCATCTCCTTGGGTACTTTGCCCAAAGAGGGAAACTGCCCGTTCCCTCCAGGTAGTGCCTTTAGAAAACGAGAATCTTCTCTAACGCTCTGGGCTAGGGAGAGCTGAGCACGTCTCACCCTGGGCTGCACTGCATCTCACACAAGTGGGACATGGCCTGCTGTTGGTCAGGGTGAGAACTCTGCCTTTAAATTAGAATCAAATCAAATCAAATCAAATCTCTTACCCCAGTGGGGTAGAGAGCACCGCCAAATACTAAGCTACAGGAATGTGGCCCAGAAAGCAAATTAGGTTTTATTTCTGCCTCCTGCCTTTGCCCTGCTATTTCTGGAAGAGACCCCATAGACAGTGCCGTGAAGGGCAGCCTACGGAGTCTGTGGCAGGCAGGGACTCGCAGGTGAGCCTGGTAGTGGGTCGGCGGGTTCTCATCCATGGCGCTCAGCCCGTCTGAGGTCATCTGCCCTCTTCTTCATTGGATTCTGGAAGCCTCCCCACCAGCCTGCGAGATGCAGCTGAACAGGGACTTGTTTTGTTTACTGCTGCATCCCAGGGCTCTACACTTGAGCCTGACACAGAGTAGGGCTTTAATAATCTTTATTGAGGGCCGGGCACAATGGCTCACTCCTGTAATCCCAGCACTTTAGGAGGCCCCGGGCAGACAGATCACGAGGTCAAGAGATCAAGACCATCCTGGCCAACGTGGTGAAACCCCGTTTCTACTTAAAAAAAAAAAAATCAGCTGAGCATGGTGGTGCGCACCTTTAGTCCCAGCCACTCAGGAGGCTGAGGCAGGAGAATCTCTTGAACCTGGGAGGCAGAGGTTGCAGTGAGCCGAGATCGAGCCACTGCACTCCAGCCTGGTGACAGAGCGAGACTCAGTGTCAAAACAAAAACAAAACAAAACAAAAAAACTTTACTGAATGGGTTCATTTGGAGGATGACCCCTAAATCTGATGGTCAAATATGGCCTTCATGTTGACCTTCCTGAAGTGACATCCCCGTAGGTGGGCATATGCATTTCCCTTGGGAGAGATTCCCAGAGGGGCCTCTGGCTTGGGATTGGCGAGGAACCTCAGACCTACATTGTGTTTTTACTCTAGATCTGTAAGCGCAGATTTTTCTTTTTTTTCCAGAAACTGTTTCTTGGACAACACGGCAACTACTTTCCATTGCAAAGAAAAATCCTGTCCTTTGTGTGCTCTCTACAAAGCACTCACACAGCCAGGCTATATCATTTGTTCCTGACAACATGCTGTGGGGGACATCACCATTTTCTGCATGTCCCCAGGAAATGGGCGGGACCACTTGTCCAAAGTCCTACAGCTAAAGGGAGGCACAGTGGCACCTTAGATTCAGGGGAACTCCCATCTTGGGGTGACTTCTTTGCCCTCATTATATTCCACATGTCATGGAACCTAATGAATAAATCTGGTTTGGTCAGGCCTGGAGCGCAGAAATGTTAAAGGCAGGCAATGAGAAAAAAATCTGCGTCCTTCCTCGGGGGATGAGCTGCCTGACTGGGAAGGTCCAGGCTCAGACTGGCCTCTGCCCAGGTGTCCTATGGCAGGGGCTCGTGGAGGAGCACTGTTCCTGTTTTCTGGGTCCCCTGCTCTGCCTCACCTGTTTAAAGTCAGTGACTCAAATTTTTAAAACTGTGAAACCGTATACTGTCCATCCCTGTTCAGCCTTCCCCAGGCCACGGGCCCTGCACGTGTCACTGCTTGTTCATGGTTCTCCCCTGTGTCGCCTGTGAGGCTCACTCATCTTGATGACTCAGAGACTTGCCAGAGACCCTGGACTCCCCGTCCCAAATTCCCCGAGCCTGGCCCCAATGATTCTTGCAATGTTACTCTGTTCATGGTGCCTCTGCCCCATTTCCATCTGTGCCGTATCACCAATAGTGGGGGGGGGGTGGTCCCCCAAACAACAGGGACTAACTTGAACTTTGCAAGACTCTTGAATTTCCTGGCTATATTTATGATCTGTATGGCACTGATTTGTACTAGAGCTGAGCCTGCAGAAGTCAGTTGAACCCATCCCCTCTATATTCAGGAGGACTACAGGATGTAGGAACTCAAATGGGATGTTGATCTGTGGCAGTTTGCAACTTTGCCTAGCAGCACAGACCTGCCTCCTTGGGAGAGGCCTCTGGGGAGGGATGCTAAGCCGATGGATGTCTGTGCAGAGACAAGGGACTGTCCTCTTCACCTGAGAGGCCATTCTCATCCTGCCTAGTCCTGTCTGATTCACATCTGACCCCAGCTTAGCCCAGACAGAGACATGCTAAAGCATGTTCTGATACTTTCTAGCTTGGATTATCTCCTTGTATGCTTTCTTTGTATACTTAGGGCCCAAAATACCATAAGGTGGAACATTCTAAAGTAAAAATGATCCCCTTTTTATTGTTTGAAAATTTGTGTTTCTTATTAAAATAGAACATTTTACAGTTATTCACAAGATAAGGTCTTACTTTAAAAATAACTATTTTCCTCTGTCTTTCTGACTTCTTTTTTTAATTCAAGAACAGGGATATTAAGGCAGGTGATGAAAGCAGAATTTTTAATAAGAGCATAGTGATGCTTTTCACAACGGACTTAGAAGACATTAAAATATATGTGTTTTGATCTTTTTCTGGATTTGAATATGAAGGACTAGTTATTGCAACAGACAGCAAAGTAATTCATTTCGGATGCATTTCAGCAAGCCAGCCCTCTAGGAGACGCTGGAAGAACATGTGGAAGTGTGTGACACAGACCAGACTGGACATGTACCCGGCCCATCAGCTAAAAAGCCAAAGAGCAGGTGGAAACAGGAATAACAGTGACAGTGATGGTTACCATGATGAGGAGCACTGCCAACGATTCCTGAACTTCCCAGGTGCCCTGTCCTTGCTTGGTGCTTCCCATGGATTATCTCAGTCCTCCCTGTGGCTCCATTAGACTACATATTGTCACATCATCCCCATTTTTCAGATAAGGAACTGAGGTGGGCTAAGTGTCAGGCCGTGGAGCCAGGATGAGAACTCCAGCTGTCTAGATAACCCATGTCCTGGTAACTGCCACTCTGCTCCCGAGTGGTCAGCGCGTAAACCACTGCAGCGTGGGGACTGACTTCACCATCCCCTTGGCTCTGCCTCTGACCCCCTGAGCAGGTGGGAGCTCGAGCCAGCTATTCCGGGAATTAGGCATATACTCATTTTTTGCTTCAGTTATTTCACTAATTAAGGCAAAGTTTCTGGTAGTTTGACATTACGTATCTGGATAATTGCCTCAATGTATCATTTTCACTTTGCACCCTCAGACACAACCTTTAATGAAACTTGAAAACCCAACTCTCCTTGGGGGAAATGATACTCACTTCTGTTTCTAGGCCAGGCGCAGTGGCTCATGCCTGTAATCCCAGCACTCTGGGAGGCCGAGGCCAGCGGATCACGAGATCAGGTGTTCGAGACCAGCCTGGCCAACATGGTGAAACCCCGTCTCTACTAAAAATACAAAAATTAGCGGGGCATGGTGGTGGTCGCCTGTAATCCCAGCTATTTGGGAGGCTGAGGCAGGAGAATCGCTTGAACCCAGGAGGCGGAGGTTGCAGTGAGCTGAGATCATGCCACTACACTCCAGGCTGGGTGACAGAGCAACACTCCGTCTCAAAAAAACGAAAAAAACAAAAACCGTCTGTTTCTAAATCTGTTTCTGAAAGTAGTTGAGGGCGCAGACTTCTAGTTATAAGCTTAATTGCCCAACATGCAGAAGAAGTCTCCAACTTCCCTGTTTATCAGGCTTGAAAGTCAGCCTTGGTTTGGGGCAGATGGCCTGCTCCTGGTCCTTATCTGGGAGATGAGAGGTTCCGACAGTGTGATCTCTCAAGTGCCTCAGTTTGGATCTGAGCTTCTGTTCTAGCGGCTTCCATGCCCAACTGGATTGCACGTCTTAGGAAGCAGGACAGAAGTGCACCTGCACTGATTACTGAGCAAATTGGTCTGAATAAGCGCAGTAGATGCCAGAGATTTCCACGAATGATGTGAATGTGATCACTGGCCAGAAAATATCCATGGACGATAAATATCTGGGCTTCATGCTCTGAAAAATGTTCCTAATCTCTTCTTTGTGATCCCCAAAGAGATTTTTAAAGGAGTTTGGAAGTCTGCCACTTGCAGAAGTCCTGGTGTTCCCAGCACTAAGTGCAGGATGTGGAGTCTGGGGTGCGACTGTCTTGTCACTCAGATGGGGCTGCATGCCCGGCACAGTGCTAAGTGCAGCCAGTTTCTCTGGAATGTGCAAATGGCCCCTCTGCCCCAGCTGCAGAGCGCCTTGGGGGTGGCTCAGGTCCTAGTGGGGATAGGAAGAATGGGACCAAAGGAGGAGGCTAAGCCCAAGGCATGTGCTGTCACCAAAAGTGCTGGCTTTGTCTCAGAAAGCTGTGGCTGGGTTGGGCTTGGTTGCTCAGGGGAACAGGGAGACGCAGCCCAGGAAATGAGCTGTGGCTGGGCTGGAGCCCACCTCCCCAGGAGGGAGGTGCATGGCAGCCCAGGTGGGGTGCCCCCATCCTAAGATGAAAGGTCTCCACCCCTTGCTTAAATTGTAAGGTGAACGCTTTTGGCCATTTCTAAGGAAAAGCACCTTTGGGATTTGTTCATCATCCTTCATTTTTGCTCAAGGTTTTGGGTGTGAAAACCTCAGAAAAACTAAATCAACCAAAGACTTTCCAGCGATGTCATCGACTGTGTTGTCATCCAAAGGGGAAAATAATCCCAGCTTATGAATATTTAGAAAGAAGATAATTGCAAATTGCTTTGTGACCGTGTAAACTCGTTTTTTTTTTTTCTTTCCCCCAGCCAGTTACATAAGAGGAAGTGTGGGTCAGTCCCAGAAATAGATGCAGAAGCAGTGACAGAACACGTCTTGGCGGTGGTGGAGAGAGACAGCCCTGGGTTCGAGTCCCAGACTCGCAGTGTGTTAGCTAAAGAAGTTTCAGAAACATCCGTCTCTTTCTTTCCATTTCAGCCTCCCCCCCCTTCCCCTAGCTGGTCGACGCTCAAAGCTCTCCTAGCCCAACACTCTGTAACTTGAGGAATAATGTTTTAAACCCCCAAATCTAGTCCTCCCATAAAACCCAGTGAATCTCTCAAATGGATTAAATGGAGGCACTCATGTAATTAGATAGGTAACTGGTATTTTGCCTTTTCTGAAGGGTAGAAGAGGGGAAAAAGTGACTGAGGGGACCAAATCAGACAAAAAGACAAAAAGACAGAAGAATTCGGGTTTTTAGTTGATTCCGAATCAACTAAACGTTGCTTTTGAAACGTTTCCAAGTTTCCTTTACGGGAAAGGAATGAAACTGATCCAAAAGGGAGGAGGGATTTTTTTTCCCCTTCTTTTGTCCTGAGCTCAGTACCTGGGATTTTGCGGCATGTGCTGAAAAATTATATCTTCTGGGTGTAGAAATTTGCCTGAAAGGGTTATACGAAACTGAGAATGGGTCAAAACAAAACAAAACGGAAAAAACAAGACTTCTGGCCACAGGTAAGAATCATATAATTTACTGAGACATATCATTCTGGCATGTTTTGTTAAGGGTGAAAGCTAATTTGGAAGAGGCAGGAAGGGGCTCTTGAGGTTGGTGGGAATGAGATGCCGTAATGGGGCCCGCAGAATCACCCTTGTGTCTGCTCCCAGCAGGACTGGCGGGGGAGGGGCAGGGAGTAGCTCTCTGTGGGTGTCGGGAACCCCAGGGCCAGTGAAGCCTGGGGCCAACCCCCAGCAGTCCCACAGCAGGGTTGGGTGACAACAATTTGCCTGAAAGTCATGGAGAAACAGGTTTTCAGTGACATAGAGACTAAGCCTAGAGGCAGAATTGTAAAACCTACCAAGTTTTATTACTTATTTACTTTTTTCTTCTTTTTGAGATACGGTCTTGCTCTGTCACCCAGGCTGCAGTGCAAGTGGCATGATCATGGCTCACTGCAGCCTGGATCTCCTGGTTCAAGAGATCCCCCGACCTCAGCCTCCCAAGTAGCTGGGACTATAGGCACCACCACTATGCCTGGCTAATTTTTAAATTTTTTGTAGAGATGGGGTTTTGCCATGTTGCCCAGGCTGGTCTTGAACTCCTGGGCTCAAGCCATCCTCCCACCTCGGCCTCCCAACATGTTGGAATTACAGGCAAGAGCCACCGCGCTCAGCCCAAATTTTAAATTCAACCCCCGCCCCCAACATGTATTGGGCATTCTCTCTTTATGACTGGGCTATGTTTTTATGTGTGTTGCCTGCCTATCTTTATAATTATCTTCAGGACTTTTTTTTTGTAAAAGTGAACAAAAGAAGAGACTCTTTTGCCTTCACAGAGCGGATAAGACTGTCAGCTGGTTAAGGCAGATGCTAGTCAGACAAGCATACACAAAAAACAGAAGTGGGAAGGGTTGGAGGATCAGGGCAGGGCCAGTGTGGTCTGGGGTTTCAGGGAAGGGGTCCTTGCCTGAGATCTGAAGGGTGAGCAAGAGTGAATGCATCTAGCAGGGCCAGTGGTGTTGGGGAAAATGGGATCTGGCTAAGGAGGCTGGGAGAGGCAGAGATGGACACACAGAGACAGTGAGATAAAGGCAGCCAGCAGGAGTGGGGGCTCGGGGGTGGGGTTGGGGGGATGCAGTGCTGCAAGGGGGATTGAATGTTCCCAGGTACAGCCCAGCAACGAAGAGGGGCTCAGGGGTTGGGGGACCCGCCCAAAGTCACGGAGTGGGTATGGTTGTTTCATGATCTCGTGGTGTCTCCTGGGCTGCAAGCCCCACAACGCCAGGGCTGTGCCTACGCTGCACACCCTGAATCCCCATGGACTCCCAGTCAGGGGCTTGCGTTCTGCTCCGTGGCCACTGCTGTACATTTGCAAAGATGGGGAAGGCCTTGGGGATGGGGAGGCCATCACACAGGCACTTTGATTGCATCAAGCGAAATTCTTACTTATTCTGAAATGACTTCAGGTCTGAAAAACTGTGTGCTTTGATCAAATATTTATTTTTCTGAAACAGAAACCAGAGCAGTTCTTGATTGTACCAGTCAGCTTGAACCAGTCAGCTACAATGACTTTTCGTAAGTCTATTTTTTTTTTTTTTGAGATTTCGTTTTAGCCCAGGAGGAAATCTGCTATCTGCAAAAAAAGTCCTGGCCTTCATAATGAGGCCTGAATGCCTTCCAGATCTTTATGAGAAAGATTCCACTCTTCTGCGATTAATTCAGAGAGGTTACTAATTTCTCATACCATAGATCATTTGCTTTGTGGGAGATGACTGTGCCTCAGCCAAGATCCACTTATTATTTTTTGAACAAGTTTTTTTTTTATTATCATGTTTACATAGCACTGAGGACACAAAACAACGCTGGAAGCTCAGCTGTCTGATTCATACGCTGTATCGCTGCCTCTCACTTCTCCCTTCCCCTCTCTACTCTACCTCTCTGCAAAAGAAGTCTTTCCTTCCAGAGCTGGCAGCTGCCCCTGTTTCCTGACAGGATGAGCAAGACAGCGGTGGTTTAAGCAAGGTCTTCGCTGTGCTCCGGAGAGACGTGGGTATTCTGGGGGAACATGCCTTTGTTATAATATTTATTGAATGTTCACTTTTCCAGCTCTGAATACTGAAACTTAGTGAGATTTTTTTTTTCAAGCCATGCCCCATCAACACTTTTAGGTTGTCTCTAATGGAAAAGAGAAAAGAAAAATATTCCTTTTTGATAGACTGCGCATATCCAAGTTCAGTGTCTTGGGTGATAGGTCTATAAATAAATACTTGTTTGACCTATTTTACAGAGGTTGGAAATCTAGATTCTAGATCTGAGTGGAGTTATCAGAAACTAGGTCTGTTATCTAAAAAGCTAGAGGAAGTTGACAAGGAGAAGGAGGGTCGGAAATGACCTTTTTTTTTGAGACGGAGTGTCGCTCTGTCCCCCAGGCTGGAGTGCAGTGGTGCGATCTCAGCTCACTGCAACCTCCACCTCCCGGGTTCAAGCAATTCTCCTGCCTCGGCCTCCGGAGTAGCTGGGATTACAGGCGCCTGCCACCACGCCTGGCTAATTTTTGTATTTTTAGTAGAGATGGGGTTTCACCATGTTGGTCAGGCTGGTCTCAAACTGCTGATCTCAGGTGATCCACCCGCCTCGGCCTCCTAAAGTGCTGGGATTACAGGCATGAGCCGCTGCGCCCAGCCTGAAATGACCATTTTTTAGTTTCTTGTCTGGATCTCTCTCTCTTTGCCTCCTGGTGTCTTGGTGGGACCAGCGTTTTCATGGCCACATCAGGGTGGAGAAGGGCTCTCTCCCAGCCTCTCCAAAGCAGTTTTGTTCAGACATTGCTGGTCTGCATGCAGCTTTAGCCAAGCCCCCCAACTCTTGAAAATGGGAAACTGCTTGATGAGTGAATGTGAAAGTACATGTCCCCATCCTCCATGAGGTGAGAGGGCTTCAGCTTGCGTTTAAGTCCAGCTCTGCCTCTTACTTGCAGTGTGATTTAGGGCCAGCCACTTCACTGTCAGAGCCTCGGGCTCCCTTCATCCTTTTTAAAAGTATTCGGCCACTGATTCCGGCTCGGCTGGGTCTTTATACACCAGGCCAAAGTCCTTACTGTTGAGCTGAGATCCTGTTTGCAGAAACAGGAGGGAGGAAAGAAAAAGAAATGAGGCTGCTGGTGGTGGTGGTTGCCGTTTGTTGAGCAGTTGGAGTTGGCAGGCACTATGGGCATATTTTTGTGGGGATTTTCCCGTCTAATCTCCACACCTGTCCATGGGGTCGGTACTGCCGTTAATCTCCCTGCTACAGATCAGCGAAGGGAGGCACCGAAGTGCAAAGCAGTTTGCCCGAGGGCACACAGCCGGTAAGGGGTTGATACAAACCAGATGGCATGTGTGGATGTTTACCTGCCTCTGGGTTTTGGCTTTTCATCTTTCTTCCCCGCCATGTTTCTCTTTCCACAAGGGTATGTGCCCGTTCCTATGTGCCCAGCAGCTGTATGGGATGAGATCCTAGGCTGCCTCTGTCAAATGCTCTTTGGGCATTGGTGAACATTCATAAAACAGCATCCTCTGGGGTCACATTGTCCCTTTTGCTCTTGGAGCTGGAGTTCCTTTGGTCTGTGCGTGTGTGTAAAGATGCATGCCCACTCCAGGGAATTCTGTGGTCTGCTTGGGGTTTTCCATTGCAGTGGCAGAGAAGACAAGGGAAAATGTCCTTCCCGGCTGCACTCCCAGGCCTGTCATTTGGAGTTGAATGGTAATAGAAGGGTTTTTTTTTTTTTTTGATGATTTATAGTATGTCTGGAGGAAAGATGTTATTAATTCAAAGATAACTTGAGAAAGGAGGGGACACAGTGCAGCTTGGACAGAGCTTCCCACTGGTGCTTTGCGCAAAGTCTTCAGCCCACCTCTGCCTTGCCTCATGTGGTCCTATGGCCTCATTTCAATTCCCTATTTCGCCTGATCTGACGAGGGAGGCAAGGAGTGCATGCATTGTCAACAGATGAAGAAACTGAGGCTCAGAGACATGTCTTACTGGACGTGAACTCACGTCCTGGAGGCCTAGGCCCAGTCCGTTTTCTATTTGCCACACCATTTTTTGCGCAACATTTATTATTTCTTCTTTATTATCTTTGTAGTTATAAAAGTGATGCTTGCTCTATGTAAGTAAAATTGGAAGCAAGATGGAATGTGTAAACAGAAAGCATAGCCCCCCAAATGCTACCCACAATCAACAATGGGAAACTGTGTGGGGAGTGTATTAGTCCGTTTTCACGCTGCTGATAAAGACGTGCCCAAGACTGGGAAGAATAAGGGGTTTAATTAGACTTACAGTTCCACCTGGCTGGGGAGGCCCCAGAATCATGGTGGGAGGCAAAAGGCACTTCTTACATGGCCGCGGCAAGAGAAAATGAGACAGAAGCAAAAGCGGAAACCCCCGATAAACCCATCAGATCTCGTGCTTATTTACTATCACGAGAATAGCACGGGAAAAACCGGCCCCCATGAGTCAATTACCTCCTCCTGGGTCCCTCCCACAACACGTGGGAATTCTGGGAGCTACAATTCAAGTTGAGATTTAGGTGGGGACACAGTCAAACCATATCAGGGAGTGAATGTGAATGTGCATGTCCCATCCTCCATGAAGTGAGAGGCAGTTTGGGCTTCAGCTTGTGTTTAAATCCAGTTCTGCCATTTACTTACAGTGTGATTTAGGGCAAGCCACGTCACCCCACCCAGAGCCACCATTTTCTTATCTGCACAATGGGGCGATTACACCTACCTTTAGTGTTGTCTAAAAGTCAGAAAGAGATGAGAGGAAGCAGGTTCCCAGCTTGATGCCTGCCATAAAACAGCAGCTTATCCTGGTTCCTTTCCCTTTCTCCCTACACCAGTGCTTCTCAAACTTTCCTCTTCGTACTCAAAGGTGAAAGACAGTGAGAGCTCCCTGGGGTTTCCCAGGCTGGCCCCGACAGCTTGCAGCCAGCAAGGCAAGCTGGATCTCTGCAAATTTTATGTCAGTTAGTATATACGTGGATATAACTTCATTTGAAAACAATGTTTTCAATGTTTGAAATTTCAAATATTTTAAACATGGAAGCTTCAGTTTGTCTTACAGCTTCATACAGCTCCTGGCTAACCTCTGCACACTGGAGGTAGAGGGGCTGGCACACCTCCACATGCCCACATGCCCCTGGGGTAAGCACACCTTTGCACACTCCTGGTGGGGTTGGCACACCTCCACATACCCCTGAGGGTCTGGCACAACTCCACACATCCCTGGGGGCCTGGCACACCTCCACACACCCCTGGGGGGCTGGCACACCTCTGCACACTCCTGGTGGGGCTGGCACACCTCCACACACCCCTGGTGGGGCTGGCACACCTCCGCACACCCCTGGGGGGCCTGGCACACCTTCGCACACTCGGGGGGACACACCTTTGCACGTTCCTGGAGGATCCTGGCACAACACGTTTCTGGGGGGGCAGACACACCTCTGCACACTCACTCCTGGGGGAGGTACACTTCTGCACACTCCTGGGGGCGGGGCTGGCACATCATACACTCCTGGGGAGGACCAGCACACACGGGGGGAGGGTTGGAACACCTGTGCACACACTGCATGGGTGCTGGCACACCTGTGCACACACTGCATGGGGGCTGGCACACCTGTGCATACACTGCATGGGGGCTGGCACACCTCTGCACACTCCTGAGGTCCCTACAGCCAAGCTGGGTTGGTACTGGAGCTGTTCTCCTCACCTCTTGGCAGGCTTAGTAAGGGCTGGGTCCGTCTGGGGGCAGACAATGAATGTCAGCTGACTTCAGGTGACCCCCTGGAGAAACTCCACTCGCCTGGCTCTAAAACCCTCCAGAGGACCTCGCCATTTATTTGGGTTGCTTGGTCTTTCCATCAGAAAGAAAGAAATTCCAATGAAGGGTTTTCAGGCCGTTCTTCTCATTGAAGGGTTAACCAGATTCTTATTTTGCTCATCTTTGGAAATAAAACAATGTTTAGAACTACCCGGATCAGCAAGGCCATCTGGTGGGGAGTGTGCAGCTGCTCCCCTTTCAATCGCGCCGCCTGTAATGGATTCATTCTAGGGTGCATCGTGCATCTGCAGAATCATGATTTGCAGTTGGTTTTGAACGTGTGAGCTATGTGTCCATGCGAGACCTTTCTCCTCTGCCCGTCCTGAAGGACATCTGGGCTGGGCATCTTCCACTGTCCTGCAGCCTTTTCGCTCTTCGTGAAGTCAGGTCAAAGTGGGCAAGGGGACTCTGGGGACCTGAGAGTGGACAGAGTCACCCTTCTCCTTCTGTCCTTAATCTGTAGTCTCTGTGCATTATACTCTGGGCTGCTGCTTTTCATTCATTTCTCTATCTGTGTCAAGGAAAAATTGTTGAACAGCAACTAGAATGTACCACTCATCTTTGTAGTCTAAATACACCACAGCCAGAATGACCCCTATTCTGAAAATGGGTCACTTTTTCCTGGTAATTAAGGTTTGATGTTGCAGGTGTTTGAGCCCCAAAAACGTGCAAAAAGAATAATTATAATATGTATTAAACATCCTGGGCTCCTGAGATCACTGCACCCATGAACAATGCTGAGCCTTCCACATTGACTTTGAGATGTAGAGAATGAGGGTCTAAATGGTGAAGGGGTTTGCCTGCTGTCATGTGGCTGGTTAAACCATGTGGCCGGTGTTCAGCCTAGGCCTTGGGTCTCCAGTTCATCCCTAGGCCAGCTCGCTGTCCTGTATTCTGTAAGTCATTTGGGGGAGGAAGTGTATAGCATTACATTCTCTGGGCTACAGTTTCCCCACCTGTAAAATGTAAGTAGTAATTGTACTGTCCTCTTAGATTATGACATTTAAATAGAATAATCCATAGCAACCCCAGCCTGGTGTCTGGACACAAGGAAGCCCTCAACACATGTTAGCTGGTGTCACTGTTGTTGTGACTCAGCAATAAGAACTCTGTTCTGGATATTTGCTGGATATTTGCCATGCTTTCTGGAGCTTGTTCCCTGACTCTTTAATTTAAAAGTATTTATTGAGCACTTACTCTGTGCTATTCAGGATTGAGCACTACTGACCCTGGCCTTTTATGGATCTTGTAGTCCAGCCTCGCCTCCTTACAAGTGAGACGGGTGGCCGGTGGGCTGAGTGATGGCTGACTGTGCTCCACTGTGAGCCTTGAGTTCTGAGCAGGTTCCCCTACAGCTGCCAATAACAGCTTCGTTCGCCTGCTGCAGGAGAAAGGTCACAGGCTTTGCAGCCACACAGACCAGCGGTTGGATTTTGGCCCCACCACTGGTGAGTCCTGTGACTCAGGGTTATGTGTTTAACCCTGTTGTGCCTCAATTTCCCATACATGAGTCGGGGAATCTCAGTGCTGACCTCAGAAAGTGCCTTCAAGAAGGGACCTAGCATGATCCTCTGCAAGTGGCAGACACTGGACTATCAGGCATTTCCTTCTTCTTTTGCCGTCAACCCTAAACTGACTCCGTGTGCTGCTGAAATGCTTTGCAGCTATATGACTGTCCTCGCTTTGTTCCCTAGAGCCATTTTGGTAGACGCGCTTCTCGGCACACCCTGTAAGCTCCTCTTGAGTGGCCTCTGCCTTATTGGAAAACCGGAGTCAGTAGGTATACAAGCATGAGAAAATCTAGTCCCTACACTGGTGTGATTTACTACTGGAAATAATAAAATGAGCACTCTGAAGTAGTTTTTCTCTCCACTTGGTTTCAGAAAAAATTATTGATTGTGTCACAAAGACCTTTAGAGTCTTTTGTGCACATT
Source organism: Pan troglodytes (assembly GCF_028858775.2). Lineage (NCBI taxonomy): Eukaryota > Metazoa > Chordata > Mammalia > Primates > Hominidae > Pan > Pan troglodytes. Next base: position 136,148,058 of record NC_072406.2, on the reverse strand, counting down.
GAAATCATTGGGGGAGAACTGCAGCATGAACATATTTGAAGTCTCTGGTCCACCCTGCCCCTTCGCTGAGAAAACCTGATTATTTTGTGCATTTCAGAGAGACTGGGACATCTGCTGTGTTTGGCCCATATCTCGGGTGGTTGCACAAGGGAGCTGGAGCTGATTACCCTATTAGAGAGCAAGCTATCACAGAATAGGAAAAAGACCCCATTCTCCCTCCTGCCTGCCACGGCCAGAGGCCCTGGTTCACTGAATCACTGCTGTTGTTACCACACTTGTTTGGCTTCCTGGAGCAGAGCTAGTTCTTCTGCAGATTCTCTGGGGCTGGGTGGGCTTCACGGCTGTCCTTGAAATGGGATATACAGTCCCGAATGTGGGCATTTTTCTGGAGCCTCTGGAGTCTTTGTTCTGGCGTTAGATGGGATGTTCCCAGAGGACCCAGGCTGTGCATTTGTCTGTACGAACGGACACGCTGCAGCCCAGGCCTGTACGACTGGACACGCTGCGGTCTTTGTCTTTGGAGCCCCAGCAAATGCAAGCCCTGCACATTAGTAGGTATTTAAATAAAGAGGTGCAAAAGTGCGTGGGCCACTAATCTGGAGAAAACCCTGTGTCTCTTTTGGATTAATTATCTGGCTAATAAAGCAAGCGCTGTGCCGGCTAGTCAATGCTCACTGCAAAATCACTGGCCTCTGAGCAGCCCTGAAAGACATAACAGATGAAGATAATGAGTTTTTATTAAGGAGAAATTAACTTCAGATCATACACCCATGAGTGTTATGGCCAAAAGGGGTAGTCCCAAATCCATATCTTATATACGGAGAAACAGAGGCCCTGAGAGATGAAGTGATGCTCAGGGTGACCAGCCAGGTTAGTGATCAGGACACCAAGTAGCTCCCTGCCTTGCTGGGAAGGTCCCTCCTTTGCTGCTCTGAAGTTTTAAAATGCAAATTATCATGGAAGCCACCACCTGGGCCGCAGCGTGTCCGGTCATACAGGCAGGCCTGGGTCAAAGTGTGTCCGGTTGTACAGGCCTGGGCCTGAGTGTCCGGTCGTACGGGCCTGGGCTGCAATGTGTCCGGTCGTACAGGCCTGGGCTGCAGCGTGTCCGGTCGTACAGGCCTGGGCCCCTGCGTGTCCGGTCGTACGGGCCTGGGCCGCGGCGTGTCCGGTCGTACGGGCCTGGGCCGCGGAGTGTCCGGTCGTACGGGCCTGGGCCGCGGAGTGTCCGGTCGTACGGGCCTGGGCTGCGGAGTGTCCGGTTGTACGGGCCTGGGCCGCAGCGTGTCCAACTGCACACAGCCCAGGCTTCTTTGATGTGCGGGGACAAAATAGGAGTTGGGGGCTGCGCACCGGGGCCTGCCTCCTGTGCATGGGGCCAGTTCCATTCCTGTCCATTTGTCTCAGCTGCAAAGGTAACTGACAAGGGACTGCCCCGCCTCTCCTTCCTCCCTTGCCCCTGCCCGCCTTTCTTTCTGTCCTTCCTTCCCCTGTCCCCACACTTGGCACCAGGCCAGCCTCTACACATCTCCGTTCCCCCATCCCTTGTCTCTGTCCTGGAGCTGTACCCGTCTCCTAGCACACTTTCCCGGCTGCAGGAGACAAGCCTGAGTGATGAATAGAGTCTGAATTGAGACAGGTTAAGACAATGCCCCAGGCCGACAAGGCTTTCAAAGGAGATTGAAGGAGGTAGGGGAGTTTCATCCCATCAGCTGCCTCCTGGGATGCTTCCCTCACCTTCCTGTCCTGTGTCTCTGGGTGAGACTGCAAATCTGTTTTCTCGGAAGGGATTCCTCAAAAGATTGGAAGGGGGAAGGGCACCAAGGGCCTGGAGAAGCCGCTGGACTGTCTGAGGCCAGGCCTGGGTGGTGGGGTAGAGGTTAGGATGGGCTCCCTCTTGAGGGATGGTGGTAGACTGAGTGTCAGGCTCCTGAGGCCTCTTGACCCATCTTTCTATAATGGGCTGCATGTCCTTGGGGAAGTACAGACCACACTGGCCTTGGTTTCTCCTCTATAAAAGGCAGGCTGGATGCAGGTACCCGCAGGTTTGTACTGGCAAGTTGATGATTTGCTGGAGCCCACCTGGGTTTTGCCCTGGGTCTGAGTGTACCCACCATCATTGTTGAGGGGTTCCGGGTGTTTCTTACTGTGAATGACTGCAGTAGAATCCTCAGGGATCCCGGGAGCTTCACTGTCTTGCATTTCCCATCTGTACAGCAGTGGCTGGTTTACCCCGGATCTTTGGGGATGGGTGCGTTTCTGGAAAGTTGGCCCTTGCTGTTGAGCACTGAAACAAGTTCTGGATGGGCATGGTCATTTGAAGGGGGGTGAGCTTTTCCAGAATTTTCCCCACAGCTGTGCCAGGCTCGCCAGAGCTACGGGCCCTGGTGACAGGGGTGCCCGAATGATCCTGGCCAGCTCAGCTTTTTAGTACCTTGTTCTACTGTAGAACTTGGGTGTTACTTCCTGCATCTGTGTGGCCACCTGCCTTTTCCAGGGCATCACCTCAGATAAGTGGCAGACAGGAAAATTGGACACTGGTGTCTGGAATTATAATATATGCACACTGAAAGCAAGTAACCCTGGAGTGAGGACCCAAGGGTCTCTCCAGTAATAATGCAAGGAATCCGGGTCATTTACTGAGAGGCAGGGGAGCCAGAGATCACCTCCAACCCCCTCCTCGTGAGCTCTTACGTGGACTCCTGAACTGCATCTAGAAGCCAACTTGACACCAGGCAGACAAACAAAAGGGAAGCAAACACATTTTGTTAGTTTTACATGGACCTAGGAATCTTCACAAGAGAGTGAAGTTTGAAGGAGTGGCCAAAGCAAGATGTTTTTAGACCTTTTAGACAAAGAACAATCAATTTTAGAAGAGACAGAACAGAAGGGACCTGGTGGAGTAATATACATTTCTAGGGGAGTCTCTGGGAGATCTATGGGATGTGTAACGGCAGTGGAAGAGAAGGGTTACTTTGTGACGTGTATTTATCCTGGGCCATTGCAGCCCCCAGTTCCCAGGCTCTGCTGAGGAGGGCCATTTTCTTGGCCTGGCAGGGGAAGGGTACTCCTCCCAGAGGAGTCTATGGCTTGGAGTATGCAGGAAGAGACAGGTCAGCTGGCCCTTTCTGAAACTATAATTTCTCCAATGTTTTCGACTCAAAATAATCAACATATCAATTTGGCATGTTTTGGGATGGCTCATCCTTCCATGGTGTGCGGGGTACTAGACTCTGGGTTAAGCATTTTGTGTATGTGACCTCATTTCTTCCTCACATCCACAGTAGGAGACTGAGATCATTTTATTCCCATTTTACAGATGAGGAAACCTAGTCACAGAATGGTTAAATTCGTTGCCTGAGATCATAGAGCAGTTACAGACTTGATTCGGGTTGAAATGCAGGTCTGCCCAACTCCCAAGCCTGGCATAATGTCTTATTTTTGACTGCTTGGAAACCATTTTTCCTACATCCCATCTTTCTACCAAGTTGAGAGTCAGTGAGCTCAGGACACAGGGGAGGCGCTGGCTGCATATTGTAGAGATCTGATCTTGGAGAAATGCCTGTTTATTATGGATATGGCTTATGAACTAAAACAATAGCATTGAATGTACGTTGTATGCATGTAAGGTAGTTGTGATTAACCAAAACCAATGTTGATGACGAACTTAACAGAGAGTCAAGTGTGCTTTAAAAATAAGCTTAAAAAACTGCCTGGGTTTTGTATGCACAGATTTTGGGCCAGCCAGGAAGATCCCTCAGGTTGTGGTTTGAGGATACCTGTTTTACACAAAGCAAGGGTGATGTGTCCCAGTCATCAGGAAAGATGAAATCTGGCAAGGAAACCGTAAGGATCAGATTACAGGAAGGGCTTGCTCAGGGAGAGGAAGGAAGCAAGGAAGAAATTAGTAACTGAAAAGAGGCAAGGAGGAAGGCCTCTTCATCAGGAGGCGGGGGAGTGTGGGGCAGTGGATAACTAAAACAAAACAGCTGTGGTTGTCATAAACACATTTTGTCAGAAAATAACCTGGCGTGTTATTTTCTGATGTTTCAGCCATTGTGTCTTGATTCGGGAACAGCTCCCTTCCGAGTTTCTTTTTGTTTGTTTGTTTGTTTGTTTGTTTTTGAGAGAGGGTCTCACTCTGTTGCACAGGCTGGAGTGCAGTGGTGTGATCACGACTCACTGTAGCCTCAACCTCCCCAGGCTCAAGCAATCCTCCCACCTCAGCCTTCCAAGTAGCTGGGACTACAGGTGTGCACCACCACACCCAGCTAATTTTCGTATTTTTTGTGGAGACAGGGTTTTGCCATGTTGCCCAAGCTGGTCTAGATGACCCTGGCTTGAGTCATCCGCCTGCCTAGTGCTGGGATGACAGGTGTGAGCCACTGCGCCCAGCCTCCCCTCTGAGTTTCCATCATTACATTGGCCTATCTGCTGCTGGTGGTAGCCAACCTCTGGGAGGCAGAGGTTGCAGTGAGTAGAGATCACACCACTGCGCTCCAGCCTGAGCAACAGAGTGAGACTCTGTCTTGAAAAAAAAAAAAAAGAAAAGAAAAATCAACCCTTTATTATGTCTCTGGTGTCTTTAGGAATTGGCTGGGATCCAGCGGGTATTGGCTGCTCTGGGTGGGCTCAGCCAGGTGGCCCTGCTCCACCTGTCTCCCCCTCCTCCTGGCCAAGCAAGTGTGCAAGAGGACAAATGAGTACACAGGACATGTCTTAGGGCCTGGCACGTGCCAGCTTTAAGCCCACTTCTGCCTCATTCTGCTGGCCAAAGTGAGCCACCCAACTCAAACCGAAGGGTGGAGAAATACGTCACTCCTGTAGCTGAAGGCCCTCCAAAGTGGCAAAGAATGTGAACATGGGAAGAAGAAAAAATTGAGACCAATAATGCAATCTATGGTAAAGAGTAATAAATGACTATCAAATTCCCACTGTGGGCCAGGACTGTGCATCTGTAATACCAGCTAACATTTATTGAGCACTGACTATGGGCCAGAGACTCTTTTTTTTGGGCAGACTCTTGATCTGTTGCCCAAGCTGGAGTGCAGTGGTGCCATCTTGGCTCACTGCAACCTCTGCCTCCTGGATTCAAATGATTCTCCTGTCTCAGCCTCCTGAGTAGTGTGGATTACAGGTGTGCGCCACCAATCCTGGCAAATTTTTTATTTTTAGTAGAGATTGGGTTTCATCATGTTGGTCAGGCTGGTGTCGAACTCCTGACCTTGTGATTTGCCCGCCTCAGACTCCCAAAGTGCTAGGATTACAGGCATGAGCCACCGTGCCCGGCCGGGCTAGACACTCTTTTAAGCACCTTACATGAATGAGTTCACTGAATGCTTACAGCACTGCCATGATACAGGTCCTGTGATTATTCCTAAGTCGTATCCAAAGAAATGGGGAGAAGAGACGTTTAATATCTTGTTCAAGATCAAACCTGGGCAACCTGGCTCCAGCACTCGGGCTCTTAACTCCAGTGCTGTACGTGATCTGTTGCTAGCGGGGACTTCTTTTGAAAAATACAGAGGCCCAGAAACCTTAAGTGATTTGTCCAAGGCCGCTGGGTGGACATGGACTTGGAATCCTAATCCATGTGACTGCTGTGTCCTCTCCGCTGTGCTATGGGCCAGTGAATGTTGATGGAGTGGTGTGGCTTTATTCTGCTTATTGACTGGGATGTGATCAAAACTGTCAAAGTCCAGATAGAAGACTGAATCTGATGATTTATAATTTGTACAGAACTCTTCAGTCTTGTTGGCTTTCTTCTCAGTCTCAGCAACAACCTTCTATCTTTGAGCTACATGTGAAAAATGTTCCTTCTCCTACTTGTTGATGAATAGTCCTTGAAAAAATATATTTCCATATATATAGCCTAGAGAGGAATGTCAGCAGTTACACATACTAATCAGAAGAAGGCTTTGTGTTTTAGTAAAGGTTAATTAAGACCCATTGAATTTTTTTTCCTTAAAACATAAAAGTAAAATAATGTAATTAGCTATTTTTTTCCCTCTCTGTCCCCAGAGGGCAAATGTAAATGTTCTACCTAAATGAAGCTATTTGTTTAAATCCATCCAGATTTCTTCTGAAGTTTCATACATCTTTCTTCTGCTATATCAGCTTATAGCTACAATAATTTAATAAGTTTTTCCTAGGGTGAAATTGGATGCCCTTTATCGATCTTACACTGAGGGGGCATTCAATTACTTAATCTAAAGTGGTATTTCTGGGTCTCTCAATTACAATTTTGTTATAAATGGCTTGCTAATGATGCTTGGGTGCATAGGTTAATAGGGGGTGTCCAAGCAAGGGCTGGGTAATTGAACACTTTCTATTTTGGGACCCGTTATCTGATTTCTCTCCTGGTGCCAGGTTCCCACAGTGATGGTCTGCAGCCATCAGGCTCAGAATTGAGCCCAGGTGGGAAGCAATCTCACTGAAATGTATACCTGAATCCTTTGGTTTAATACATGAACGGAAGTGCCAAGGGCCCCGTCTTGTCTGAGTCGACCGGCACCAAATGTGGACATTCCAGACAGGTGAAGTGCAGGGGGCATACATGACTCCTTCCTGAAGGAAGAACCACTTGAGTGTTAGGTTTCTGAATGACTGTTCTTGGGATAATTTGTGGCCTATGGAAAAGGCCAGATACAGAACGTAACAGCAATCCATTTTCCTTTCAATACCACCCCATTAATTGGATTTTTCTTCCCTGAGTTATGTTCTTTAATAGTTATACATAGTAAACTATTCTATACATATTTTACTATGTATATTTACTATACATAGTAAACATTCTTTTGAGGCCAGGCGTGGTGCCTCATGCCTGTAATCCCAGCACTTTGGGAGGCCAAGGCGGGCTGGATCACTTGAGGCCAAGAGTTCGAGACTAGCCTGGCCAACATGGTGAAACTCCGTCTCTATTAAAAATGCAAAAATTAGCCGGGCGCAGTGATGCATGCCTGTAATCTCAGTACTCGGGAGGCTGAGACAGGAGAATCGCTTGAACCCAGGAGGCGGAGGTTGCAGTGAGCCAAGATCGTGCTGCTACACTCCAGCCTGGGCCACAGAGTGAGATTCCATCTCAAAACAAAAAAAAGAATATGTAGTATGCCTTCCTTCTTGCACTCGAGCAAATCCCACCCCTGACTTTGGCCTTCAAGACTCTACAGAGCCTGGTCCCTGCCTCCTCTCCCATCGGGTTTCCACCCCCACCAGCCTGTGCCCCAGGGCCTACCCTGCCAGTAGCCCTCATGGGCTGGGACTCCCCACAGCGTCTCTCTACGGGGCCTTTGCTTCCCCTGGTCTCCACGTGACTGGCTTCCTTCTTGTTCAGGTTTCTCCTCCAACGTCCCCTCTGAAATCAGGTCTTCCCTGTCACCCTGTGTATCATACCTCCCACTTCTTTAAGGCAGTAGCTCCAACCCAGGGGTGATTATGCACCCCAGGGGGCATTGACAATGCCTGGAGACATTTTTGGTTGTGACATCTCAGGGGAAGGGGTGCTATGGCATCCAGTGGGTGGAGGCCAGGGTGCTGCTAAGCATCCTACCGTGCGCAGGACAGCCCTGACAACAGAGCATGGGCCAGCCCTAGGACGGCACGAAGAATTCCAAAACCCTGTTCCAATGGTTGTATTGTTCTCTCCCCCTTTTCTTTATTCTTTTCTGCATAGCCTTTATCTAGCAGCATCTGTGATTATCTTATTCATTTGGGACTTCTTTATAGCTTGTGCCCTGCAGCCCCTACCTCTGGTGGGACAGAAGCTCCACTTGGGAACAGGCCTCCTCTCTGGGTCAGCCCTGCACCACTCGCGCCCGTCAGGGGAGGTCTTGTCTGGAAGCCGCCGGGCTCTAGGGCCTTCACTTACAAGGGACTCACCTGGTCTTCAGATTTCTTGTCCATCTTACTGAGTATTTGACATAATATACAGTGGCTATCGATTTTGGTAAAAACTTGTAAATGTAAGACAGTTTTATGTTTTTTTTCTCAGAGAGGCCCCCCCCCCCGCCACGCCCACCCCAGCCCAGGGGTATTTTCCAACACCAGCAAATCCTCCAACTCCAGAACCTAACTGATTATCTTACCATTCAATTCAAGTCTGCCCCTACCAGAGGCAGCCTCAGACTCTACCGGTTTGAGGGCTCGGTCTCACCAGACTGCCCCACTTCAGATGCCAGTCCCAAGTATTGGGTCCCCAGGTTACCCGCACATATGTCCAAATTGGCTAAAAAGGCAAGAGTGTCCCACAACCTCCTCAGGTTCAGTAATTCACTAGAATGACTCACAGAACTCAGGAGAGTGCTTGACTCATCATCAGTCTATTATAGCATAGAATGCAGAAACAGCCAGCAGATGAGACGCATGGGGCGAGGTATGGTGGAGGAGGGTGTGTGGAGCTTCCATGCCCTCTTCCTTCACTCCACCTTCCCAGCACCTCGAAGGATCCACCAGCCTGGAAGCTGCCTGAGCCCTGTGGTTTAAGGGTTTTGATGGCGGTTCCATTACAAAGGCATGACTGGTTAAATCATCAGCCACTGGTGATTGACTTAATCTGCAGCCCTTATTCCCTACCCGGAGTTTAGGGAGTTTGCTGAAAGCTGCTCACTGAGGCTTGGTCTTTCTGGTGACCAGCCTCCATCCTGGAGCTATCCTGGCCCGCAAAGTGTCACCGTATCAGGATACACTCAGGTATGGCTGAAAGGGGCTTGTCATGAATGACGAAAGGTGCTTCTCTCACCCCATCATTCAGAAAAATTCCAAGGATTTTAGCACCTGTGTACCAGTACCCGAGGATAGAGACCAAATACTCATCTCTTATTTCCACATCACATCCCTCATCTTGTATTGGCTTTTGGTCTCCCCCTACCTGGACATGCGCAACACTCAGCTGTTCTTCAAAAGGTATTTGTTGAACAAATGAATGAATGAATGAAAGAATGCTAGGAGCTGAGAAAACACTGTATCTGAGTGTTTTGCTAAGGCTCTTGCAGCATCTCGAATTGCCTCCTCAGGTCTTTCTGTTTAGGAAGCGGGACTCGCAGAGGCCGGGCTGGTTGGTGGGGGCGGCTGCCCCGCAGACATGCTCTGTGGACCCGGTCCGGGCACCCCATCTTCCCTCCTCTCTGTTGAGACTGTCGGCTGCTCATGTTTTTACTTTGCTTGAAATGAGCTGCCCCTGCCCTTGTTTAGGAATGTTTTGCCCATTCGTTTGGGTCCAGATTATGTACATTCCTATCTTGGAGCTTCAAAGTCCGTGTTTTGTTTGCTTTTTAAAGAATCTAATTCGATTTTCTGCAGCAGAAAGACAGGAGGGTGCGAATTCCCTCCCCGCTGAGCTGCTGGTTGGAGTCTCATTTTTAACCCCGGCTTGGCCCTGTCTTGGACATGTGAAAAAATGTTTTCTTGGCTTTAATGATGGAGTTTCCAAGTAGGGGATCTTGCCCTTTTGTTTCTTTAGTTTGGAAGAATTGTTTGTAGCAAGCGATGGGTCAGGGGTGGTTGAGCAAGTTTGAACCAGAGGTTGATCCTTGAGGTTTCTGACATGTCCCTCCAGCTGCCCTCATGTCCCTCCAGCTGCCCTCAGGGATAAGAGATGGGGGTAGGGCCTGAGATGTCTGGCCTGGCTTCCCAGAACTGGCCCTTTCTGCATCCCCGCCCCAGCGCCTCTGCAGGACTCAGGTCTCAGCCTCTACTGACCAGCCTTTCTCAAACTGGCTCCTTGATACCCTAGTGAGATTCCTTGGCCAATTATGTACTTCCAACTTTGTGTATTATATTCCTCTCTTGTGGATTCACAGGGCTTATTAGCATATCAAAGGCCCTGAAAAGTTCAGCTGTAAAGAATTCTGTGTAATTTTGTCCATTCCACATTTTCTCCAAATAATTTAAGCACAGAACACTCACCAACGGCAAGCAGAACATTTTGTGGGAGGAAGACGTTTTGGGAAACACAGCTTGGCTATTTCTTGGCCACCATATTTTGAGAAAACATGAAGTTTTCAGTCCAAGGGGCATGAACATTTCTTCTGTTGAGTTCTGATTGTTTAATCCTTCAGCCAGTACATGGCGATCTTGATGCGCGGTTAGTTAATGCTGCCTCTATGGAGACAGTGAGGGTTGTTTGAGGGGTGGCGTGGGTAGAGTTGGAGATGAGTCTACCACTCTTGGGTAATTTTCAATTGCTAAAGAATAATCATGTGGTATAGGATCTCTCATCTTTGATTCCATTTCAAATGTTTTTGGCATTCACTGACAATGAAAAATCATCATCATAATAGTTGATGATGCTATTATTATCAATGCTATCTACCTTTTATGGTATGCTAAATATGTGGCAGGCATTATTCAAACTGTTTACATGTAGTAGCTAATTTAGCACCTGTTAAGGTGTCCTTATTATCCTAATTTTACTATTGAGGAAACCAAAGCTCAGAGAGCTTATGTGGCTTGCTCAGGGTCACACAGCCAATTAGTGGTGATCTACCACTGCTAGAAACTAAGTAGGTCTCCTTTTATGCTTATCCATGGCTCTTTTTACGACATGTACAAAGAAGTGTCATTTGGGCAACAATATATTTTATAACCACAGGATTCTATTAATGGGTTTTTAAGAATCATATGTTGCTCGAGATGATGAAAGTGAAAAATTATGTCAGGGTCTGAAGCTCTGTGTCACTCGAGGGAATCCTATATATTGGATTTAATTGCTTAATAACTTAAAGTCAAGTGGTTTTTTAATATGATACATTCTACTGAAGGAGAGACTCATTTCATTGTTTCTAAATTTTCATTAACTTTTGCTTCCTAATCTGATAATAAAGGTTAACTCTAAGAAAGAGACTGCTGATGCCAGCGAGAGGGAAAAAACACATTTTCTCTGCCTGCTCCCTTTCTAACCATCCTCCTTAGTATTCTTGAGTTTTTCATTGACTGAAAAGCACTGATATTTCAATCCATCCCTCAAATTTGTAGTCATTGACTGTGCATGACTCTGAGAATGATCACAACATCCTGGGATTCAGAGATCCTGTACCTGAGAAGTATCAAGGCAGAGGGATTAGGGGAGATGTGGACTATGCACAATGTGAGACGTTTGATGTGGCGCTGGTGGTGCTGGGATTGGGGCCATGTTTGGTGGCAGAAATTGAGCCCCAAAGCCAGCTGCAAGAACCTGAAACCTCTTCCTTTATCCTCGCGATTTTCTATGACTTGCTTAGAACCAGGCTGGCTTGGCTGGACTTAGAGGTGGAAAAGAGAGTGAGCATCTGTCTCTCCTTGGAGGATGAGCTTTGGGTTATTGCTATTACCACACAATGTAATAAAGCTTCTTGTCTTTCTGTGTAGGAAATCTGGCATTTTTTAAAGTTTGCGCCCCACAAAGAGGAAATATTCCAAAGGTACTCAGGATGTAAAAGGGGAGATCTTCACAGATGCCTCCGTGGATGGCATGGCAATCCATCCATCAATGAGAAGACCATGATTTCTTTTAATTTTCTGTGTGTTTCCACATTCCCCAGTGAGAATTCTTCCACCTTTTTTTGTGCCATGGGAAAAACCTGAAGGGCAGGCAGAGCTGCTCCCGAACTTGTGACCTTCTCTGAGGTTGCAGCGGCTCTTGTAGAACATGACTCTGGGACATCACTTCCTTTTGTTTTCTTTCGGAGCTGAACCAAAGAATGTGCACCCTCTTTCTCTAGTGCTGTGGTGTCTGCTTATTTTTGTATTTGTGCTTTCCATCCATCTTCTGTGATCACAAGGCATTCTTAAGGTTTTCCAGCACAACTTGCGGACATCCAGACTCGTGGGGGGCCCACCCATGGCTCGGTAAGCCAGCAGCCCAGGACACTGGCACTACCATGAGGCACTGCATTAATTGCTGCATACAGCTGTTACCCGACAGCGCACACAAGCAGCAGGTCAACTGCCAAGGGGGCCCCCATCACGGTCACCAGGCGTGCCCCACGTGCAAAGGAGAAAACAAAATTCTGTTTCGTGTGGACAGTAAGCAGATGAACTTGCTTGCTGTTCTCGAAGTGAGGACTGAAGGGAACGAAAACTGGGGTGGGTTTTTGCGCTTCAAAAAGGGGAAGCGATGTAGCCTCGTTTTTGGACTGATAATAATGACCTTGGTAATGGCTTCTTACATCCTTTCTGGGGCCCACCAAGAGCTTCTGATCTCATCACCTTTCCATTACGGAGGCTTCCCCAGCAACCCCAGCTTGATGGACAGCGAAAACCCAAGTGACACAAAGGAGCATCACCACCAATCCTCTGTAAATAATATTTCATACATGAAGGACTATCCAAGCATTAAATTAATTATCAACAGCATCACAACTAGGATTGAGTTCACGACCAGACAGCTCCCAGACTTAGAAGACCTTAAGAAGCAGGAGTTGCATGTGAGTAGCTTTGTGCTAATCTTGACTGATTGGTTGATTTTTAGAAATGAGTGCTTTTCTTTCTATCACCATCTTTGGGAACACAGAAGGAAAATGACTAAAAAATGTCTTAGATGTAGCAAGGATCATTTGACAGCCTTATGGATTTGAATGCACTGAGAGAGTGCTGTTTGCTCACGCTATGGAGTGCCAGGAAGGGAATCTGCTGTCCTGAACGCTGGGCTAGGCATGTTCAAGGGCCGCTGGCTCTCATTATTGCATTCCAGGACTTCTTGCTTGACATGTGGTCGTGGTAGTTAAAAGTTGCTTTTGCAGATCACCATCATTTGGGATTTTAAAGTTGCGTTAAATTTGATTTTCTGCTTCTATTCTACATTTTAATCTCTAACGGCAATTTAAATATACAACTAGTAAAAAGATTCTGCTTAATTACCGTGTGTGCGTGTGTGTTGTGTAAGTGTCAGAAAGGTAAATTATGGTAGAATGGATTTTAATTAAACTTTTATCTTTATTCTCTCCAAGTTTTTTTTTTTTTTTTTTTTTTTTGTGGGGCTGTGGGGGAGAGGAAAGCACAGTCATTGACCGTCTACCAAGTTTTGCTTTATTTGTTAATCATTGTCAAATATTAGTTCAAATCTGAACACGGTCGTCAGTCTCAGGGCAGGTTCCCATTGCGGTTAGATTGTGTCTTTGCTCATTTTCCCCTCCTCTGTGTCTCTCCTCCTCTGTTTCCTTGCAGATGTTTTCAGTCATCCCCAACAAATTCCTTCCAAACAGTAAGAGCCCCTGTTGGTACGAGGAGTTCTCGGGGCGGAACACCACCGACCCCTACCTCACCAACTCCTACGTGCTCTACTCCAAGCGCTTCCGCTCCACCTTCGACGCCCTGCGCAAGGCCTTCTGGGGCCACCTGGCGCACGCGCACGGGAAGCACTTCCGCCTGCGCTGCCTGCCGCACTTCTACATCATAGGGCAGCCCAAGTGCGGGACCACAGACCTCTATGACCGCCTGCGGCTGCACCCTGAGGTCAAGTTCTCCGCCATCAAGGAGCCACACTGGTGGACCCGGAAGCGGTTTGGTGAGTGCCGGGTCCCAGGGCTCCTGTCTGGTCTCGTTCCTTCATTCGTTCATTCCTCCCGCAACGTTAGTGCTGGGGTTGGGGGGCGAGGGCGGCAGAAAGAGATGGCACAATTCCCTTGTTAGGAGGCTGTTCCCAGGCAAAGACCCAGCAGGGTCTGGAACTCGGTTCCCAGCCATGCAGTGAGCATTGATTGCCAGCTGTGTGCAGGACACGGGGACGAGTCAGAACTGGCAGCTCTTCTTGTTCCAAAAGCCCGGGCACATGACCCGAGCAGTCAGCAGTAAGTGCCAGTGGCCAGTAAGGGCCAGTAAGGGCCAGCAAGAAGGGCGTGATCCGGGCTCTTGGCCCCCAGCTCTGTGCTATTCCCTGCTCTGTGCCGCTCCCAGCTCTGTGCTATTCCCTGCTCTGTGCCGCTCCCAGCTCTGTGCCGCTCCCAAGCTCTGTGCCGCTCCCAAGCTCTGTGCCGTTCCTCTGCTCTGTGCCGTTCCTCTGCTCTGTGCCGTTCCTCTGCTCTGTGCCGTTCCCTGCTCTGTGCCGTTCCCCTGCTCTGTGCTGTTCCTTGGCTCTGTGCTGCTCCCTGCTCTGTGCTATTCCTCTGCTCTGTGCTGTTCCTCGGCTCTGTGATGTTCCTCTGCTCTGTGCTGCTCCCTGCTCTGTGCTACTCCCTGCTCTGTGCTGTTCTCAGCTCTGCTGTTCCCTGCTCCGTGCTGCTCCCTGCTCTGTGCTACTCTCTGCTCTGTGCTGCTCCCTGCTCTGTGCTGTTCCCCTGCTCTGTGCTGTTCTCAGCTCTGCTGTTCCCTGCTCCGTGCTGCTCCCTGCTCTGTGCTACTCTCTGCTCTGTGCTGCTCCCTGCTCTGTGCTGTTCCCCTGCTCTGTGCTGTTCCCCTGCTCTGTGCTGTTCCTTGGCTCTGTGCTGCTCCCTGCTCTGTGCTGTTCCCCTGCTCTGTGCTGTTCCTCTGCTCTGTGCTGTTTTCAGCTATGTGCTGTTCCAGCTGCAGTCACTGCACCTGGGGGAGACTGAGTTGCTTCAGGCCTCAGCTTCTCTGACCTGCCCCGTCTGCCTTATGGGTTCCATATGATAACCACATGGAGATCATTCTGGAGGCCTTGCTCTCAGCCCTTTGCCGCAGGCTTACCATGACCACTGCCTATCCCTCTCTGCTCCAGCTTAGCCCCATGCACCCTGCGGTCCTCAGATCACTGTTTCCTCTTTGTAACCTTTTCCTTGTGCCAGGAGAGGTTTGGTCACTGGAGCTGAGGGGTGATACGTTCCTATTGTCAACCAGAGTCCTGGCAGGCCACGAGGGTGTTTTCCAGTAATGGACTCAGGTTGACTAGAAGGGAATCTTCAAAGTTTTCCCTAGACCAACTCTTAATGTGTTTCCTGACAAACGTTTGCTTTCATCCTTTTGATGTTCGTCCTACAGTGAGCTAGAGCTAAAGTGTAAATGTTTCTTTTGTGGTTTAGCAGCGGCCGCTGTAGGAGCCAGGGTTTCACATCCCTATGCATTTGCTGGACGTGTCTGAACACACTCCCTTGCTGTAGGGTGCTCCCCCGAGGCTCACAGTGATTTCCCCTTAATGAAAACCAGCTTTCTACCGGCAGGAAAGGAGGAAGAACAGAGGCGGGCCTCTGGAATCTAGTCTTCAATGTCACCTTGAACCTCTTGTTGCTTTGGCCACGGATGTTCTCTTTCCAATTTCCATTGACTTCAGGAGTTGTGGTGTTGGGAAGTGGATTTTTAAATGTTTGCAAGTGAAATTTATTTATTTTTCAGGCAGGGGGTGAATTTAAGCTGTATGTGGCCGATGCCAGAATCCATGTCTGTCTAGAGTATGATCAGTTCCCCTTATTGTTTGGACAAAGAGCAGGGTATTTGATTGAACAGGGGGAGGAGAGAGAACATCAGGCAGGTGCTGGCTGGGCCCCATGAGGAAGGCATCATGGAGTTTATAGGATACTGCCCTCCTCTCTCCTGTGGGCTGCCCTCGGTCCTCTCTCCCTGTTTAACACAACACATGCATCTTGGGTGTCATCGCTGCCCAGCCACTTAAGAGTCCCACCTGTGCACAAGTTAACCAGCCCCAGACTTTGTCCCTCCAAGCAGACATGTTTCTAGCTCTTGAGTAGGTGTTCCAGCCTTTAATCTGCCGCTGTCTAGCTTAGTGGTGGTATCTTCCAGCCCTTGAAGCATGCATGGATTGAAGTGGGTAGCCAGGCCGCATAGACCCCCACCCCCATCCCCAGCGGCCCTTTCTGAAGCTTACCTGGGCTGAGCCTCTTGCTGCTGTCGCCAGGCCCTTTAGGCCTTTCCATCTTTCTTTGGTTGCTGTCTGGGAGGCCCTCGCTCCAGCAGTAGCAACTTTGTCCTCAGTATCTCCTGCTTCTTGGTTCTCATAGGAATCGTCCGCCTAAGAGATGGGCTGCGAGACCGCTATCCCGTGGAAGATTATCTGGACCTCTTTGACCTGGCCGCACACCAGATCCATCAAGGACTGCAGGCCAGCTCTGCAAAGGAGCAGAGCAAGATGAATACAATCATTATCGGTAAGGCTTCTGTGTCACTCTGGCAGGGCTAGCACCCTCCCTGGGGTCCTGGCTCAGGCTCCAGGCCTAGCCCAGCTCTGCTTCACCTCCAGAACATTTACATGGTGGCAGCAGACTTCTTTTGAGCCTCCACTTCTCCACCTGGCTGTCACTCTTACCACTACATAAAATGTTCACATCACTTGAACAGTTACTATAAAGCGGAAATGTTGACTTTCTAATTCTTTGGAGACTTAAGGACAGCTGATGGCTTTCTTGAGAAGTTGCCATTTCTTTGTTTTTAAGAAATTAAGCAGGGATATTGACTTCTTTTCCTGATGTACTGATCTGATAAGTTTGGATGGGGAATTATAAGTGCAGTTAACTGGTTAGTCATCGATTTGCTGCTTGGGGCTTTTGTAATCCCTGGCCACTGGGACCATATAAGACGGAGGCAGCTTCTCCTGAAATAGACTCAGCTCTGACACATCGCCTATAACTAACTGCTGTTTAAAAAGCCTAGCCCCTGTCAACCTCATGCCTTTGGGCATTCAAAGTGAGGTTGATTAATAATAATTTGTTTTAAATATTCACAAGAATATTTTATAAGTAAACATACATATTTACTCTTTAAAATTTATTTTTTATTGTATAATTTAAGGTGTACAGCATACTGTGATGTTTCGATGGAAATAGAGACAGTGAAATGATCGCTACAGTAAAGCAAATTAACATAGCCATTTTTTTTTCACAGTTACCTTTGTGTGTGGGGAGGGGGGCGTGTGTGTGGTAAAAGCACCTGAAATATACTGTCTTGGAAAATTTCCAGCATGCAATACAGGATTAATAGGATTAATAACTACAGTGCACATGCTCTACCTTAGATCTCTAGACTTGTTATTTGCCTGACATAATTCTTTTTATTGGATTCAGCTTAGAAGGCGTTTATCCACTGATGCCTTCTAAAAGAGAAATTGAGTCACGTTTTGCTTAAATTGTTTACCTTAGATAGTGATCTATTTTTTAATTTTCCTAGATCTGTTATAATTGCAATCTCCAAATTAAATAAATCTATTAGCAACTAAGAGGAATTGTAATCAGCCCTTTGAAAGATGACTTTTTAACTTAAGACTCTCCTGTCCAAGGGGACAGACTTACGTGCCTAAGTCCTGACTTAACTCTTTTTTTTCTTTTAAACTCAAAGAAATTAAGTCACTGGGAGTCACCTCCATTATGATTTGGCTGTTATCTAGTTTTTTGCAAACTTGGGAGTCCAAACTCCCCAAATCTCAAGTCTGACTTACATTTCATTGTGACTCCTATACCATATGCCTCTGGGAAAATCACATGTTCTTATGAAAGAGCTGAAAATATGTATTCTCGGGCCAGGAAACAGAGACTAAGACAATGAATGAAAAAGGAAAGCCTCAGTTTGGTCTCCTAATTTTGCTTGCTCCAAGATTTTAAAAAGAACGAAAAATAAAATCACTGTGCTGATATTTACTTAAAGCAGAGTTTGGTGAGTTCTATGGTAGTCTTGTGGTGTGACAAGTATCTAGCCCTGCTTGGGCCAGCGGCCAGCTCTGTGCCTTGCGGCCAGTCATTTTTCCTGTTCCTGGACTCTGTCTGCACCTCTGCAAAGTGGGATTGTTGGACCAGGTCAGTTCTAGACTCCTTCCAGCTCTGAAATGTGACTCAGCTCTGCCCTAGCTCTTCCTCTTTGTTAGATTCCGGGCAGAAACAGCAGGATCTTTCATCATCTTGGGCCCCTAGGTCAGAGAGGACCTTTCTTCTGCTGTCTTTTTGACAGCTAGAGTCACACAAAAGGTTCAGGATTCAAGTGGCCTGAACGTGATGGCTGAACTTGAGGCCGGAGCTTTAGACATGTTGAAAGTCTCCTGCCTCTACTCCCAGGTACCCCACGTGGTACTCTTTGTTTCTTGAATTGCCGTCGTCCCCCTTATGTCTTAAGGTCCGAGAGAGGAGGGGCCGTGCTTTCCTCCCCTGATCTGTCCCTGGTGCCAAGCACAATGCTGAGTACAGATTAGACACTAAGTTAATGCTTCCTGGATGGACGAAGGATGGATGGTGGCTGGATGGAAGGAAGACAGTCAGATGGATGGACAAACACCTCCATGGCTCTAAAACCAGTTCATTTTTGAGATCTGACAGAATTTGTGCCAATTTAGCTAGAGAGTTCACTTGTCCTTTATATTCTTATTCATTGTGAGTAGAATTTTCAAGGGACTTCTGATTGACTCGTTTTTTCTGTATCCTAGGGTATTATCTCTTTAAAAAAAGAAAGAACAAAAGGCCAGAACAGAGCTGTTCACCTGGATGTGATTACGCATCCGACAGAAATGATAGGGGCCTGCAGGGATATGATACACTTGTCACTGACCAAAGAGACTCAGTCATCTGGCTCAGTCTCTCCCCAGATAAGTAACTTTCAGATGTGTCCTGTGGTCCTTGGCATACTGTCAGGAAATCAAGTGTAGAGCTGATTGATGAATTTCCTTTTTCCTAAACACACACATATACACACACACACACACACACACACACACTGTCTCTCCTCAAACCCTCAGGAAATTTGGCTTCATCCTCTGAGAGAGTCTGTGCTGTTGGAATGCCTGCCTGTGTCTTGGCATCACCTCTGTGCTGGGAAGTGTGTTTGCCATTTACATCCTTCACTCGTGAGGACCATGATGAAATGTGAAATTGGCTGGGACCCAGTTCCCGTTCACCCAGCCTGCACTGAGTAGGCGCCAGCTGCGTGCAGAGCAGTCGCCTCGCAGGAGACAGGGTGTGTGAGCCCTGTGGCAAAGCCCCTCTCTCTTTTAGTCTTAGAGTATGCTCTGTGATGAACAGTTACAGCTTCAAGGAAGGAAATCACACTCAAATTCTTCATAAGGGTTAGTGTTCCCACCCTCCTCCTCTCTCCTGACGCTTTGGAAGGAAATCATCTAGTACCAGCTCCAGGCTCCTGGTCTGCTAGACCAGTTCTTGGCTCCTCCTGGCTCTGAAATGTGGCTCAGCTCTGCCCCAGCTCTTTCTCTTTGTTAGATCCTGGGCAGAAATGTCAAGGCCTTTCATCATCTTGGGCTCCCAGTTCAGAGAGAACTCCATCTATTATTACTAGAACCATCTACTGTATAGAACATATATTGGAATACTATACAGGAAAACCATTTTCAAAACCACCTATAATTTCCCACCTAGATAACTGCTGTTTATGTTTTGGTGTGTTTTTCTGACAGACTGCATTCTCAGTGGGCCCTTAAAATGCCACAGAGCTGTGCACCATGAGCAAAGTTAAATACTGTGAAACTGGGGGCCCAAGCGCTAGTGAAGGTTTCATTTTTGCTCCCCTTGGAAAGAGGAGCTCAGGGGTGGGGGCACTCAGTGTTGCATGGATCGCCTGGACTTCCAGACAGAAGTTTTTGGGGTAGAGGTGGGGTGTGGCTGTGGCGGGGGGGGGGCATCCAACCTTCTCTCTTTGGAGTCCCAAATTCCCGCTGCTTAAGAGGAAGGCATCGGGGCCAGGTTTGGCCTCTGGCACCTAGAGCCACTCTGTGGGAGCCTGAATCACACCCCTGCTCACTTGGAGTGTTTTCTGTTTCCAGGGGAGGCCAGTGCCTCCACGATGTGGGATAATAATGCCTGGACGTTCTTCTACGACAACAGCACGGATGGCGAGCCACCGTTTCTGACCCAGGACTTCATCCACGCCTTTCAGCCCAATGCCAAACTGATTGTCATGCTCAGGGACCCTGTGGAGAGGTGAGCAGTTTCTGTGTGTTGTATTTGGGGTGAGAAGAGGAACTTTTGAAGAACAGTGTTCACCTCTCATCACAAATAAGATTTTGTCTCCTTTAGAAAAAATTAAACAGGTCGGGTACAGTGGCTCATGCCTGTAATCCCAGCACTTTGGGAGGCCAGGGTGGGTGGATCGCCTGAGGTCAGGAGTTCAAGACCAGCCTGGCCAACATGGTGAAACCCCATCTCTACTAAAAATACAAAAATTACCAGATGTGGTGGCAAACTCCTGTAGTCCCAGCTACTCGGGAGGCTGAGGCAGGAGAATCGCTTGAATCCAGGAGGTGGAGGCTGCAGTGGGCCAAGATGGTGCAACTGCACTCCAGCCTGGGTGTCAGAGTGAGACTCCATCTCAAAAAAAATAAAATAAAATAAAAATAAACAAAAATAAACGGAACTTGCAACGTTACTGCTGTTTCTTACGTAAGTGTTATTCTTGAGGCTGTCCCCACTGAGTTGACACGTGTTGCAGATGGTTTTCTTAACCATTCTGATCCTGGTCTGTGTGACTTCAGCCCCAGCGGGCCTGACCAGGGGCACAGGACGGTTCCTTGGTACTGTCAAGGCGAAGGAAACACCCTTAGAATCAGGGGCGTAAGCTTCTCCACGTGGTTTAACTCCTAGAATTCTGTGTCTCTCCACGTGGTCGATGCCTTTATCCTTGTCTGCATTGAATGTACAGTTTCCAGCTTTCCTTGAGAGACCAAAAGGAAGAACAATGATGAGCAGAGCAGCTTTGCTTTAAGATCAAGGGTTGCCCAGTGTGGGTGAGGCCAGGGTAGTGGGATATTGAACAGCCACTATGGGGCGGCCCGGCTGGCACTGGGCGCTGCTTGCATCATTGATGCCTGTGTGAATGCAGAATCTCAGGGCTGCCAGGACCTGAAAATTATTTAGTCCAATGCTCCCTCCAATACCACCACATCAGAGCTAAGGGGGCGCCTGTCTAATCCGAGGCCCTCTGAGTCAGGGAATTCTCCACGCAAGATGGCCAGTGTAGCTTAGGACAGCTGTGTTCCTATTTTGAGACCAGGTCTGTTTTGGGGGAACATCCACTCATTGGTCCTCTTTCTTCTCCATAGAGTCAGACAGACCAAGTCTAATCCTTCCAAAACAGGAGAGGCTGGCGATATTTAAAGACAGGGACCACAGCCCTTTGTGTCTTATTTTCCTTTGGGCCAACTACATCTTCTTATGGATTGAATTATGCCCCCCAAAAAGATAAGCTGAAGTTGTCTCCCCCAGTGTGTATGACTGTGACCTTATTTGGAAATAGGATCTTTGCAGATGCACTCCGGTTAAAATGAGGTCATGCTGGATCAGGGTAGACCCTCATCCACCCTAAGACACAGGGAGCATGCCTCGTGACGAGGCTGGAGTGATGCTGCCACCAGCCAAGGGGTGCCAAGGAGTGCTGGCGGCCACCAGAAGCCAGGAGAGGAGTGGAACAGATTCTCCCCTGGCACCCCAGAGGAACCACCCCTGCCCCACACCTGGGTTTCAGACTCCAGCTTCCAGGACACTGAGGGAAGAAAGTCCTGTCATTATGCACCACGAGTTCGTGGTGATTTGTCCTGGCAGCCCCGGGAAACTGACCCCTGGGATCCCTTCCTCAGGTGGCATACCTTCCTGGCCCCACGTATTTGCCAATTATAACAATAAGGCGTGTTTGTTGTGGAAATTTTGGAACATATATTGGAAAACTGTTTTCAAACTATTAATTTCTCACCTAGATAACTACTGTTTATGTTTTGGTGTATTTTCTTCCAGACTTTTCTATGCAAATAAGTGTGTGTGTATGTGTGTGTGTGTGTGCACGTGGGTGTGACGGGACAGTCTTATGTCCTGCTGCTTTCACTTTCCATTGTTGCCCCCCAAAAACATGCTTTAAAGTCTGCTCTGGTCACACTTCTGAGCTGATGTCCCTCTTGTGGAGTCTGCATGGCTCCCGCTGCTCTGAGTATGACCTGGTCAGGGAGAGGCTGGATCTGCCCTCCCTCAGCCCCAGCGCCCTGAGCCTGAGCTCTTGGTGGCTGTCCCGGTGCTATGCCTTCTAGCAGGTGCCAGGTGTGGTTTCGCTCCCTGCTCTCTGCATCTCCCCTCTGTTGTGAGTCAGGCACTGACTTGCTGTCCCTTGCCATGTCCCACCTGCTGGTTCCCGTGTTTTGGAGGCAGAAATCGGCCCTGCTGAGTGGTCTCCCTCCATCCAGCAGGGCTGACACACACTAGCCGAGCTCTCATGGTGACATAACTGTCACCTTGAGCTGACCCCTCGCCGCCTCCGGAGGTGTTTGCATAGCTGCTCTGCCTCCCTCCCCCACACAGCCCCCAGCTGAAGGGCGCAAGTGCTCGGTGTGCTCATCAAATGTTTTCCTGTCGCTGCTGCTTAGTTTCTCATTCTGAGAAAGGTCAGACCACGCCTTAACCTCAGGGGCGGAGAGTGCACACAGCAGCCTTGTGTACTGTCTGGGCACAGAGGGGTGGGGGCCCATCTGTCGGGACTGGGTTTGGTGTGTGTCAGCCCTGCCTCTGGGCCCTGGGAGACTGGAGCTCCCAGTGGGGACGTGGGCATGGCTGTGGTTGGTTGCAGTTCTGCAGAGTAGGAGGTGGGGAGAGTGGGGCTCCAGAGTGGGGAGATCCAGAAGGAATTGACCTGGAGAAGACTGATGCCAGACTGGGTTTTGAAGGATGAATAAGAGTTTGCTGTGTAAACAAGGCAGGAAGGTGGGTTAAGATGAAGAAGCCTTCCAGGCAGAGAGAAGGACAGGTGCAAAGGAAAACACCACATGTTCTCCTGTTTGGGGTGAAGCCAAGGTCCCTGTTAGGGGGTGGAGCCAGGGTCCGTGTTAGAGGATGAAACCAGGGTCCCTGTTAGGGGATGAAGCCAGGGTCCCTGTTAGGGGTGGAACCAGGGTCCCTGTTAGGGGGCGGAGCCAGGGTCCCTGTTAGGGGATGAAACCAGGGTCCCTGTTAGGGGATGAAGCCAGGGTCCCTGTTAGGGGTGGAACCAGGGTCCCTGTTAGGGGGCGGAGCCCGGGTCCCTGTTAGGGGGTAGAGCCAGGGTCCCTATTAGGGGGTAGAGCCAGGGTCCCTGTTAGGGGTGGAACCAGGGTACCTGTTAGGGGGCGGAGCCAGGGTCCCTGTTAGGGGATGAAGCCAGGGTCCCTGTTAGGGGGTGGAGCCAGGGTCCCTGTTAGGGCGTGGAGCCAGGGTCCCTGTTAGGGGATGAAGCCAGGGTACCTATCAGGGGTAGAGCCAGGGTCCCTGTTAGGGGTGGAACCAGGGTCCCTGTTAGGGGGCGGAGCCAGGGTCCCTGTTAGGGGGCGGAGCCAGGGTCCCTATTAGGGGGCGGAGCCAGGGTCCCTGTTAGGGGCGGAGCCAGGGTCCCTGTTAGGGGGCGGAGCCAGGGTCCCTGTTAGGGGGCGGAGCCAGGGTCCCTATTAGGGGGCGGAGCCAGGGTCCCTATTAGGGGTGGAACCAGGGTCCCTATTAGGGGGCGGAGCCAGGGTCCCTGTTAGGGGCGGAGCCAGGGTCCCTGTTAGGGGGTGGAGCCAGGGTCCCTGTTAGGGGATGAAGCCAGGGTACCTATCAGGGGTAGAGCCAGGGTCCCTGTTAGGGGTGGAACCAGGGTCCCTGTTGGGGGGTGGAGCCAGGGTCCCTGTTAGGGGGTGGAGCCAGGGTCCCTGTTAGGGGATGAAGCCAGGGTACCTATCAGGGGTAGAGCCAGGGTCCCTGTCAGGGGTGGAACCAGGGTCCCTGTTAGGGGGCGGAGCCAGGGTCCCTGTTAGGGGGCGGAGCCAGGGTCCCTGTTAGGGGTGGAGCCAGGGTCCCTGTTAGGGGTGGAGCCAGGGTCCCTGTTAGGGGGTAGAGCCAGGGTCCCTATTAGGGGGCGGAGCCAGGGTCCCTGTTAGGGGTGGAACCAGGGTCCCTGTTAGGGGGCGGAGCCAGGGTCCCTGTTAGGGGCGGAGCCAGGGTCCCTGTTAGGGGGCGGAGCCAGGGTCCCTGTTAGGGGGTGGAGCCAGGGTCCCTGTTAGGGGGTGGAGCCAGGGTCCCTGTTAGGGGTGGAGCCAGGGTCCCTGAGTATGTTTCTTTCTTCCTGGAGTTCTGGTCCCACCTCTGCGGACACCAACACCACAAAGGTGAGTGCTGGAACAGAAGACAGCAGCACTGTGCAGGTGCAAGCAGCTCAGCTAGGAGCAAGACCTGCCAAACTCTTCTCTCTTACCCCAGCCTGAGTCTGCCAGCTAGAAGGAGGCTCACAGTTCACAGCATGGTCCCCCCAAGTAGTCACCATGTTTTCTTCTTTTAATAACAAATACTCTGTGTATCCTAGGAACTGAATGTGAAAGCTTCTTGCCTCCCTGGTCCTCAGCCTAACAGAAATAGTTGGTCAATTCAAACACATATTCAGCCCCTGCCACAGGCTGGGTGCTGTGCTGGGTACTGAGCATACGTGCCCTGGTGAACAACAGTGGCGACCCAGTGCCTACCCCCTGGGAGCTGGTGCTTTATCAGAGAAGTGGGCGGCGGCTTTGTCATGGCTCATGTCCTGGTGCTGAGGAGAAGGGCAGGATGCCAGGGCAGCAGCGTGTGTTAGGACGCTGACCCAGGCCTTGCATTGCCTGCTGTACTAATTAGTACTGCTGCAGAAAAAGTTTGCCAAAACTTAGCAGCTTCAAACAGTTTCTGGGGGTCAGGAACCTGGGTGCAGCTTTACTGGGTCCTCTACTTAAGGTCTCTCATGAGGCTGTGACCTAGCTGTCATCAGGCTGGGGCTCGTCAATGTGCTTGACTGCAGAAGGACCTGCTCCCAAGCACACATGGTTGTGGGCAGAATTCAGCACCTCAAGAGCTGTTGGAATGAGGAACTTCACATCTTTGCTGGCTTTTGGCGAGAGGCTACCCTCAATACCTCACCACAGGGCCTCTCCGGTATGGCTGCAGGCTTTATCCAAGCCAGCAAGCTAGAGCGTCTGCTAGCAGATTAGAAGTCACGATTTTTTCTAACCTAGTCATGAGTGTGAAATCCCATCGTCATTGCCATATTCTGTTGGTTAGAAGTGAGTCATGAGGTCTAGCCACACTCAATGGGAAGATACTACAGGGTGTGAATACCAAGAACCAGGGATCACTGAGGACCGTCCTAGGAGTCAGCCACCTCCCATTCTGCACCTGATCCTCAGGAAATGGGCCTGGGCTTTGCAGCCAGGAGAGTAGCTTCCAGCTTGATCCCAGCTCTAGTGGCAGAGGAAGTGTGTTTATGTGCATATTTTCTGTGTAAGTTACTGACATAGCAGCTGTTTCATTTCTTCTTAAACATTTATAAAAATAAGTAACAATAGGAATTTCTTCTTTTTCGAAGCCCATGACCCATGGCCTATCTGAAATGGCTGGCGCGTTTCCCATCTCAGCCAGAAAGGATGATAAATACTGTGTGTTTAGGTCACTCTTGAAGAAACAAACACTCTGAGCCCAAGTTCCATTAGTCTAACGGGATCCTGGGCCATTAGCCCTGTTCTGTGACCTTGCACTTCTGTAAGCAGGAGATTTTGGGGGTTGCTGGCTGCAAGTTGGATTGGTCCAAGTTGTTCTTTTCCTTCTATAAATTGGCTTGGAGAGGGGAAATACCACTTTTATTTTTAGTTTTAGGTTCACATTCAGTCTTTACTTCTATAATTGATCCAAAGTAGAGGGTTTGAAAATGTTGGAATTTTAAGCAAAGTCAAATCACTTTTAAATTTCCAGAGAAGGATTCAAGTGGCAAGTCCATTTTTTTTTTTTTTTTTTCTGGAGGAGAACAGAGGAATAATGGAAACAAGTGGACGGGATGGTTCATATGGCCAAAGAAGCCAGCCAAGAATTCATGTTCCAGTTTCCTCTCTGTAAGAGATCATGACAATTTAAAACTAGCTTGATGCATTCCTATGCTTAATTGGGCCAGTTAATTAAAAAGAAGCCACCAATTGCAAGCAGAATTTTTCTTTATTTAATCCCATTCGTAAGTGGTAAAGACTATTCTTTTCAAACGCACCTCACATTAGCCTCCTGCCTCTTCATTTGTGAGACAGTTGATAGTGTTTGTCTCTTAATTCAGAGGCAGTTATAGCCCCCATTAAATGTGAAAAATGCATGGAAGGTGCTGGCACCTCCAACCTAGTTGCATTCCTCTTTTATTCAAGGGACATTTGGAGTGGGGTCATGTACCATCTGTTAAGGATTTTACAGTGTCTATGTTTGGGGTTTGATTCTGTGTGTAGTCTTAATGCAATGCCCAGAAACAACCCACCACAGGAATGGTTCATTTTCCCATTCTGTGATGATGAGTCCAAAGGGAAGGAGAACTCAGCTCGGTGAAGAATTCAAACTCGATTTTGACCCAAACCCCTGGAGTCTTGGAACCTGGCTAGTTCTTTTCTTCATCTGCTTATATAAACGGATTTTTTAAACAACCCGTTGGACTGGTCAAATGATTCAGTTATGACGATAAACTAGGAAAGGAAGCAGGCTTTTAATGAAATGGATTCTGTTATAGGCAGTCACTCATGGGGACACAGAGGAATAGCAGGGCTGAACATTTGGGCAGGAATCCTGGTTTCATCAGTTTCACTCTGTCTGCAGAGTGTGTGAGGGGGCCTGAGGGTGGTGCACAGCTTTCACCCGCTGAGTGTCTGGGAGGTGTACCGGGGTCATGGTGGCAGGAACACAGGCATTGGAACCCCAGCCCTGTCACTTACTGCTCTGTAAACTAGGACAAGAAACTTAACCTCTCTGTGCCTTATTTTCTCATCGGTAAAATGGGGGAAGATAGTCCTACCTCCAGGGTAGTGAGAGTTAAATGACTTAATATTTGTAGTAACGTGTTTAAACAGTGCTTGACAAATGGAAAATATGTAACCATTATTATGATTAGGTATCAGTTATTACTAATAATAACAATAAACTGATCACTCATTTACTCACTCCCCAGAGTTGCAAACCACATAACCAAGTTTTGGTCAACAGTGGACCCCATATATGATGGTGGCCCCATAAAGTTATAATCCCGTGTTTTCATTGTGCCTTTTCTATGCTTCAATACATAAATTCTAACTCTTATGTTACAACTGCTCACAGGATTCCTGCGGTACAGGCTGACAGCATAGGAGCAGTAGGCTGTACCTCGCCACCTAGGTGTGTAGGGGGCTGTGCCATCTGGGTTTCTGTGAACACTCTATGACATTCACATAATGACATCACCTACTGACGCATTTCTCAGAACATATATATCCCTGCTGTTAAGTGACGCCTGGCTGTATTTATTGAACACCCTTGATGTGCTAGATGCAAGCTGTACATAGGAGAGGAAAATCCATCCCGTTTGCTCTCATGGAGCCTCTGTCTAGTTGAGGGAGTGGGGCCAGGCTTCATGTAAATGACTGAGCTGGGGCAGCCCCTCAGAGCTATCTCTGGGTGAGGCTTCTCCCATCCACCCATCATTGGACAGGACCACCTGTGGAGGCTTAACCTTGGTTGCCGCTGGTGGTCTCTTCAGCTGAGGCTCGTTCCCAGGAGGGACTGGGCTGTGAGTTATTAGCAGGATGGCTCCCCAGTTTTGCAAAGCTCTGTAAATAGGAAGGACCCGGTATTTGTGGATGCCTAAGCCTGGATGCACCTCATTCACCTACTTCCACATCAGAGGAAGCAGGATGCCCGCCCTAGGGCAAAAGCCAGCACACACAGAAGGGAGCTGAGCCGGATTCATGCCTTCGAACCGCAGCGGAACTTTGACTTGAGAATCTCTCTTGCTATTCAGGCAGCACCGGAAGCCCTTCTCCAAACAGCTCAACTTCCCCCAGCCCCTAGAAGCACTGATTGAAAGCCCTGGATGTGTTCTCAATCAGAAGAGAGCCTGGCACTGGGAATGTCATGCGATGTTTTCTCTAGAACAGATTTGCACAAGGATTAAAACGCAGGCTGTTCCTAGCACTGAGGGATTCATTATTGATTTAAACCATCTCAAAGGGAAATTAGGAGAACGCCTCTGTGGAGAAGAGACGGAATGAGGAGAAAGCCGTGGGGGTGTAGAGGTTGCAGCAATAGCCACGGATCGATTTCTCTTTCTCACCTCTCCCTCCAGCTCTCACTCTTTCCTTTTCTCTAAGATTTTGGAAGATTAAGAATTACAAGGGTCCTTGTGAGGACTACTGTAGTGCAGTGTCTTTATTGAAGCTGCCTATTGATTCCTGGTGGGTTCAGGCATTTTGCTTCCCAGAAGCTGCCTGTTGACACACCTTGATATGGGCCCTGGAAGCGGCAGGAGGTCACTTTAATAGGACTGAGCTGTTGAGCCACCTGAGGTCAAGGGGGTTGGCCTCGATCACAGAGCGGGGAGGGAGAGCTGGCAGCACCCAGGCCAGAAGGACAGCTCGGGTCTTTGTGAAGGGGTTCTCTGAAGACTGTTCAGGAGGGACTGCCTGGTGAGGCGCCACATCTTGTTATTGGTGGGAGAAAAACCACCAAGCTGAAAACTCCGAAGTGTTGAACACTGTTTATGTTTTGGGGAAATGTTTGTGAAGTCCTTGGCAGTCCTGTGTATTCCCACACGATTGTTTGGAAAGGACGGTTCCGAGCAGGAGGAACACTGTAGGGAAAAAGAGCTCCGTTGTGTCTGTATCTGCAGAGATCCTAAGGTGAGATGTGTGCCCGCTGGGCTGGGATCAGGGAGGGCACTTAGAAACGACCCTGGGGCAGCCACAGTTCAGGGACCTGTCTCACCCGGAGTTCTGGGCTGCTTAGTGAGGTTGATGCTGTTGAAGGAGGGGGTGGCAGCACATGTCACATACTGGCCCCGCCCCGGTGTGCAGTGGCCATTGCCCTGCAGTGAGGGGCCCACACCCTGCGCCTGGCTTTATAACCAGGGGTAGCCCGCCAATCCTCAGTGCACCCCAGTTTTCTTGCTTGTAGAAACATCTGCCATGAGAGTCACTGGTGAATCACGAGAAGGTGCTTTGTAAACCACGCCAGGCTCGGAGATGTCAGGGATGCTTGGTGTCGCCTCTGAGAAGTGCTGCCTCCCAGTCTGTGAACAGTTACCGGGGCCCTGTGATTGGATGCTCTGGAAGGAACAAAGAGGGGCTGGGAACCCCACTCATGCACAAGGAACCTAGGGCCTGGTAGGAAATAGAATGGCCCCAACAAACAGGGCACCTGTCATTCATTTGGGCGTTTTTAGGTCCAAACATGGATGTTTGTAACTGGCAGAAAATGAGCCTCACCAGTGTCACCCCTGTGTTCAGTCTAAGGTGACCTTGGACATTCCCTCCAGATCAGCTGGCCTGGCCAGTCCTGTCTCATCCAGCCTCCTGATGAGACAGTCACAGTTTGTGATTCAGTGGAACAAAAGGGCTCCATCTCAGCTACATTAAATGGCCTTTTTTTCCTGGTAGGAAAAAAAAATATAATCATTATTGATGGCACCATATCACAGGCTGGGAATTATTGATCAGTGATTTAAATTCAGATGCCAGCAAATGGAGAATAACAAGGCCAGGTGCCCTGGCTCCCTCTCATTACAACCCTCACGTGGCCACAGCACTGCAAGATGTTGTTGAGGGTGAATTGGAGGACATGAGTGTGTCCCCATCTCGGGTCCTCCTGCCTGAGGAAATGTGGCCGTTCCGGTAACTGTCATTGAGGAGCCAGCTGGGGGGTTGGGGGGTGTTTGAGGAGCATGGGGAGGTGGGGCCAGCGTCACCGGGGTGAGCCAGCCCAGGGATGGTCACCTGCTCCCAGCCGCCTGCAACTTCAGCACCAGCTTGGGATCTTTTCTCAAAGGTGGCCCTCTGAGAAGTCCCATGCGTGGAGCAGTAACTGGAGGACATGTCAGAGCTCAAGGCCACCAAGCGCCTGCCCTTGTCTGAGCTGAAGCTGAGATTGAAGCTTGTGCGTTTGGGTGCCTTTTGAGCTGGGTGATCTCAGTGACTTCTGACATGAGTCCCTGTGGGAACTGCTGTGTTAGAACCAGCAGTCGCTCATCAGGGTGATGAAAACATCTTGGGACTGGGGAGTGGTGGTGTTCACACAGCTGTGTGGTGTATACTAAAAACTGGTGAATTGTTCACATTAAATGGGTGGATGCTACGGTACGTGGATCATTTCTCAATATAAAAACGATAGGAACAAAAATACAAAAGGAGGAGGAACCCACTATGGAGAGAGGTTTTCCCAAACTAGTGGCCTTGGAGCCAGGTCCTGCAGAGTTCTCCACATAGAGGCCAGGCCGATGAACAACCACATCATCACTTAGGAACTGGAACCGTCAAACTCTAATGAGCTATTGCAATCACCAAGGAATATTAGCTTTTCCAAGAGATACAAGATCCTGCAGTGTGTTCCGGCTTCATGATAGATGCCTGAATTCCCTTTTGCTGTTGCTGTCACTTTTCTAGATGCCCGATGTGATGTTCCGTAAACACATTTGCTGTTCCTGACCGTGGCATTGGAGTTCCTCACGTTTATCCTAAGTGTTTATTTGCCACTCTATTACATTTGTAATTGTTTATCAGTCTCCTGTGACTTATTAAGTAGTTCTGGAGTAGAATTGACTTTCTCTTCCAAATCACTGTGCACCTAAAATAATAAAAACACCTAAACAAACAAAACCCGAAACTATCAGTGCAGACGGCCAGCACCCACTCTAGTCAGCCGTGGATTCGTCTCCTTGCCTAAGCTCGGAGGGCAGGGGCCACATCCAGCTGGGTGAGCGGCTTTGGGGTCAGGCAGGCCTGGGTTGGTTTGGGTCCCAGCCCTGCCCTGGAGCTTCCTGGGCTGCGTGACCATGGGCAAACTCCTTAACCTCTCTAGTGTCAGCCTTCTCCCCCAATAAAATGTGGTGGCCCACATCTCATTATGGGGTTGTGAAGATAGACGCAGAGCATGCATGCAGCACCCTGTACAGGGCATGGTGGTGGTGGCCCTCCCTACCCCCCAGCATCCACATCAGGAGTGGAAACTGAGAACATTGCAGGTACTAAACCCGGAAAGCAATCACACAGAGCCCTGTCAGGAGGAGCCGCAGCAGCTCCCGCTTTAATAGTGATCAACTCACCAACCTCTGCTCGCTGGCTCAGAACAGCACCCTGTAAGTGTCCCTGAATGAATTCAGCAGTGGTCTTGGGTAATCATCCAGATTTTACATAGTAGGGCCTTGCCCACTGCTGGCCTCTCCTTTGTCCCTTGGGGAGAGACATGGTCACTTTCAGAGGCACTGGATTGATGGAGCCCTATGCCCCCTAACATACATTTCCCATCCCACCGCTCCTCCAGGGGTCCCAGGACCCCTGCACTGCACAGGAAAGGGGCTGAGCAGTACCCCATGAGCACAGGCCCAGTGTGAGGGGCCGCGCCGACAGCCTTCTAAAATAACCGCAGCACAGAAGGCCTGGAATGCATTTGGACTTATATTTGGAATTGTCGTTGGAAACAGTCCTGGCCAAATGTAATACCCATCTGTTCGGGATGGTTTGAGAGTAAGAAAATGAGGTGGCTCAGCTGGAGGGGGCTGGGCAGCCCTGAAACTCAGGGCTGGGAGGGTATCAGGTCCCCTGGCCCCCACGCTATCCTGGAGCCCTCCTTCCCTCCAGCCTAGGCTGCTCCTGCCTTCTAGGACGATCCCCTCGTGTTAGCCTGCCCTGACTGGAGGTATTTCCCCTTGCCTGCAACCAGGCTTTCTTCCCAAACCTTCTGCCCGCTGGTCAGTCCTTCAGGAGTTCGGGACTGGGCTCCTTCCTGCTGAGTTTTTGCATCTCCAGGGAGAGCAGCCAGGTTTGGTGCCCAGCACTGAAAGCAAGCGTCCGCTGAGGCCGTGAGCTGCCTGTCGCCTGGCTCCACCCTCCCACATTCCTCATGCCGTGCCTCTGTTAATGCATCCTGGGGTTGCATCCGTGCCCCTGCAGTTCTGTGATGATTCGTCGTGAGCTGTGTGTTTTCCATTCCACTGGTCTCCTTCCCCCACTTCCTCATGGGATAGTGGATTTTGAAGACTAAAAGGTAGACATTTCAGTTTGTTTCTGTACGTTTCATCTTGTTCCACAGTGTGCCTGTCCGGCCTTTTGACGTCCAGTGGATACTTGTTCTTGATATGTTTGCTGTTCTCAGCATTTTCTGAGTGGCTTTAACCTATCCGAGTGGCTTTCCCCCACCCAAGATTATTAACTCACTCTTTTCCCCTGGAGAGTAGTCAAGGGGGAAATGATAGCTTTGTTACTTGAAGACAATCTTAGGAAGCATTCGCTTAATTCTTGGGGAGAACCCACACAGTGCTCCCCCGTCACAGTGCTCCCCCGTCTCAGTGCTCCCCCGTCTCAGTGCTCCCCTGAGTGCTCCCCTGAAGGGAAGTGCTCCTGTCCGCATTTGCCTTCCTTCATGCTTCCTTCTGGGAAACGTGGCCACACGGCCCCAGTCCTCCCCTACCCTCAGGGCCACTGTTCCAGGGTCTCAGGGTGGCAGAGAGGTGTTGGCAAAAATAACTCCTTGGAGTAATTGGTCTTCCTTAGAATTGGGGTTTAAAATCTGTCTGGTTTCCTAGGGCAGTCATAATAAATCACCACAAACTTGGCTTCTTAAAACAACAGAAATGTAGTCTCTTACGATTCTGGAGGCCAGAAGTCCTAAATCAAGATGTCTGCAGGGTTGGTTCCCTCTGGTGGCCCTAAGGGATAAAAGCCATCCCCTGCTCCCAGCTCTTGGTGGCCTCCAGCAGTCCTTGGCGTTCCTTGGCTCATAGACACCGCGCTCCAGGCTCTGTCTCCGTCTTTCTGTGGTGCTGTCTGTCCTCTCCTCTTTTTATAAGGACACCTGCCATTGGATTTGGGACCACTGTAAATCGAGGAGGATCTCGTCTTAAGATCCTGCACTTAATGACATCTGCAAAGACCCTATTTCCAAGAAACGTCACATTCACAGGGGCTGGGCTTCAGACTTGGACATAATTCTTTGGTGTCCACTATCCATCCAACTACGGAATCCAGATGGTGGCCATGGCTTGTGGTGAATCTAGTCCCTGTTCAGATGTCTGTGACACAGCAGGATGCCAGGGACCCAGCGTAGTTTCTCGCAGTGGGGTTCGAGGGGCTCCCAAAGCCCACTGCCAATTCTCTGAGCAGATCCAAAGTACCCAGAGGTGACTGAGAGGCCAAAGGAATCTCTTTTCATCCAGCCGAGGAAGGAGCGTGGCCTGGCTCTCAAAGGCTGTACATGTGACTCACAGGACGTGAGTTCACTTTAACCCACCTCAAACAGATGAAAATCAGCCGTTTCACCTGCTAGGGGTGGGCTTGCCTGGTTGGAACAGTAGGTATGTCCCAGTTTTTCCTAGGGATTACTTCTTGATCTCTGAAGAATTGTATGGAATCAGCAGATTCCTCATGAAGTGACTTTGTATTTAAAATCAAGACAAGCTTAGGTGCATTTGTTTATTTATGAGCCAAATATCTGCAAGAAATGTTATTACCACAAAGAAAATTCTCAGTATGGAAACCTTCAGCCAATGTTTGGGTTTGTGTGAGGTAATTTATGTGATGGAATTCCAGTTCCACCAAACAATTTGGGTAGTTCTGTGGGCATCTTTGGTAAAAACTGGGCTTCGAATTCTTTTAACGTGGGATTTTATGACAGTTTCAGAAGCATCTGTTACTTTTCATTGACGTAGTTTCTTGGGCTGAGCCATAATATTGACAGGACTCATAGGAAATATGTGAGCCAGGAAGGGTACCCCTCAGACCAGTTGCCACCTGGCACCCCTCAGTGCACACAGCCAAACCTTGCTTGAAGGTTCACACGTGTCTGATTTTGGCATATATTGACCAGCCATTTAGGTCATAGTAACCATGAGCGACCCTATGGCGACAGATGCCGTGTTTCAGTTTTGATGTGTCTTCTAATTCTGAAGAAGGAAAATAGCACAGGTGATGTTGGGGACACCAGTAATAAGCTGATGTGGTGTTGTCTTGGGGAATATTCTCAGGCGAGTGTGGATCTGGGGAAATCTACTCAGTGGCCACCAAGCCCCTTTGCTGACTGTCCCTTTGGACAGTTTGGCTGGCCAGGCTGTGGTAGATGGAACACTCCTGTTCTGGTGGGTGTTTTGATTCTAGGAACTCTGTGGGTAGATCTCCAACCGCTCAAGGCTTCCAATAGGTGTCCTCTGTGGACACTGGCCGTGGATGAATTCTAGAGGGCTGTGTCAGAGGCACCCGATGTGCCAAGGCGGGCTACGGAGGTGGATAGCTTCTGGGCCTGTCCCTAAGAAATGCTGCTCCTCATATCATGACCTCAGTTAGAGGAGAGGGCAGTGGAGAAGGCGCATTTGCAACAGACCCTGCTATAAGGGAGCACAGTTTTTGCAGGATAGTGTGTGGCTGAAGGTCTGGGAGCGTTTGGAAGTATGGATGGCGGCTGGGCATGGTGGCTCACGCCTGTAATCCCAGCACTTTGGGAGGCTGAGGTGGGTGGATCACCTGAGGTCTGGAGTTCGAGACCAGCCTGGCCAACACAGTGAAACCCTGTCCCTACTAAAAATACAAAAAATCAGCTGGGTGTGATGGCGGGCGCCTATAATTCCAGCTACTCAGGAGGCTGAAGCAGGAGAATTGCTTGAACCCGGGAGGCGGAGGTTGCAGTGAGCCGAGATTGCGCCATTCCACTCCAACCTGGGCAACAAAAGCGAAACTCCGCTTCAAAAAAAAAAAAAAAAAAACGAAGACGGAAATATGGATGTCAGATACCTGGATGCGTGGGTGCAGAATGAGAGTCACAGAATTGCCTTCCCTGGAAAGAGGGGAAGCCAGGTTGGAGAAGTTGAAGGAATAGAAAGTATAGAGCTTTGAGGAGAGAGAAGTGTGACCCTGTAGAGCCACGTAGGCCACGTTTTTCATAAGCCCAGTTTCACCCTTGGCCCAGAGATGCAGGTGTGTGTGCAAGAAGAGAGTGGGACATATGGCAGGAAGGTTGAAAACAGACAAAAAGGGCTGCAAGGAGAGATAGAGGAGAAAAAAGAGTAGGAAACTCACACCCTGAATGTTCTGTTGAAGATAAAAACACCTCTTTTTTTTTTTTTTGAGAGAGGTTCTCACTCCCATTGCCCAGGCTGGAGTGCAATGGCATGATCACGGCTCACTGCAGCCTCAACTTCCTGGGCTTAGGTCATTCTCCCACCTCAGTCTCCAGAATAGCTGGACTACAGGCACGCACCACCACGCCTGGCTAATTTTTTGTATTTTTAATAGAGACAAGGTTTCACTATGTTGCCTGGGCTGGACTTGAACTCCTAGGTTCAAGTGATCCTCCCACCTCGGCCTCCTAAAGTGCTGGGATTACAGGCATGAGCCACTGTGCCTGGCCCTGACATTTATTAAAATGGCAATGCAGGCCTTCTTCAGGACCATTGTGGTAGGTATAGGGACTGCCATGACAGTTTTTCAGTAGAGGAGAGAGACTCCGAATACAACTAGGAAAAGTAGGGATTTTAAAGCCGAGGCAGGTGGATCAGTTGAGGTCAGGAGTTCAGGACCAGCCTGGCCAACATGGTGAAACCCCATCTCTATGAAAAATACAAAAAAATTAGCCAGGTTTGGTGGGCAGGCGCCTGTAGTCCCAACTACTCGGGAGGCTGAAGCAGGAGAATCGCTTGAACCCAGGAGGCGGATGTTGCAGTGAGCTGAGATCACGCCACTGTACTCCAGCCTGGGGGACAGAGTGAAACACTGTCTCAAAAAAAAAAAAAAAAAAGAAATGCCAAGGAGCAGGGCGAGGGGGTTGGTGGCTAGAAAATTACTAAGGGGAAACATCAAGGGGGAAGGGGTGGGGATTCTGGCTAAACCAACCCGATGGGATTCTTGCTGGAGACAGGCCAGGTGGCCAGGCATCTCCTGGGGGTGGTGGACTAGGAACCTGATCAGATAAGAAGGGTGGTCAGTTAACCAAGGATGGGGGATTCTGGCTAAACCAGCATAGCAGTGTCAACAAACAATATTTTGACAAATTTAGTTTAGAGATCTCACTGGTGTTTATTAGCATGGTCCATGAACAGGGCAGCATCCCATTCCTGTAATACGAAGGTGCTCCTGTGGGCCCAGCCAGGTTCTGGCTTTATAGGCAGAAACGGGCTGAAGAAGCAAAAACAGGCAACGGAGAGTGGATTGTTCATTTCAGAGTGACTTTCCTTCTAGGGTTAAAGCAAAGGGGACGTCTGACTGGTTGCTGTGTATCCCCTGGTTTTTTGGAAACTGGCCCATTCCGAGTTCAGTTCAATTACGTGGCACCTAGCACACATGACTCTGTTCTGGCCTGTGGGGGCCTATTGCAGAAGCTCAGTCCAGAACAGTAGCCTCTCATACATTTTATTTAACAGCAGGATTCTTGCTAAAATAGGGTGGTGCAGAGATGGACCTGGAGGTAAAAAAGTTGAGGTCTAGTTGGGAGGAGGATACAGAGGAGCCTGAAGTGGGTCAAGGAAGACGATCAGTTCCCATGTGGCAGCATTCTGCCATACGTGTGCGTGGTGTCTAGGAACAGATCTGTGTCCATGGGTAAACGTGTAAGTCTGCAGGTATTCCTGTGCATATGTGGGGGTGCTTTTACATCGTGTTAAAAACAAGGTCCCTACCAACCTAGAAAGATACATCTCATCATTTTTTTTTTCAATGTCAGGAATGCGTATGCAAAGGAGTGGGAATTTCATGCGGAATTGTAATATTGTGAGAGCAACAGATGCTCTTATTTTTGTTCCCTTCAGTAGAGGAGAGAGGAATGAGAAGGTGCATAAAATTTTCATGGCTTCTCTTTGCTAGTGTACCATTTTTGTAATCTGGTATTATTTGAAGCTCCCTGTTACTGTGAAAACAGAGGTTGCCTGAGATGATAGAACAAGCAACACCATAAAAGCGGCCGGTGGTTTGTGTGGGGCCAGTATAGACATGTCTGGGTCTGGAAGAGCTTAGGTGGCCACGAGAAGGGCAGGAGCTCGGAGGGATGAGGGAGGTGGCTCATCTGCAAGGGAAAGAAGAAGGGTGGTTGTGCTTCAATCAGGAAAACTAGATAATGTAATTGTACACTGATTTTCATTGTTGCCCAAATGGTGTGATTGCACATTCATGGGTGGTAAAAATATGCATTTATTTTATTCACAGGTTGTACTCAGACTATCTCTACTTTGCAAGTTCGAATAAATCCGCGGACGACTTCCATGAGAAAGTGACAGAAGCACTGCAGCTGTTTGAAAATTGCATGCTTGATTATTCACTGCGCGCCTGCGTCTACAACAACACCCTCAACAACGCCATGCCTGTGCGTACCCCCCGAGCTGGCCCCTGGCAGAAGGAGCTGGTTTGTTGTTATTATGCAAGCGGCATTGTGGGTTTGCGTTTCAGCATAGGAACAGAGAGAAGCGTTTTAATGTGCAAATGCTGTTCCCCATTATTCATGGATGTAAAAGCTGAAAACTGATGGGCTCTTGGTCTAGCTCCCTGCCTTCTTCCCTGCTGGTCACCTGCCACCTCCCCCTCCTCCCTCAGCAGGAGGATGAGGGTGCGTTTAGGAAGATTACCATTTAGCAAGACACCCGGCAATTAGAATCGGCAGACACGAGGACACCCAACTCTCAAATTGCCTTAAGAGCATTCTCTTGAGCGGTGGATTGTTTTGTTGGTTTAAAAAATTACCCATCAATGATTTTCAATGCTTCTTTGACAGAGTCTCAATTGAAAAACATTTTCTGTTGATTCCTCAATCGTATCTCTTGTTCTTCCTTCAGAACTATGTCTGTAAATTTCTAGCCTTTTTGAATGCAAAAAAGCTGTTATTGGTGAATTCAGCACCTTTTAGCCCCGGGATAGTTTTCCATGCTGGGCTCCCTGGGCTGGCTGTGTACTTCAACAGCAGGGCTTATGCAGCGAGCATTGCTGCTGCGTGTTCCAGAGTGGCTTTACAAGCCTTGCTCTGCTCAGCGTCTCGCGTAGCAAGGCACCAACAGGCCTGCTGTGGAGTCTTGGAAGCCCCCAGGTGGTGGGACTTCAGGCCAAGAGGCTCTGCCCCCTCTTTCTTACTACAGAGGCTGTGGGATCTGGGAGGCAGCATGCAGGGGCAGCAGGTGGGATTCCAGGCTGCCCTGTTGGACTTTGTAGTTTGGCAAGGAAGATGCCACAGGGACACAGGTAACCCCAGAGCCTGCTCTGGTGCCAGGTAGGAGGAGTACACTTTGGAACCAGCCATTGGTGTGGGTCAGGTTTCCAGCTTGGCCATTTGCTGGCTCTGTGACTCTAGGCAGTTGTCTCAGCCTTTCTGAGACTCAGTTGCTTTGTCATACAATGGGGTAATAATGCTGCTGTACCAGGCTGTTGTGATGGGTCTGTCTTGCATTCCTGCGTTCATTCTTGCCACTATGTCCCCTGCATGACGCTGGGTCCTGGGGCCACAGCAATGCCAGGACAGTTGTGGTCCTTGCCTTCCTGTGCAGCTGGCGGGGAGAGAAGATGGAGGCTGGGCAGGGAGCTCTGGCCACCAGAGAACCACCTGAGAACAGGGCTTCAGGCAGGTTCTTAGGAGAGGGAATGTCTGTGCTGAGGCCTGAAGAGTTGGCCAGGGAACTGAGAGCAGCGCGTGCCGAGGCACAGCGGTCAGCACCACCTACCATACAGAACGCAGCCAGCCGCCTGGTGTGGGAGATGGGGGGCACTGAGGCAGGGGGCTTGGGTGCATGGCACGTGGGGCCGCACCACCTGGTCTAGCCTCAGAAGAAGTCTAGACATCACCCTGAGAGAGATGGGACCCCTCAGAGGGTTTTAAGCAGAAGATAGTGTAGGAGTGGAAAAGGAGTATCTCACTACTATGTTCATGGCTGAGGCACCTATAATAAAAGACGCGAGAAAGCACACATACTTGTTTAACGTAAGTTTCATGTAACCCGGGAGGGAGCCTTCATAAGGAAACGGAGACCCTTCATAAGGAAATGGAGACCCGGAGAAACGGGAAACCTGTGCGTGTTTGTGCTTGGGTTTGATGAAGAGAGCAGTCGGGGAGAGGGCCATGATTGTCAAAGGGGGAATGACTCAATGGCTCTGTGGCCACCGTCACAGGGGACACAGGGTCTCGGAGAAACTCTATTTGTGTGTGGCTTGACCAGCACAGCTTGTCGACCCGGCTTCATGACCCAGAACCGCTCTCAGCTGTGACTCTTGGCCCTGGACCCCTATGGAGTGAGTCTGAGAGAGCAGGCAGGGCAGCCCACCCCATCCTCAAGGCAGCTCCCTGAGGGCGGTCTCAGGGCTGGGGCTGGCAGGAGGAAAGGGGCGCTGGCATGATGCCTCAAGGTGGGGTTGTGGTTTCTTCCAGCACTGATCATGATGCTGAGCAGAGAGGGGTGCCCAGTGTGCTGACAGACACGAATCAAGTTGCAGCTGTGACTCAGGCCAGGCCCATTTCGTGCCACATCTACACTTTCCTGGTGCAGGTGGCTCTTCCATCCTGCAGGCCTCGCATGGAGGACCTTCAGTCCTGGCATAAACAGTAATAGCAGCAGCTCAGAGCCAGGGCTATTGTGGGTCAAATGCCGAGGTTGGCACACAAATCGGGGAACGTGCTCGCGGACTGGGTTTCCCCATCATCCTACCATGCCTGATTCAATCCACCCACGAGTCCTTTTCCCTCTTTTTCCCAGTATTTCTAGAGAGCTCCACTGTTCTACCCTCTGCTATTGCCCTGATTCAGCCACTGGCCCTTTCATTGCAACCTCCACCTGCACAGCTTCCCTCTCTCTGGGAGACAGCCCCTCCCCAGACCCCTTCTCACCTTAATCCATTGCACCAGGCATCTTTCTAAGATGCTGAACTGCCATCACTATTGATGGGGTTCAAGGCACACTGCCCCCAAATATAACAGCTTGGCATTTGAGAAAACAGCAGAAGCAGAAAGGCCATTCTTGCCTCCTTGTCCCCTCCTCTGAAGCTGGCCATGAAATGCTCAGAGCAGAGGTGCCCTCCCTGTACATCCTAATCTCTGAAGATCCGGGGGCACAGAGGCGAATCTGAACAGACAGGCCTGGCTGTGTCTCCCCCAGTGCATGACCATGAGATAATTTCCCTTTACAGGGATTCGTGGCTCCGAGCTCACTTCTTTGACTGGCACTCATGCTCTCACTTAATCAGCCAATATTTATAAATGCAAAGCAAAGAGAGGAAATTCCCCAGCATTATTAAATGATATAATTGGAATCCTAAACAACTGTAATTACAAACAAAATGTGTGACATCGTCAGGAGACTGTCTCCAGGTGAATTTAAAGCATGGCTGGGGGATTTGCCTACTTTAGTGTGGGAAGCAAGGGTGCACCTTTGTCCCCCGAGGGTCAGGGGGTGCAGGACCCCTCCAGGAATGAATCTTGAGGGAAAAGTCCAAGGAAAATCCAAGAGGAACCAAATAGGAGTGTTGTCCCATCTTTGATAGGGGCCTCCTTTCAGGGAAGGAAGAGCTTGGTGCACGGCCTTCAAGGCTTGTCTGAGGCCAGCACCCTGACTGAGGGAGGGATGAGGAGGAGGAAGGCATTGGTGGTTCCCGGCCCCAGCTGGCCAGGTGACCCAGTTTGCCTGGCTCCCTTCTCTGCCCAAGTGCCTCCTGGTAGACAAGAGCCACCAGGTGGAGCCTGCCGAGGAGGCTGTGTGTGCTGGTCAGAGTACGGATGGGAAGTGATGGATTCAGCCAGTGTAGACTCAGCACCAACCTGGCACTACACCTTAACACAGGCCCTCCCATGCCTGGGGCTTCCTACTGGGAAAACTGAGGCTCAGGGAGGCAGCCTTCCTCTGGAGTCACAGCCAGTAAACAGAGGATCTAGGACCCAAATCTAGGCCTTTTAACCCAGCTTCCCCTAGATGTGTGTTTGGCCTCAACATTTCCCCAACAATCTGATCTTCAGTGGTTGCTACTCTGCACCCATGGCATGGCAGGCCCTGGTCCAAGGGAGAAGGTGCAGGACGGTGCTGTGACCAGTCGTGTGCTTGGAATGAGGCCTGTGTCTCCACCTTGGCGTTTCTACCACATTGTGCCTTTTGAAACTTTCTCCTCTTGGTGATCCTGCGTGACTCTCAAAACAAACCCGATAGGTGGGTGGGAAGACAGGAGTCAGTCATTGTCACTGTCAGCAGATGAGGACAGTGAGGGGCAAGGTATCCGGCTAATGTGGTCGTAGAAGGTGCCAGAGCCCTCCCCTGCAGGCCCTGGGACCACTGAGTTCTCTCTGCAGGAGACTGCCTGAAAAGGACTGGGAAAAGTGGGGCAGGTGTGGGCTTTGCACTGGGGACTCCTAGGAGGAAGCGGCTTAAGCTGGGCTGGGTTTAGATGGGCAGGGAGAGGCAGGGCAGGGGGTACTCCTGACCCAAGGCACAGTTTATTTTAATAGCTTTAAATAGTGTTTCTTGCTGCAGAAGAGCTAATATCTAATATGCACGTGTAGTCTGCTTGCTACCGGGCACTTTGTACCATGCAGAGCGTGCCGACTCCCATCCAGTGCCCTGGGGGCAAGCCCTTGGATAGTTTCTCCCACACAGAAGGGAGGGTGTGCCCCTGCCCTCCTGCTGCAGGTCAGCACTCCGACCGTGAACTGGAGAGCACAGCTGAAACTGAGCCATAAGTTCATGGGCGCCATCGTGATCCTCCCTGTGTTGTGTATGCTTGAATCTTCGTGATAAAAGGTTTCTAAAACTCCATCTGTGGGATCTAACCTTTGTTCATTACTGCCAGCCCCTGTCCCAAGCCCTTTCAATGCATCGCCTCATTAGAGATCCCCTGAAATCCATCCCTGTTTTACAGATGGGAAGACTGAGGCTCACAGAGGTTAGTTCTCCCATCCATAGCTGGTATCAGGCAGGCTCAAGGTTCAATCCTGGATCTGCTGGCGTTTGACACTCAGGGAGTTTTTGCCTTCCCTAGCTGGCTCCTAAAAGCAAAGGGTTTTGCTGGCAGGAGGCCTGGGCTTTTATGTTCAATTTTGCGTTTTGCTGAGGATGACAAGTCAGTAGCTTAGCAGGTGCCTCTGCTCAGAGGAGATCCCCAGGGGCAGGCTCAGTGGACAGGAGGGGTGCAGCAGTAACAGATTGTCCCTTAATCTTCAGTCCCTGGAGAACTCACACACCAGAGAAAGAGCCAGGCAATCAGAAACCCTCCTTATATAGGTGAATTTTCATTTCTGGGAGGAGAAGCCGGTTTCCCTCCAGATGTGAATCCCAGCCCGGCCACAGCCCTGGGAGGGCAGCTTTGTAAGGCACCCCGGGCCCCGGCACACCCTGCTGGAGTCATTCACCGCCTTCCTGTGGCACCTGGATACAGGGGCAGCACAGACCCCTCTGCCTCTGGCCAGCCCCCGCCACTGTTCTGCAGCACACCCTACCCTGGGGGTTGCTCAGAGGGGCCAGTGAGCCTGCCTCAGAGCAGGGTCCCGAGAAGCCTGGTGCCTGGATGAGCAGCAGCCACAGCCCCTGGGAACTTGTCAGAAATGCAAACGCTCTGCCAGTCCCAGACTTCCTGAATCAGAAACTCTGGGGACGGGGCCATGGTGTGTTTCTCAGGCCCTCCAGGTGGGTGTTTGTGGGGTCCGGTTGGAGAGCCACCAGGGCTCTTGTCACCACTCCCTCCTTCGTGCCCTCTGGGGTGGGGGAGACTTGCTCCAGGGCTTGCTTTACTCTGACTGTCTTCTCTCTCCACCCACTCCTTTTCTCCATTGTGTGCATCACAAGGTGATCTGTTTCTTTACCAGTTGAGCTCTGTCTCCATGAGATTGCAGCCTCCCTGAGGCCAGGGCCACTTCTGTTAGCAGCAAATCACCATTGCCTAGCAGGGTGCCTGGCACATGGTGGCACGAGCTCAGCTTATTTGCCAAATGAATGAATGGGGACTAGTGGGGAGGCTGGCTGGGGACTCCCAACTGAAATCCCTAGTAGGGGACGGAGAGGCTCGGCCAGGTACCTGTCTGGGGAGAAGGGGGGACTGGGACTGTGCTCAGCTCAGCCTTGGCTCTCGATGGGGATTGCTCTTCCCTGGGGCCCTGCATGGGGGACAAGCTCCACAAGCACAGGTGACCTGGCTTCAGGTCCTGGCTCCAAGGGTATTGGCCACTGACCCTGAGTAGCCCCCTGCCCTGCCCTGCACCTCCGTGTTTCTGTCGGTGAATCAGCTGGCACGGTTAACTTCAAAGGCTTCTTGCAGCTCTGATGTTTTCTAATTTTAAGCACATTGGGCACTTGCCCTAAATACCCTTTTTATTTTTGTTCTATTTTGATTCTCTGTCCTATACCGGGAAAAGGTGAGGGGAAAAAAAATCTGCTGGGGGCTGTCTTTGTCCTGTCTTCATGGTGCATATGGTTGCAGTAGTGATACTGCCTGCACCAGAAACTGTCACTTCAGGTGACCACACTCCCCCTGCCTGGCAAGGGGGCTGGGGGTTGGGGTGGGAATTGAGGGGCCTTTGGGGCAGATAGATCAGAGGGAAGGCACAAAGCGGGAGGGGAGCTAGCCCCGGGAGAAGCGGCCGAGCGCCAGGAGGCCTTCCCCGCCTGCAGCCCCTGCGGTTTCCTCTTTTCCTCCGCTTCCTGGCTCAGCCCTGCCTGCTGAGGAGGACTGTGCTGCGGTGCAGGCCTGTGTCCACCTGAGACAGCACAGGGGGCTCTCATGAGGATGGACACAAACAAGGTTTCAGAGAACTATCTGTCAGGTGCAGGTGCCCAGCCAGGTGCTCGGACATACCACAGCTGCTCTAAAACACCCCAGCCTGCCACAAACACCTGGCTGCTTTCCTTCTGGAAAGTTCTCCTGTTGAAAGGCACGTTCTCTGGAAAAGAAAAACCTCATCAGACTGGTCTCCTCTACGAGGCACGGCCTACAAGCCTGCCAGGGAGACAACTGAAAAGCCCTGGGA
Source organism: Pan troglodytes (assembly GCF_028858775.2). Lineage (NCBI taxonomy): Eukaryota > Metazoa > Chordata > Mammalia > Primates > Hominidae > Pan > Pan troglodytes. The sequence continues at coordinate 136,104,292 of NC_072406.2, read as the reverse complement.
GGCGGGTGACTTAACAGCGAGTTGGTCTCGTCATGATTCGTCTGCGTTGGAGGCGACAACGCATGTTTATTTCTGAGACCGGCACGTTCTCATTTTCTCTTTAGTTTCGGCCCAGCTTGAGGTCTTTTTTCTGAGCTGGCATGTGAGGTAGCAACAAAGTGTGGGTTGGAAACAGCTAATGAATTTTGAAGGCAACTTATCCACTCTAATTGCTTTTCTTCCTCTCCATCCTCCTCCGTGGTTAGAAAAATAATGAAATGGGAAAAGAATAGTTAGCATCTATACATATTTTGCCCAATCTTTCATTGTCTTATTGTTAACACTGTATTCAGCAGTTGCACCTGAGAACCATGTTGAGGGCCAGAGTGCAGGCTTTGCAAGGAGGGAATGGTGGAGAAGCCACAGTCCCTGCCCTCAAGGTCAAGGTCCAGGTCAAGTTGGGCAGGAAAGGAAATGTGACATGAGAGTGTCTGCCTAAAAAATGGGAACTCCAGAGAGGAGCCTGGGGAGCCAGGAAGTGCTGCATGTATGAGAGGATGAGCTGGAAGTTTAAGCCAGGCCCAGGACTTTCTACACATAGAAAGCCATGGAGGCTTTAAGCAGGGCTGGCTGTGGCCAGATCACTGCTTTGGAAAGCCCATGCTGGTGGCAGGGTGCATATGACAGTGCAGAGACCAGGGGAAGGAGGACCAGCCAGGAGGCTGTATCAGCTTCAGGCAGGTGTAGATGGGGCATAAACAAAGGGAGTGGTGTGAACTGGGGAGAGGTGGGAGATGAGAAGTTCTGGGCAGACACAGATAGGCAGAGCAGGGTCCCTGGGCACTTGGAGAAGGGGCAAGGGGAGAAGCCCTGGAGAAGGGGGCCTCACAGCAAAAGGGGATGAGGCTGTTTTTTTCTGGAAGCTTTGCTAAGAGTTTAGGGTGAACTGTGGAGTTAGAGGAAACTGTTCCTAAGACTGCTCTCACTTCTGACACCAGTTGCAAGTTCAGGAGAGATATTCTCCAACCCACCTTCAGGTTTAGTAATTTTCCAGAAGGATTCTCAGAACACACTGGAGGCTATTACACTATTGGTTATGATTTATTACAGGGAAAGGATGAAGATTAAAATCAGCCAAGGGAGAGGAAGTGCAGGGGGCAGACTCCAGGAGGGGCCCAAATGCGGAGCTCTGAGTCCTCCTCTCCCTGTGGAGTCATGGACGGTGTTAGTGCCACTGGCCATGGTATGTGGCAATCCTCGTGGAGTATTGCCAGGCCAAGCCTTGGGGGTCCAGGCCTTTTACTAGGGCTCCGTTACATGCAGATCCTGTGGCTGACCTTTAGTCTCCAGTCCTACCAGAGTCAGAACTGATACCATGTGGCCCAAGGCCCCATCATCAATCTCAGTGTTAGCCTGCCTATGACCAAAGCCCTCAGGCCAACCAAGACACTTCTGTCAGGCAGGACGTCCAGGGGCCCAGACATCACCCCCAGGAGCCGAGGGAAAGGCCCGAGTTCTCTCTGAGTAGAGTTAAATCTTCACCACACGGCTTGCAGTAAGGCACGAGAGAAGGAACAGAAGGGTGAAGACCCGGGAAATGGGTACTGGAAAGTAGAAAGGACTTAAATAGGAACATCCTCCTGTGTACTTGGTTCAGTAATGATTAGATGCTGAATTACACACACCCTCACAGTCAAGGATGTTCCTCTGGCATCAGGCATTTGGCTCTTCACTCATCTAGGTTGTCTTTGGGGTGTCTGTGGTTGATTTTTCACATCCCGTTGTGTGCTGGGCATAGAGATCACACTGGGAACAGAGAAACAGCCAGGATATTGTGCAAGGAACATGTACACCATTGGTGGCCACAACCTTGACCTCTTCCCTGCACTTCAGTCCTTACCTGTGAAATGGAGGCATGGAGCTACCCACAGGGTGTTGTGAGGATTAAATGCAACCCCTAATATAGGAATTCTTTGCACATGTAGCACAAAACCCCCCATAAAGAAGCAAGAACACCGTGTGTTAAAATCCAGCTTCTGAAAGTAACTTTGCTAGGATAACTCTTTTGTGGTACAGTGAAATGCCATACCACTTTGGAAAAGTGCCCTATGGTGTTGGGGCAACTGTTCCTGAAATAATGCCCTTCTTCTGTGGTCCTAGGTGAGGCTCCAGGTCGGGCTCTATGCTGTGTACCTTCTGGACTGGCTCAGCGTTTTTGACAAGCAACAGTTTCTCATTCTTCGCCTGGAAGATCATGCATCCAACGTCAAGTACACCATGCACAAGGTCTTCCAGTTTCTGAACCTAGGTATGAGTGTGGTGCTTAGATTGACGGGGCAAAGCATGAGCTCCGTGGACTTGTTCTGGGAGTCCTCTGGGGCAAATGCACACCTGGTCAGCTGGGTGGGAATGGGCTGAGCTGGGAGGCCTGGGGATGTCCTTCAGGAGGCCTGTTAAGTACCATTTATTGAGCACTAGCTGTACATAGGTCATTGTGCACAGTATGGTGAGGGATTCTCTGGAGAGAAGGAGATGGTTTCCCTTCTGGGAGCTTATGGTCTAGTGAAGGGAGAGGAGGAAGCCATAGCTCACCTAACTGAATGACAGGTAGGATGCCGTGGGGAAGGTCAGCACTGTCACGTAAGGTACGTGCTGATGGTTTGGGATCCCAGCTACTGCAGGGATGAGGAAGCCTTCATGGAAGGAAAGGGCCTGAGAGCTGAGCTCTGTAGGACCAACAAGATGTCACCGGGGGGCTGGAGCAGAGGACATGGGGCTTGGAGGAGGGAACAGACAGATCATTGCATCATCTCTGGTATTCTTGGAAATTCCAGGAGTCAGAGCCTTGTGGCTGAGTTTTGGCTGCTGATCATGGATGCTGGGCCCCTGGGGCATGAGCGCCTGCCCTCAGCCTGTGGATACCAGCACCCCCAGGGGCCTGAGAGTCACTTTGTGGTGACAGGCCACACTGCTGACTATGGTGATGGCTGGCAGAGGCATGTGCTGGCGGAGCGAGTGCTGCCCATGTGGACGGGGCACCGAGGGATGGCTTGAAAGGCTGAGCAGGCTCGAACAAGCCGCCCTCCTTCCCAGAACGCCTCCTGCAGCCCTGACTAATGGTCTTGCCTGGGAACTTGGTTAATTGAGTATTTCTGGAAATATATCTGCCTGCCACTGGGACTTGGGCCTCTTTGATCATTTGATTTTGTTTCTCCTTTTTTTGGAGTTTGATGAGTTCTTTCCCTTCCAAGGCTTAGAATCATCTTTCTTTGATTTGACCACATGTTGACTCTGTCCCATTAATGAGCTTGTCTTTTGTCCCCAAGATGGATAGTAAGGCCAATTCTGTATTTCATATGGCCCTAGGATGCTGGGACATGCTTTTTCTGTCTATGGGCTAAGGACTTTGGCCAGATCCCAAGAGCCCCCGGTAAAGAGGCTTGAGCAGTGATGGGTTACACCAAGAAGCTGTGGCCCAGAGGGCGGGGCGTTGGGGTCGCAGCCCCTGCTGTTCTGTTTTCAGGGCCTCTCACTCCAGAGGGCGGGGCGTGTGGGTGACTGACAGCCCCTGCCGGCCTTTTCCAGGGCCTCTCCTCACTCCAGAGGGCGGGGCGTGGCGGTGACTGACAACCTCTGCCAGCCTGTTCCAGGGCCTCGCCTCACTCCAGAGGGCGGGGCGTGGGGGTGACTGACAGCCCTTGCCGGCAGGCCTCTGCTCGCTGATCTCCTTGCTGCAGATGGAGGTTCAGCCAGTGGGGGCCCTGGGCACAGGTGGCCTCCTCCCAGCCCTCCTCCCTATGGCCACTTCACAGCAAGACGCACAGGGTGAAACTGTGCAGGCCCAGGGACCTTGGCATGAGCAGCCTGAAGTAGAAACGATGATGGCGGAATTCCAGAGGGCTGCTGAGCAGGAAAACCGAAACCCATGGGCTGTGCTCGGCAGGCCGCACGTTCCTCCAAGGATGGGCTGACACCCGTGGAGAGCAGCCCACCAAGGGCAATTGGAAGGGAATCCTTGAGGTCAGCCTTAGACGCTGTATCATCATTAAATGCCAGCTGGGCTCCCCCGAGGGTGGGCATCCTGCACCCGCCGCAGAATTTCTTTGCAATTTCCTGATGGTGTTTCCACCTGCCTCCCTCAGTGCTTCCAAAATGGATCCAGCCAAAGAATTTTAATCCCTAAATACATTCTCTTAAAGGAAACTCCTGTCTGAATACGAAGCATAGCTGGGATTTTTGCAAAGTCCCTTTTACTTCCTGCCATGCCTCCTGCCTTACGGGACTCGTCTTCTTTTATTCTAGGGCCCTTAAGTGAGAAGCAGGAGGCTTTGATGACCAAGAGCCCCGCATCCAATGCACGGCGTCCCGAGGACCGGAACCTGGGGCCCATGTGGCCCATCACACAGAAGATTCTGCGGGATTTCTACAGGCCCTTCAACGCTAGGCTGGCGCAGGTCCTCGCGGATGAGGCGTTTGCGTGGAAGACGACGTGAGAGCTGAATTGTTGCTGCACGTGCTGGGCCCGCCAATGCCGTCATCATCAGGATTTTACAAATCTCTTTGCGGGGAACTGTTTCACTCATGGTGTGGAAAACCCCAGGACTCTGCCACTCTAGGCACACATGAATTATAACCATTTTGGAATTGCCTTTGTGATGTTCGAGAGCTCAGCAATGGACCCCTCACAGAGCTCCTCTATCCGAGGCCATTGGAGACCCCAGTTTCTCAAGAATTCAGCTCTGCTCTGAGCGTCCTGGAGCTTGGGGATGCAGCCAGCTGGCCTGCACTGGGTGTGGAGAGAACACCTAGGGAAGGCAGCCCGGCCCTGCCCGCCTCCGCCTTCTGGAGATCCTCTGGGTTCTGAGTCAGCAAGCCAGAGGTCATGCCACAGGCCTGGCTGGAACTTACACTTCACGTTCCCTTTTTTTCCCCCTAGAGATGGGGTCTCGCCGTGTTGCACAGACTGTCTGTATTCAATGGCTATCTTCACAGGTGTGATCATACCACATTCACTTCTGAAACACTCTTGTTGCGATCGCTAACCTCACTGGGACAGAGAACCGCAGTCTTTCGAGAATGGAGGCTCTTCATTTTTTTTTTCTCCTTTACTCCAAACTCAGCCCTCCAGTTTCTTCAGATGTAAACCCTGTTAACGTCACTGTTTCCAAAAGGAAAAAAATAAGTCAGTTTTTGGCAGCACCTTCATCTTTCTGACCTCCTCCTATTCTGTCCTTGTGGACTTATGTTTAACATAGAAAATGAATGCATTTAAAACAAAACCACTTTCTGCATTTAACCAGTCCTGGCTCTCTCTCTGCTGCCTCTTTATACGTTTTCTCAAGAACTTCAGTTTATAATTGGAAGGGAAATTTTTGCTGTTAATGCCAGAATGAGCAACCTCAAGGAATTGAACACTTCATGGAAGATCTAGGTAATTCAAGCCCTCATCAGGTTTACAAGATCATCAGAGAAACAGAGGATTTTAATTTTTAGTTCTGGCCGGCTACAGGCTCCATTTCTCTGCCTTCCCATTGGAAATAGTTTATTTCCACATTCTCCACTGCGTGTGGTCAAAGTTCCTCACCCAGCAAGGGACTATAGATACTCGTGTCCCAATTCCAAAACACAATGCACAAGCTGAACTTGGGCTGAACGTGGCGTGTTGAGATTTGGAATGAGGTTTCTAAGAGCCGTGTTCTTCATGGAATTTTCCAGGCTACTTGGCAGCTTGGTTTACCGATGGATGGGCTAGAGATCTTGTCGTTTTCTTGGAAGTCACAGGGAAGATTGAAGAGAACGCTTGAGCATCCTTGGCAACAGCCCAGGTGGGACCTGGATGAAGCTTTGCACTCAAGTATTGTCAAGGGAAGCTTCCTGTGAACCAAAGTTCTCAGGCCAAGGTCTCGCCCACCAAAGCCAGAAAGTGCAAGCACCCATCTACCCAGCTCTAACTTGTATGTGTGAGACAGACCAGGCTTCGGGGGTAGGAGGACCTGCAGTTGCTCAGCCGTCCCCTCCTGGTGGTGGTGTCTTTCTGCCATCAGAGAAGGGACACACAGCCCGTTTGAAGGTGTGCAGAGGGCTCTGAGCGCCAGGATGGCCGGGGCTGTTTTTGCTACTGAAGGAGCGTGTGTCCTGAACTCCCACTTGCAGGGACAGTCCCCACCTTCTCTATAGCCGGCACTGGGAGCAGCCGCCAGCAGGGAAATCTGGCCTGAGCACAAGGATGCTTTAGGGAGAGATCACTTCAGTGTGTGTGTATATTTATTTGCAGTACAGTGTGCGTGCGTGTGTGTGTGTGTACGCGCACGTGTGGGTGAGTGCGTCTTCTGAGTGGGTTCTGTTCAGTTGCTAATGAGGCTCCTCCGCTCTGGACACAACCCTTTTATAGATTAATTTCTCTGCCAATTAACTTGTCATTTTCAGTACATATTTTACTATTCCACACCAACCATAATTACAACAAGGGATTTTTCTTATGCACTCCTATGCATGTGAATAACATGTGGTGTAATTCTGCTTCTTACAGAAGTATTACTGAAGGTATTATTTCCAATATTATTTGGTTTATTATGCGGCTCTTTTTTATATATGCAGTCCCATCCCTTCTGTGCCACTCAATGCCATCCAGACGTGGTTTTTCCCTCCAGGGGCCTTTCTCCAGAGGGCACTTCGGCTGCCTCTGCTTCCTCTCGTTCGAGGCCCGGCTCTTGCTGACAGAATAGGTTCCGTTCTGGGCGGTGGTTCTCAAGCCTGCCATTCAAAACCAAAGCAAATTGGAGCATTTCTCACAACATGGTATTGAAGTTCCTTTTTGTTCTCAAAAGCTGTGACCGTGTTAAATTGTACTCCCTTAGTCCTGTAAGGTATGTTAAGTGAATCGCAGTTACGCTGTACTTTTATTAATATTTAACATAATTAAAGATGGACCCATAAGAGTGACGCCTGTGGATTGCGTGCTCTTCCTCTGCAGCCAAGCTCTTCCTGGTGCATGAGTGAATCGCAGTGGTTTAGTGTGGGACCTGCTCGAGTTGTGCAGGCTCTGTGTAAAGAGGAGTTACAGCTGTGCTGGCTGCTGAGAGACGAGGTGTGATTGTGCGAGCAACAGGCAGAAGAAAACTTAAGACCAGAGAGAAAAGGATTCAGATGTTAGCAGGGACTCCCTGTGCGAGTCCTGTTGGGGTGTGAGTCAGGGTGGGAGGTCTGGCCCAGCCACAGTCAGGCCTAGCGTTGTCTTCAGACCTTCAAATTTGAAGGTTAAGTGACCACAGGCCTCATTCCGGTGGCCTGCCTGGCCCCTGGCAGCTGTGAGTTTGAGACCCCTGGTGTCTCTGGCACATGTCCTTATTGCTGAAGGCAAGCCCGCAGAAGGAGGTGGTGTGCACTCAGGTGGGGCAGCCAGGACAAAAGACCACAAACAACGGAAACTGATTTTCTCAGTCTGGAGGCCAGAGACCTGAGATCAAGGTGCCGCAGGGCTGGTTTCTCCGGGGATCTCTGTCCTTGGCTTGCTGATGGCTGATTCTCTCTGTGTGTTCATGTGGCCACACACACACACCCCTGCTGCCTCTTCCTCTCCTTATAAGGACACCAGTCGGAGTGGATGAAGGCGTGCTCTGACAGCCTCATCTTAACCTCATCATCTCTTTAAACAACTTTATCTGCAAATGCAGTGACATTCTGAGGTACTCGAGATTGGGACTTCAACATACGAATTTGGGGCACACTTTTCAGCCCATACAGAGGGGACATCTCAGGCTTAGGGCTCTGAAAGCTGGGCCATCCTGAGCACAGCGTGGACCATGGTGGGTCCCCCAGTTCTGGGCAGACCTTCCTGGGGGAGACTTTCTCCCCAGCACCACCTCCCACAGTGGTGTGTTGAGGTTGGGGGCAGATGTGTCCAGGCTGGAAATAGGGAAGACCCCATCTTTTCCTGCGAGGGTCAGGAATGGCTTTACCCAGCAGGGAATGGAGGACGGGTGGGAGTCAGGAGCAGGACGGCTGGGGTGCATCTTTGAGGGCTGAGGGTATGACCTCCCTCCATTTCAAATTTCCTCTGAAAGCCTCTCCCGTGAGGCCACCCACTCCCCACCGAGAAACCAGCCCTCGGGAAGGATCCTGATGAGGAGTATGCCTCTTCCCCACAAAATGACCCTATTTGGGAACTGAAGCAAAGGCTGTGCTCCGGGTGGAGGAACTCCAAGGATCCCTGAGTGTGGAGACAGGGATTATGTGGGTGACTATGTTCCTGTTACTCCAGAAATCTCACCCTCCAGGCAGCTGTGCTGCCTATGGTGAGGTGGATCCCATGGGGACTGATAGGAAAGCATCACTCTGATGAATCGGGTTTTCCCAGTACTTCACCGGGCAAGGTTCCCTGCAGAGCAGCAGAGACAGAATAGGTCCCGTGGGGCAGAAGCTGCATCGGCCGGAGCAGCTGTCGGCCTGGGAGCTTTGTGAATTTATGTTGCTATAAAGGAGTACCTGAGGCTGGAAATGTATAAAGGAAAAAAGGCTTGTTTGGCTCACGATTCTGCTGGCTAAGGATGGAGCATTGGGTGAAAGCCTCAGGCTGCTTCACTCCTGGCGGAAGGTGAAGAGGGCGGGCTGCGCAGAGGTCACAGGGGAGGGCAGGGCTGGGGGAGGGAGGTGCCGGGCTCTTTTTAACAACCTGCTTTTGCGGGAACAAATAGAGCAACAACTCACTACCCCCAGGATGGCACCAAGCTATTCATGCGAGCTCTGCCCCCATGACCCCAACACTGGGGATCAGATTTCAACATGAGGTTTGGGGTACACACATCCAAACTACAGCAGCTACTATAAATCACCCCAAACTTAGTGGCTCAAAGCAACAGAAGTTTATGATCTTACAGTGCTGGAGGTCAGAAGTCTGAAGTCGGTCTCACTGGGCTAAATTCAAGTGATGAGCAGGACTGGTTCCTTCCGGGGGCTCAAAGGGAGTGTTTTCCTACCTTTTCCAGCTTTGAGAGGCTGCCTGCACTCATGGCTCCTGGTTCTTTCCTCCGTTGTCAAAAGCATGGCATCTTCAAGTCTAACTCTCTCCCTCTGCTTCAGAGATCACATGGCCTTCTCTGACCCTCATGCTCCTGGTGTCGTAAGGACCCTCTCGATGACACCAGGCCCACCAGATAATCCGGGATCATCTCCCCATATCTGGATCACATCTGCAAAGCCTCTTTTGCCATAGAAGGGAGCATATTTGTAGGCTCTAGGGATTATGACGTGGACATCTTCAAAGGCCTGTATTCGGCCAACCACAGAGGGTGGTGTGGAGAGCTGGCCAGTCAGCCAAGCGTGGGATGGAGGAGGTACCCCGTGGCTGGTTCCCTGTGCTCTACTGTACAGCCCAGGCAGGTCTGAGTGGGGAGGGGGCTGCCCTCAGCAGAAGGCCAAGCTTCTGGATGCGTCTATTTTGGGACAGCGCATCTTCCCGTCCAGGCAAGGCCCTGTGACTGGGGTAGTGGAGTAGGTGGGACAGGGTGACACGAGGGGTCAGGCCACAGACCCACCTCCTCCTGAATTCACATCACAGTGTTTTTCCCATGGAAGGTCACCTGGTTTCCAAGAGTCAGCCTTGTCCCCCACAATGGAGACAGGACAATTTCTCCAGCTCTTGGTAGAAGTAATTTTTGAGTGCTTACTAGTTATTTACCTTTTTACTTTTTAAAAAATTCTTGTGAAGTTACTTTGTGAGTTTTCCAGGATGTGTGTAAACTACACACATCAGCCACCTAGGTAGTTTTGAGTTGCTTTGAAGTTCAGCTGTTGTTGACTTCAAAGGCAGCAGCTTATGAAAGTTGGAGAAATAGTTAGAACATTTTCCAGTCCCTATTCAGGGGTTGGTGACCTCCGTGGCCCCCAGCCTCATGGCTTTGGGCTTTGGAAGGCTGGTGTCTGGTCTCACTGATGGCTACAGGCTGGACTCACCCCCACCATCTCTGTCCTCACCAACCCTGTCCCCAGCCCCCTGGCTCATCCCCAATATCCTCTACAAACCTGCTCCTACTCGGGTCCAGGGCAGGAGGCTGAGCACTGTGGGCCGTCCTGGGAGCCTCAGGCTGCACAGGTTGCTGACCTTGGACTGTAAGGGCTGAGTACGAAGGCAGAAGGTGGGGATTCTCAGGCAATGCAGCAGGCCTGCGAGAGACTCTGGGGAGGAGCAACAGGGCTCTCTAAATTGCCACCTGCAAGTGGCTGCGTCCTCCTGCCATGGGGCACCCAGGACCCAGCTCAGGCTTGCACCTGGGTTCTTCCTTGTTGAACCTGTGGCAAAGCAAGGAGGAGACTTCGTCTACTCCCTGCTGGGCAGCCTCTGCTGACTGCCCTATAGGTGCTGGGCAGTGTGTCTGGGACACAGAGACTGTGAAAGGCCTCCTCTCCCACAGTGGAGAGCCGCCAGCAGCATGAGGAGGCCGGGTTCATGCAGGGTCCTTGGCAGGCCTGAGGGCCAGTGGGGATCCTGGGGGCTTTCTGGAGTGTACCCTCAGCTCTGCATGCTTTGAAAGGCCCCTTTAAAGTCAGGTCCTGGTCAGATCTAGAAGCCGGCAAGTCTCAGCTGAGGCTGAAACCTCGGCCTCCCTGAGCCTTGTGACTTGCCCAGGGTTGGAGGCCCAACGCCCCCTGAGGAATTCTCTTCCTGGTACGGCAGAGAAAGGTGGGGGCCAGGGAATCAGGGTGGGGAAATCCCAGCTGCCTCTCCCTGCACCCTGGCCCATCTCCCCCAGGTCATGAGCCATCCCCCCTTCGACTGTTTTCCCACCATAAGGGACTATGATTTGCATCTACAAACTCTGCCTCCGACAAGGACAGTGTGGGAAGAGGGTAAGCCCTGAGTGGAGCCAGGTGAGCTGGATTCAAAGCCCAATTCCGCAGCAGAGGGCCTGGGAGAGCCATCTCATAACCTTGGGTACACCACAGGCCCTTTCCGCACCCACAGGTCTGTCTTGCTCATGAGTGGGTCTCAGAGTTTACAAATATAGACTGAGGATCAGAGAGGCTGCATGCGTGCCTGAGGTCACACAGCTCAGATCCCCAGAAAGAGAGCAGAATGGTAGCTCAGACATTCCGAGTCAGTGCTTTTAACCATAGTGCTGCATTATATACCCTCAGCACCAGCCCCAGGCTTCCATCCTTAGTAGCCTGTCTACATTTCGAGGGTTAGTTCTCCTTCCCCTCCATTTCAAATGCCCCCCTTTCAAGTTCCCTCAGGGAAGGCCAGTGGTTTCTGGGGTCACCTGGGCCAGGGGTTTCTGCAGCTCAACCCATCAGGGGTCTAGGTGATGACTGGGATTTCTAGGGGGAAACAAGGGAAATAAACATGGCTTTTTCTGCCAAAAGGCTCTCTCAGCCGAGACTTGCTGGCACGGATATTCCCCCTGCCCTGGGCTGGCTGGCGTGAGTTGTCTGCGCCTCCCTGAAGGCAGACTTCAGGGGCTGGCTGTGATGGGCTAGCTGCGGTGAGGAGTCCCCTGAGCCCTGAGTCACATCAGAAGCACATTGCTCCACCCCAGGGCTCGGCCTTGCCCAGGGCCTCAAAGGCACCAAACGTATACACCTGAGCTAGAAAGTGTAAAAAAGCCAAAATTTAATTTTCTCTGCAAATATTTTCTGAACATCTACTATGCACGAGTCATTGGGCCAGGCATTGTGGTGAGGATGGGACATTGTTCATTTGCTCATTCATTGATTCCTTCACTGGTTCTTCCAACAAATATTGAGGGATCGCCAGCCATGTCCTTGGTATTAGAGGCACCTGGGAGAGCAGAGCTGGTCCCTGCCTGCATGCAGTGCAGCAGACAGATATTGATCAGAAACAGACAAGACATTGATCACAGCATTGCCTGAAGCATTTCAGAACTGCAACAGGCATGAGGGGCGATACTGGGGACAGTGACATATTTCTGGTGAGATACCCTCATCCCTCCCTAGCTACTCCACTCTCTATGACCTCCCCATCTGCCTCAGAGACCAAGCCCCAAGAGGAGGCTGGGCTGGAACTGACCCCCCAGCTTCCCCCAGGCCACATGAAGACCACTCCCAGAATGTTTCAGGCCTACCAGCGCCTCTACCTACCAGGTCACCCCCAAGGCTGCCATGCCCTGATCCTCAGGAAGCCACTGTACCTTGCATTGGGTCCTGTGTGTCCCATGGCCCCTCATCCATTCTCAAAATGCCTCCTCCACTTTCATGCTCTAGCTCAAGATGACTGAAGTGTTTCCATAAAGGGCCAGATGGTAAATAATATTAGACTTTGTGGGCCCAAGAGGAAAAATAGAGATATTAGGTACTAATGTAACACAGAGAAAAGAGATTCCACAAATATTTAGAGATGGAATTCAAAATACAATAGTTGAGTACAATTTTTTGGTAATACAGCTCTGCTTACGAGAAGCAAGGGGTTCTTTTGGGAGTGGGTAACATGCTGCTTCATTGAGGGTCAAGTTGAGTGCACCCTGTCAGACCCTCTGCAGATGCTCGTCTGGAGATGCCATTCCTAATCCAATCTCCTGGCCCTGTTGACTTTGTTGGCAGCTCCTCCTGAAACTCTCACTTGGTCTCCAGAACAATGGACTCCTCGCTGGTCCTCATCCTGCCTCCATGGCTGCACCTGCTCTTCTTTCTGGCCATGAATGTCGGGGTGCCCAGCGGCTCAGTCCTTAGCCCTCTCCCATAACTGTTCTTATCCAGTCCGTGGCCTCAGACGCCATCTCTATGCCGATGACTCCCAGACCTCAGCCCTGAGCGGAGGCTGGTGCACCCACTGCGTGACAGGTGGCGCCCCCAGCATTAATGACTCAGAGCTCTTGGGTCTGTCTCTCCACCTAAGCCGCCTCCCCAGCAGGGTTCCATCTTCAGTCGCAGTGACCAGCCCATGCAGGCCACATCACTGAGCTCTACCTGGGCACTGCTCGCCCACACCCACCCTGGAACCCATCTTGCCGGCCGTCCTGCTCCTGCCATCTCTTCTGTGGGAAGGCTCTGCCCCCAGCTTCCTCCTTCAGGCTGACAGCCATTTCCCAGTCAACCTGACCACCCTGACCAAACAGCCACCCCGCCCCTTCCCAAGCCACTCTCTCACCGTCCTATCTTATTATTTTGTGTAAGTGATCAGGGAAGGGACCATAGTGAGGCAAAGGCACCGGCCTGGCCAGGGTCAGGGAAGGGACCATAGTGAGGCAAAGGTGCTGGTCTGGCCAGGGCCAGGGAAGGGACCATAGTGAGGCAAAGGTGCTGGTCTGGCCAGGGCCAGGGAAGGGACCATAGTAAGGTGATCTCACTTGGTCACAGTAAGGAGACCAATGGTGGATCCTGCCTCATAGGATCCACCATTCTCCCGGCTCTGCCCCCTCATCTTGACCACTCTTGTATTAGTTTGGTTGATTATTTTCTGTATTTTATGATCCTTTGACATCTTGCTGGCCTGGGAAGGACTGCCCTCTCGGGACTAGCTAACCCCTAGATATAGAGGCACTTGGAGCACACCTTTTGTATGCAAAACGGCCAATCCCAGCCCACCCCGACCATCTCCCCCGACCATCTCCCTTCCTGAGCTCTTGCAGCGGGCAATGCAGCTCCCCAGTCGCCCCGCGGGCCAGGGGCCGGAAACTTGGAAGCCCAGACACTCTGAGCCCCATAAAATTATTCAAACTCAGCTCTAGCCCTGCGTAGCCCAGTTGCTGTTTGTCCATTTCTTCCTATGAAAACCACAGCAAAGGCTCTGGCTCACCATTTCCCCGGGGCGCTCTGGCTCACCATTTCCCCGGGGCTGTCTCTGCCTCCTCCCCCCGGTGCTTCCCAGTGGCCCCACATAGCCTGGTGTGTCTCTTCCTCTTGGGAACTGTGAGTAACAAACCATTGTGCCAAAGGCAATCTTTTTTTTTTTTTTTTGAGACAGGGTCTCACTCCGATGCCCAGGCTGGAGTGCAGTGGTACCATCTCGGCTCACTGCAGCCTCAACCTCCAGGGCTCAGGTGATCCTCCCACCCACCTCAGCCTCCTGAGTAGCTGGGACTAAAGGCACCTGCTATCATGCCCAGCTAACTTTGTGTATTTTTTTGTAGAGACAGGGTTTCGCTATGTTGCCTAGGATGGTCTTGAACTCCTGGGCTCAAGCAATCCACCCACCTCAGTTCCTCAAAGTGCTGGGATTATAGGCATGAGCCACTGAGCCCGGCTAAAGACAATCTTCTGAGCTGTTGGTCTCACTTTACCCGAATAACAGCGAAACCTATGCTTCAACACCCCCCACCCCCGCACCACTCCCGCATGGTGGTGAGAGCCGGGGCCAAGGCCATCCTGGCACCTCCACTGTCACTTTTCCCCTGCAGTCCTTCAAACAATGTCACTCTCTTCCTTGAAACCCTCCCCAACCCCCCAACACACCTAGGATAAAAGGCCAAGACCTGCTTATGGCCCTCGAGGCCCTCCCTGGGTTCTACCCTGCCCTGCTGACCTCTGAGACCTCAGCTGCCCGCACTCACCTCAGCCCTGGCCATGCTGACCTCACCGCCATGCTCAGCACACCAAGCCCTTCCCTGTACTGGCCTGTGACCCTGGGGTGCCCTGCCTGGCACACCCTTCCCTGACCCTGGCCAGGCCGGCACCTTCGCCTCACTACGGTCCCTTCGCTGGCCCTGGCCAGACCAGCACCTTCGCCTCACTACGGTCCCTTCCCTGACCCTGGCCAGGCCGGCACCTTCGCCTCACTACGGTCCCTTCCCTGACCCTGGCCAGGCCGGCGCCTTCGCCTCACTACGGTCCCTTCCCTGACCCTGGCCAGGCCGGCGCCTTCGCCTCACTACGGTCCCTTCCCTGACCCTGGCCAGGCCGGCGCCTTCGCCTCACTACGGTCCCTTCCCTGACCCTGGCCAGGCCGGCGCCTTCGCCTCACTACGGTCCCTTCCCTGACCCTGGCCAGGCCGGCGCCTTCGCCTCACTACGGTCCCTTCCCTGGCCCTGGCCAGGCCGGCGCCTTCGCCTCACTACGGTCCCTTCCCTGGCCCTGGCCAGGCCGGCGCCTTCGCCTCACTACGGTCCCTTCCCTGACCACTTACACAAAATAATACCTCTCCTGCATGGCCAGCCTCCCTGCTTGATTTGCTCACAGCTGTCACCTGAGACTGGACCATCTGTGTGTCTGCTGCTGCTTCAGCAGCCCTCTGCCCATCAGGGACCTCCGCTCCTTGAGGTGGGAACTCTGTTCATGGCTGCAGCCTCAGAGCCTGAATCAGTGACTGCACATAATACTCACTCAACAAACTTAGATGGGGCAAAGGCGTGTGTGATGATGCTGTAGAGCAGGCAACCCCCCACTCCTCGGGCATGGGCCAGTAGCAGTCCGGGTCTACACAGCGGGAGGTGAGAAGCAAAGCTTCATCTCTATTTACAGCCGCTCCCCATTGCTCACATTACCACCTGAGCTCCACCTCCTAGTGGTAACGTTGGATTCTCATAGCAGCTCCAACCCTATTGTGAGCTGTGCACGTGAGGGATCTAGGTGGCACATTCCTTACGAGAATCTAAGATCTGTTGCTGTCTCCCATCACCCCCAGATGGGACCATCTAGTTGCAGGAAAACAAATTTAGGGCTCCCACTGATTCTACATGATGGTGAGTTGTAGAATTATTTCATTACGTATTTCAGTATAGTAATAATAGAAATGAAGTGCACAATACATGTAATGGGCTTGAATCATCCCAAACCATCCCCCCCGCCCAACTGTGGAAAAACTGTCTTCCATGTAACTGGTCCCTGGTGCCAAAAAGTTGGGGCCTGCTGCTCTGGAGTGTGAAGCAGGGAAAGAGGACCTCACCGTAAGGGCCAGGCTCACTTTGCTAAGGGAGGAACAGGGAGAGCCTAGAAGAATGCAGGCCCTGTGCAAATGTCGGAACCTCCAGCAGAGGAGAGGTCTGCAGGGTGCATGGGGGCTGTGACCCAGATGGCATCAGGAAAGAGGTGGCGTTAAGCTGAGCCCTAAAGACTGGCAGGATCTAGAAAGGTGGGCAGGCATGCCGAGAGGAGGGGCTGGGGTGAGCAGGGGCAGGGAGCAGGGAAGGCCAAAAGAGCAGGGAAGGTCTCAGTGCCTCCGGAAAGGAGCATACGAACATTCTGGGCTTTGGAGTCAGGGAGACCTGGACTACAATCCTGGCTCTGCCACTGTCCTCTGTGTGACCTTAGGCAGAGGGCTTGATGCTATTGAGCCTCTGTTTTCTTATCTGCAGAATGGGTATGCACTCAGACTCAGGCCCTTATGGCGATATTCAGGGTTCATGCATGTAATACCCTCCACATGGCATCTGGACCCTGGAGGTTGGGGCAGGTCACCTCAGCAATGGTCCTCAGGCACGATTGTTGTAGCAGTAGGAGGTGAAGCCACCCAGGTAAGTGGGCACAAGGTCAAAGAGGGTTTGGGTCTCAGGGTAAATGCCTTTGGTTGAACTAGTGGTGTATTGAGCTTCCCACACTGACATTTTCTGAGCAGAGGAATTACTTGGTTAGCACAGGGATTTAGGTCATTAATTTGGAGCAGGTAGAAGTGCCTGGAAATGGAAGGACTAAGGCTGAGGCTTCTATGGTCCAAGTGAGTGCTCACAGGGGCTGGGAGTAGGAAGCACGGCTGAAGGGCCATCTCAAAGGCACTGTACCAATGGGATGGTGACATCACTACTGACGGCACCCACAGAGCTGGGGCATATGTATGCTTATGTGTAACTTCCCATTTTACCGAAAAGGAAGCTGGGGCTCAGGGAGGTTAGGTGACTGCTCCAAGGTCACACACTTAGTACTGGACCCAGTGTTGGAACCCACCAAATCTGACCCATCTTGTGCTTGTCACTAACTGAAGGATGTGGCAGGCAATGGAGGCAAGGTCAAAGGCAAAGTCAAGCCCCAAATGGTCAAAGACAAGGATTAGACTTGGAGCTGGTGCCCAGCCTGAGGGTGGAGGGTTGAGGGGCATTTACCGTAGCAGGGGAAGGCTGGGTCGAGTCAACGTTCTTGCAACATCCGTAATTGCAGCGTTAGCTGGGCAAGTTAGATGGGTGGGGAAGTCCTACTTAACCACATAGACATTTCTTAAACATTTTATTTTTACTTCAAATATGTGAAGTACAGCACATCTATTTGTCTGCCTTTTGGTATGGAGCCAAAACCTTTTCTCTGAGCATGAGCCCACTGATTGGAGCTCTGGGTCATCTCTGTGGCAGAAACCACAGAGCAGTGAATCAGCACTGATTTCTGGTTTCAGTGTTTCTAAAGGGACATGAGAACTGGAAGGCGCTTGCAAGGCAATCTCGAGGCAGAGTCCTTCATTATTTGTGTGATTATTTTCCCCAAATCATTACCTTCATCTGTGCTGGGACTTTCCAAAGCTTCCAGCCTGGCGTTCAGGGAGCAGCTCCCTTTCTGCATTAATATTTCATCAGCTTCCCTCAGTGGCTCTCCGAGAGTGGCCCAGGGACCACTTGCGACCCTTTCAGGGAATCCAAAGTCCAAACTCTTTTCACGGTCAAACTGAGATGTTGTTTGCCCTTGATGCTCTCATTTTCTCCAGAAGGTACAAATAAAGATTTTCAGAGACCCAGCCCTGGCCTCTGACAGCCGATGGAATGCGTGCTTGTGTGTCCCTGTGCTTTGAAAGTCTCTCATCTTTAATTTTGAAGATGGTCAATATCAATCAATGCAAGCCACTGAAACAAAAGCTGTTTGGGATCTTCAATGATTTTTAAGAGTATAAAGGAATCTTTAAACAGTTTGAGGCTGGGCACGGTGGCTCACACCTTTAATCCCAGCATTTTAGGAGGCCGAGGCAGGAGGATCCCTTGACCCCAGGAGTTTGAGACCAGCCTGGGCAAGATGGTGAGACCCTGTCTCTACAAAGTAGGTAAGTAAGTAAGTAAGTAAATAAATAAATAAAAATTAGCAGAATGTGGTGGCACACACCTGTGGTCCCAGCTACTTGGGAGGCTGAGGTGGGAGGATCACTTAAGCACCAAAATTTGAAGCAGCAGTGAGCTGTGATCATGCCACGGCACTCCAGCCTGGGGGACAGAGCAAGACCCCACCTCTGAAAACAAACAAACAAACCCAACTAGTTTGAAAACTTGCTAGCTTATATGATATTTAATTAACCTGTGCCTTCATAATATCAAGAACAGCTGGCATGAAAAAGGCTCGGGGGCAAACACAATTGACTTGTGGTAAATACAAGATCAGCTGGAGGTTGTTTTGCCAAACGGCTGAAAGCCAGGAGAGCTGAGCACGCCCAGGATGTCTAGGGGACATGGACACACCTGTCACCTGCAAGGGCCGGATGAGAGGCCATCCATGGTAAAGGGGATGAAAACGGTCACAACAGGGCCAGCTATGATTGAACACACGGTGAGCGCCACGCCCTGTGCTGGGGCGTCTCCTCGTGTCTCATTAGATCCTCACTGCAACCCCAGGAGGAGGTTTTATCTTTATTCTGGTTCCGCCATTATAAAGGTGGGAGAATTGGGGCTCAGTCCCCTCAGCTAGTAAGGAGAAGAGCTGGTCCTTGATCTCGGGTCTGCTGGTCCCCAGAGCTCGAGTCCCAGCTTCAGCTTCTCAACTCTGAGTCTCTGAAAAGGGTTTCCAAGGAGGCGGTGGAACGGTGTGGACTCAATGACTTCGGACATGGTCTGGGGCTGGGAGGCCAGACCGAGCTGCTGCAGGTAGGGAGGGCTGAGGTCAGGGTTGGGTGCCATCTTCAGGTTGTGGAAGCAACAGCAATGCCAGGACAGCAGGGCCTCCTCCTCCCCTGCGACCCACTGTGTGCCCAGACTCCCAGGGGCAGAAACTCCGTCCTGGGCTCCACCGCTGCCTTCACTGCATCCCCTCCCTGTCCCACATCCCCCTGCAGGCCAGAGCCGAGCTGAGTGTGCTGCTGGCCCTGGGAGGAGCCCCATGGCTTCGCAGGCGCCGTTGAGCAGATGGGACCGGCTGTGCCCTGGGCCCTTCCACCTCACAGGCTGACGCTTGCTCAGAGCCCAGGAACCTCGAGCCGCCCCAGACACGGCCAATTCTGAGGTCAATACGGGGCCCCGGTGGCTAGGGGCTCCAGCAGCTGAAGGTTCGAGTCACGGTGGAGGAATGGGGCGTGGCTGCTCTCTTCCCCAGGGTTGGGCTCCCGGCCGCGGAGGGGCAGCTGGCTCGTGCCCCAGTGGCGGGGGAGACTATTTGCTTACTCCCACCTCCACATGAGATAATCAGGAGGTCTCCTGCCATACTCTGCGCTTTCAGCATAATGGAATTCAGGAAAATTCCTGGGCCGAGCCACCCCGCAATTCTAAAGGCAGAGACCTGGGCAGCCTGCAAGGACCTCGGGATATGGGTACACTTCCTATCCCCGCTATCTTCCTACTTCTCCTAAGAAACCACTTGCCTCCCGGGACCCCAGGCCTCTGCCTCCTGCCTTTGCCCACGAGGTGACTCCACCAGGAGTGCCCACCCCCACATTGTTCAACTGAGTCCGCCTCTTACCCCACCCCAAGGCCAAGTTCAAGTGCTGCTGCTTCCTCCATGATGGCTGCCTGGATTCCTCCATCCCTATCCCCAGATATGCAGCAGTGGAGCGATGTTCCTGATGCGGAGGCAGTGGATGTCTGGAGAGAGAACCGAACTGGGGGGCCAGAGAAAGAGCTGGACGATCTTAAGCAAGCAATTTAACCTCTCTGAGCCTCAGTTTCCCCAGCCTCTGAACGGGGTGGGAATACGGAGGATTTCAAGGGGCCCTTACAGATCTGCCTCTTTATTGCCTTTTGAAAACTCGCCACTTTCCCCAAGCTGCTTGAATTCCTAAGGCGTTTTGCAGAGGAGCTGCGGGAAGGGTGTGGAAGGGGGCGGTTCCGGGAGTGGCCGCCCCGTCCCCACGCCCCTGGGGTTCTGCGGACCAGCTCGTTGGAGACCAGGAGGCGCCAAAAGGCAGCCCTGCGCTGCCCTCTGGTGGCCGATGTGGACACTGCAGCCAGGAAGCCTTTCCCTCCCGGCCTTCCGGAAACAGGCTGCCGGCTGGACACTCCCCTGGCTTCGCGGCTCACTTCTCACCTGGCTAGGGAGCTCCTGACACCAAGGGGAACCCCAGGATGAGGGCGTTGGAGGGTGAAAGACTGGGTCTCAGCTCAGCCAATCAAGAGCGTAGTTCTGAAGAGGCCCAGTTGCGGGAAAGGAGTGAATGTGGCGGCCCCCAGAGGTGCGCCCAGCTGCTCCTCCGTCTGTGGGCTTTTCCCACGGCCTTCTCAGGAGCGCCGCCCAGCAGCTCCGCTGGAAGTGGCAGGTGCGCAGACACCTCCTCCCCACCCTTCTGCCCTCCTAGTCCTTCCACCCTGGGACAGTTGCCCCTTCCCAACCCTCTCTTCTGAACCCTTACAAAACCTTGTCCTGAGCCAGCTGTACTTTGGCCTCAAGCCCCCTCCTAGGACTGTGGACGGTTGAGGAGGGCCTCGGAAGGAGCCACCACTATCCCCAGGGAGGCCTTGGAAGTGGGCATGATAGTGATGGGGAGTTCCTGGAGCAGGATCAGGGGCCTGTCTGCAAACACACCAGGGTCCTATCCTTTTTCACCATTGCCTGCCTCTGCCTTCTCCACTTCTCCCCAGCATTCTGTCTTCCCTGGCCTCTCCCGTCTCCTCTCTGCCTCTCTTCTCTCCTTAAGGCTTGCGTCTGTGTCCTCGTAGTCCTATGCAGGCAGGCTCTGCTTATCCCTGTTCCTCGAACCATTCTATTCCCAGATGGAACAGGATGGAACAGGTCCAGGGGCCGCTGGGCTCCGACACCCCTGGCCCTATTCCCAGGGCCTCCCTGTGTTATCTGAGCACCTTCCCAGCCTTAGTTCAACACGCTGAGGTCTGGGATTTCCATCTTGGACCTAGGTGCTCATCCTGCTTGGCCCTGACCTTCCCCTCCCCTGTCCACTTTGCCTGTGAGTCCTTTCTGCTCTCTGGTCTCCTTTACTTGCTTTCTCTCTCCTCCTCTCCATTTGCTCTCGCCCCTCCGGCAGTGAAGGAGATTTACTGGGCTGGGCTAGGGCTGGGGTTGGGGTTCCAAGGGACAGAGGGTCTGGATAATAAGCCGCTACTGTGCAGGCTTAGGAGTGTCCGCAGTCTCAATGAAAAGCCGAGATAACGCAGATAAATCCACATGCCCTGCTCTGCCTAAAAGACACACTTAGAAGATCCAATCTGTGACCCTTGGCTGCACTTTTTTTTTTTTTTAATTTTACTTTAAGTTCTGGGATACATGTGCAGAACATGAAGGTTTGTTACATAGGTATACATGTGCCATGGTGGTTTGCTGCACCTATCAAACTGGTATCTAGGTTTTCAGCTCTGCATGCGTTAGGTATTTGTACTAATGCCGTCCCTCCCCTAGACCCCACCCTCCAACAGGTCTCGGTGTGTGATGTTCCCCTCCCTGTGTCCATGTGTTCTCATTGTTCAACTCCCACTTATGAGTGAGAACATGCTGTGTTTGGTTTTCTCTTCCTGTGTTAGTTTGCTGAGAATGGTGGCTTCCAGCTTCATCCATGTCCCTGCAAAGGACATGAACTCATCCTTTTTTATGGCCGCATAGAATTTTATGGTGTATATGTGCCACATTTTCTTTATCCAGTCTATCATTGATGGGCATTTGGGTTGGTTCCAAGTCTTTGCTATTGTAAATAGTGCTGCAGTAAACATATGTGTGCATACATCTTTATAGTAGAATGATTTATAATCCTTTGGGTATATACCCAGTAATAGGATTGCTGGGTCAAATGGTATTTCTGGTTCTAGATCCTTGAGGAATCACCACACTATCTTCCACAATGGTTGAACTAATTTACACTATCACCAACAGTGTAAAAGCGTTCCTATTTCTCCACAGCCTCGCCAGCATCTGTTATTTCCTTACTTTTTAATGATCGTCATTCTAACTGGCATGAGATGGTATCTCATTGTGGTTTTGATTTGCATTTCTCTAATGATCAGTGATAATGAGCTTTTTTTCATATGTTTGTTGGCTGCATAAATGTCTTCATTCTTTTTTATTTATTATTTTTCATTAAAAAAAAATAATTTCCTTGGCTGGGCTTGGTATCACTGTCCCCACCTTCCATGGTAGGCTGCTGGGGTGGCCTGGGGTGTAAAGGCCTTAGGTACCTGGGCCGGAATCTGGGCGGGGGGACCCACTCATCTCCCTGCTGTTGGTGCCCCTCCAATGGGGCTGTCTGTTTGGTTCTACCCCATCAGTGCCCTCTATAGGCTGCTGCTGGTTGGGGGGCCGGGGGCCTCGCACAAACCGCCGTAGGTAGAAGGGTGGGGGGCGCCATCGTCTGGGCCGCTGCCCAGAGTCTTCGGCCCGCTCCCCTTCGCCGCCAGGTTCTGTCCCCCGAGAGGGGATCTCTGCCACCATGGGTGGTGGGGCAACTGAGGGAGGCCGGGGATGAATCAGCGGAACCTACGTCAGTTGGGGGCATAACGGTGCCCTTCATGGGCACCCCCGCCCTGGGCCCAGTTACATTAGTGGCTTCTGCGCCCTTCTCTCCTTCCACGACATCAAATTCCACAGTCTCCCCATCTCTAACGCTGCGCAGAAACTTCCTGGGGTTGTTTCTTTTAACAGCTGTCTAGTGAACAAAGACATCTTCCTTGGCGTCATTCCTGTTGGTGAATCCGTAACCACTCCGGACGTTGAACCGTTTGGCAGTGCCCAGGCAGGACTCGGGTTGCCAGCACCGGCTTGTCCGCCTGACTCCGGGCGGGGTTTCCCGAGGCCGCCGTCGCCGGGTTGCCAGGGGTGCGGGGGCCCGGCGCCGAGGGGGTCCCAGCAGCGGGGTCCAAGGCGGCTCCGTCCCCGCCGCAGCCGCCCGCCCTGCCGCCTGCTTTCTGCGGCTCCCCTGCGGGCACCGGTACCACCACCGCTACCACCCCTGCCACCGTCGCGGGCACCGTCGCCGCGGGGACCGCTGTCGCCACCGCTGCCGCCTCCACCTCGCTCATCCCGCCGGGTCCAGTACCGGCCCCCGCCGCCGCCACCGCCCCGGCCCCTCCCCCCGGCTGGCGAACCCGCTGCCCTGCGCGATCCTCGCGCCCCGAGCCTCGCCCGGACGCCCAATGTCTTCATTCTTAATTGCTGCACTTTTTTTTTTTTTGAGATGGAGTCTCGCTCTGTCGCCCAGGCTGGAGTGAAATGGCTGATCTCGGCACACTACAACCTCCACCTCTCGGATTCAAGTGATTCTCCTGCCTCAGCCTCCCAAGTAACTGGGATTACAGGCGTGTGCAACAACGCCCGGCTAATTTTTGTATTTTTAGTAGGACGAGGTTTCACCATGTTGGTCAGGCTGGTCTCAAACTCCTGACCTCAAGTGATCCTCCCCTCTTGGCCTCCTGAAGTGCTGAGATTACAGGCATGAGCCATCATGCCCGGCCTGCACTTCTTAATCGCTCCCTTTCCCCAGTCCCTCAAGCCCATGCTTTTTCACGTATCACAGCCCCTCACCAACCAGTGACTATGCCTCTTGGAACACGGGGCCCTCTCAGCCCATGCACCAGAAGAGGGAAATACCATTGCCTTAGCTGAGAAGCGACGCGTTTAAGTCCACTCACATTTCAGTTGCCAGAACTCGATCTGTGTCCCCATCCAGCTGTGAGACGGCCAGTCTGCCTTGGCCTGGATGGAGAGATGCTGTCAGGAACTTGCGCTGTCTTGCATTTCACTGAGGACTCCTATGAGACTCTGCAAGGACAAAAACCATATGATCGTCTCAATCAACGTCAACAAAAGGATTTGACTAAAGGTAACATCCCTTCATGATGAAAATCATCAACAAATTAGGTATGAAAAGGAACATATCTCAACACAATAAAGGACATATATGACAAACCCACAGCTAATATATTGAATAAAAAAAAAGTTGAAAGCTTTTCCTCTAAAATCTGGAATAAGACAAGGATGCCCACTTTCACCACTTGTATTCAACATAGTACTGGAAGTCCCTGCCACAGCAATTAGGTAAGAGAAAGAAATAGCATCCAAATTGGAAAGAAAGAAGTCAAATTTTCTCTGTCTGCTGATGACGTGATCTTCTAAAGCCTCCACCAAAAAAACCGTTAGAATTAATAAGTTCATTAAAGTTGCATGGTACAAAATCAACATACAGAAATTAGTACTGTTTCCATACACCAATAGCAAACTATCTGAAAAAGAAATCAAGAAAGCAATCCCTGGGCTGGGCGTGGTGGCTCACGCTTATAATCCCAGCACTTTGGGAGGCTGAGGCAGGAGGATTGCCTGAGGTCAGGAGTTTAAGATCAGCCTGGCCACATGGTGAAACCCCTTTTGTATCTGCTAAAAATACAAAAACTAGCTGGGCGTGGTGGTGCACACCTGTAATCCCAGCTACTTGGTGGGGCTGAGGCAGGAGACTTGCTTGAATGCGGGAGGCAGAGGTTGCAGCGAGGCGAGATAGTGCCTCTCCCCTCCAGCCTGGGCAATAGAGTGAGACTGTGTCTCAAAAACAACAACTACAACAACAAACCAAGAATACATTGAATCAAAGTGGTGAAAGATTTCTACAATGAAAATATAAAATATCAATGAAACGAACTGAAGAGGACACAAATAAATGGAAAGGTATTTTATGTTCATGGGGTAGAAGAATTAATATTGTTAAAATGTTCATACTGCACAAAGTGATCTAGAATTTCAATGCAATCCCGATCAAAAAAATTAACATTCTTCACAAAAATAGAAAAAGCAATCCTAAAATATGTACCAAACCATAAAAAAACCCAAATAACCAAAGCAATCTTAAGCAAAAAGAACAAAGCTGGAGGCATTAAACTACCTAACTTCAAGATATACTACAAAGCTATAGTAACCAAAACAACATGATATTAGCATAAAAACAAGACATATAGACTAATGTGAGAGAATGGAGAACCCAGAAATAAATGCATGCAGTTATAGCCAACTGATTTTTTTTGACAAAGGTGTCAAGAACACACACTGGGAGAAAGGACAGCCTCTTTAGTAAATGGTGCTGAGAAAACTAGATATTGACATTCAGAAGAATAAAACTCTACCACTTTCTTTCACCTTATTAAAAAAAATCAACTCAAAATGGATTGAAGAGTTAAATGTAAGACCTGAAACTGTAAAACTACTAGAAGAAAACATAGGGGAAATGTTTTAGGACATAGGCCTGGGCAAGGATTTTTTGTTGCCTATGCTCAAAAGCATAGGCAACAAAAGCAAAAATAGACAAATGGTATTATAGCAAACTAAAAAGCATTTGTACAACAAAGGAAACAATCAACAGAGTGAAGAGACAATCTACAGAATAGGAGAAAATATTTGCAAACTATGCATCTGACAAGCGGCTGATATCCAGAATATATAAAGAACTCAAACAACTCAATAGCAAAAAACTAAATAATTGAATTTTAAAATGGGCAAAAGATCTGAACAGATATTTATCTAAAGAATACATAAACATTGCCAACAGGAGTGTAAAAAAATGCTCAACATCACTAATCATGAGGGAAATGCAAATAAAAACCATAATGAGATATTACCTCACCCCAAGTAGAATGGTTATTACCAAAAAGACAAAAAACAAAACAAATACTGGCAAAGATGTGAAGAAATGGGAACCCTTATGTAATAGTCTGTTCTTACGTGGCTAATAAAGACATACCTGAGACTGAGTAATTTATGAAGGAAAGAGGTTTAATTGACTCACAGTTCCACATGGCTGCAGGGGCCCCACAATCACAGTGAAAGGTAAAAGGGAAGCAAGACATGTCTTACATGGCAGCAGGCATGAAGGCTTGTGCAGGGGAACTGCCCTTTTATACAATCATCAGGTCTCATGAGACTTATTCACTATCATGAGAATAGCATGGGAAAAACCCACTCTCAAGATTCAATTACCTCCCACTGGGCCCCTCCCATGAAACATGGGCATTATTACAATTCAATGTGAGACTTGGCTGGGGACACAGAGCCAAACCATATCACCTTATATACTGCTGGTGAGGAATGTAAACTAGCACAGCTGTTATGGAAAACAGTATGGAGGTTCCTCAAAAAATTAAAAATAGAACTACCGTATGATCCAGCAATCTCACTGCTGGGTATACTGTATATATCTAAAGGAAATGAAGCCAGTATGTCAAAGAGACACCTGCACCTCCATGTTTATTGCAACACCATTCATAATAGTGAAGATATGGAAGCAACCGAAGTGTCCATTAGTGAATGAATGGATAAAGAAAATGAGGTACGCATACACAATGGAATTGTATTCAGCCATAAAAAGAATCGAGTCTTGTTATTTTCTGCAAGATGGATGAACCTGTAGGACATTATGTTAAGTGAAATAAGCCAAGCTCAGAGGTATAAATACCACATGATCTCGCTCATTTGTGGAATCTGAAAAAGCTGATCTCATAGAAGTGCAGAGTAGAATAGAAGTTACCAGAGGGTGGAGAAGCTTAGGGGAAGGAGGGGATGAGAAGAGATTGGTCAATGGGTACAAAATTACAGGTAGATAGAAGAAATAAGTTATGGTATTCTATTGCACAGTAGGGTGACTATAGTTAACAATACAAGGGGACTTCAAAAAGTTAGGAAAAAATAGAATTAAAACATAAAAATTTAAAGCATACATTTTATTTCTCAACATAAGCTCCATCAACTTCAAGACATTTTTCTAAGAGATGTGATATGGTTTGGATCTGTGTCCCCACCCAAATTTCATGTTCAACTGTAATCCCTAGTGTTGGAGGTGGGTGGGGCCTGGTGGGAGGTGATTGGGTTATGGGGGCACATTTCTCATGAATGTTTTAGCACTACCCCTTGATGCTGTCCTCATGATAGTGAGTTCTTGTGACATCTGGTTGTTTAAAAGTGTGTAGCACCTCCTGCCCGCCCCCACCGTCCCTCCTGCTCTTGCCATGTAAGACACCTACTCTCACTTTGCCTTCTGCCATGAGTAAAACTTCGCAAGGCCTTCCCAGAAGCAGATGCCGCCATGGTTCCTGTACAGCCTGCCAATTAAACCTCTTTTCTAATAAATAGCAGTGTGACAATGGACTAATACTGGATGATACCAGCCATTTAGTCCGTTCCTGAAGAACTGAGGGTCCTGGGAATTTAACTATGTCAATGTAGTCTTTTTTACATTATTAACTAAAGGAAAATGGGTGCCATTTAAAGATTTTTTAAGATTAAGGCCGGGTGCAGTGGCTCATGCCTGTAATCCCAGCACTTTGGGAGGCCAAGGTGGGCAGATCAGGAGTTGGGGACCAGCCTGGCCAACATGGCAAAAGCTCGTCTCTACCAAAAATACAAAAATTAGCTGGGTGTGGTGGTGCACACCTGTAATCCCAGCTACTTGGGAGGTTGAGGCATGAGAATCACTTGAACCCAGGAGGCAGAGGTTGCGGTGAGCTGAGATCACGCCACTGCACTCCAGCCTGAGTGACAGAGCAAGACTCTTGTCTCAAAAAATAAATAAATAAATGAAATAAAAAATACATTTTTTTTTAAGATTAAGAAACAAAAAGAAGGCAGAAGAAGCCACATCAGGACTGTAAGGTGCATGCCTAATGATTTCTCATTGAAACTCTCATAAAAGCCCTTGTTTGAAAAGAGGAATGAGCAGGAACATTCTTGTGGTGAAGGATTCTGGTGAAGATTGCCTGGGAGATTTTCTCTTAAAGCTTTGGCTAACTTTTTGAAAACACTCTCATAATAAGCAGATGTTATCATTCTTTAGTTCTCCGGAAAGTCAACAAACCAAATGCCTTGAGCATCCCCAAACATGTTGCTATGACCTTTGCCCTTGACTAGTCTGTTTTGCTTTGACAGGACTCCTTTGTAGCCATTGCTTTGATTGTGCCTGGTGTTCAGGATCATGCTAGTAAGGCCATGCTTCGTTTTCTGTTATAATTCTTTGAAGAACTGCTTTAGGATATTGATTCTACTGTTTGAAATTTCCATTGAAAGTTCTGTTCTTCTCTGAAGTTAACTTGGGTAAAACTGCCCTTATCTCGTTTATAAAATTAATCAGGGGCTGGGCACAGTGGCTTATGCCCATAATCCCAGCACTTTGGGAGAATCGCTTGAGCCCAGGATTTGAGACCAGCCTGGGCAGCATGGTGAGACCCTGTCTCTATAAAAAGTAGAAACAATTAGCCAGGTGTAGTGGTGCATGCCTGTGGTCCCAGCTACTCAGGAGGCTGAGGCAGGAGAATTGCTTGAGCTCAGGAGGTCGAGGCTGCAGTGAACTGCTAATACCGTTGCACTCCAGCTTGGGCAACAGAATGAGATGCTGTCTCCCAAAATAAAAGAAAATGAAAATTAGGGAAGAAGGGAGAGGGAGAAATAAAAATAAACCAAGCTTGCAGCACGTTCAGCATTAATCATGAAGTCAGCTTATTCTCCGACCTGCTTCCTCACGGTTGTTTGTTTGGTGCCTATTGTCCTGGAATGATGTAGACCCTGTTAGAAGATTATAGTTCTCCTTAACTGCTCTATAGATAACAACTTAACGAGTATAAAATGGTAAGTTTTCCCTTTGAGATATACTTTCAGGTCCTGCATACTGATGAATTATTGACTGGGCTGGTCTGAAGGACCCCACTGATGCCAGCTGGTCTGAAGGACCCCATAAGAAGCTAACTCACCAAAGCATGAGTTTCCACATCTTGATGATATCATCCCCCTTACCCCAACCAATCAACACCCCTAATTCTCCAGCCCCTCATCCTCCATAATCCCCTTAAAAACCCAATCCTAGAACTCCTTAGGGAGAGGAATTTGAGGGTCTCCTCCCATTTCCTTGCTCAGCACTCTGCAATCAATTAATCCTTTCTCTGCTGCAACCCCTACTGTCCCAGTGTAATGGGTCTGTTACTGCACAGGGGGCCATGGGCACAATGGGCTTGGCACCCATTGAGTGGAACATTTGTTCAGTTATAATTTTACAGTCAGAATTGTATATGCTGAACCAACTGAGATATCTATGGTCTTGCCTATTTTTTCTTCTATTAATTGTCAGTCCTCTTCAGTTAGGGCACAAAGAAGCTTAATTTTGTCCTCGAAAATTGATGTGGATGATCTGCTGCTGTTGGCCAAACTTCTGCATGTTCCCATCCCTTTGAGTTATCCTTGTGTAAACTGCTTATCTCACTGGGGCATTGTTCTGATAAGCTTTTTGAAAAACATCAATGATTTCATCATTTGTCCATCCAAGCTTCACCATAAATTTCGTGTTTGTTCTTGCTTCAATTTTAGCAGAATTCATGTTGCTCTGATGGGGCTCTGATACGGTTTCGATCTGGGTCCCCACCCAAATCTCATGTTGAATTGTAATGTTCAGTGTTGGAGGTGGGGCCTGGTGGGAGGTGATTGGATCATGGAGATGTTTCTCAAGAATGGTTTAGCACCATCCCCTTGGTGCTGTTCTCATAATAGCGAGTACATGAGTTCTCACAAGATCTGGTTGTTTAAGTGTGTAACACTTACCCCCTTCCTCTCTCTTGCTACTGCTTTTGCCATGTGACATGCAAGTTTCCACTTTACCTTCTGCCATAATTGTAAGCTTCCGGAGGCCTCCCAGAAGCAGACTCCAGTACTATGCTTCTTGTACAGCCTGCAGAACCTGGAGCCAATTAAATCTCTTTACTTAATAAATTACCCAGTCTCAGGTATTTTTTTATAGCAATGTGAGAACAGCCTAATACAGGCAGTTTTTAAGTCCATGTCTTACCCTTCTTAGTTCCTCAAACTAGATCCTGCTCAGGCCCCTATTATAATAAGTTAGTATGTGTTTATTTCTGTGCAAAAATTTTTGCAATCCATGCATAGTTTTTTCATAATATGCACTTTCCATGAACTTCTTGAAGATCCCTCACATTGTATCATGTATTTCAAAATAATTAGAAGAGAGGATTTTGAAGGTTCTCATCACAAGGAAATGATAAATGTTTGAGGTGATGGATATGCTTAATACCATGATTTTATCATTACAGAATGCATACATGTATTAAAACATGACACTGTACTTCATAAATAGGTACAATTATTGTGTGTCAATTAAAAATAAAATATAACAACAACAAAATGAACTACTAGGTTCTAGGTTGGTCCTCATTCATTATTCCTCATAATCTTAATCTTTTCAGATTTTCTCTTAATCTTAATTCCTTTTAATCGTTTTCAGATTTTCTTTTTCTTCTTTTTTTTTTTTTTTTGAGATGGAATCTCGCTGTGATGCCCAGGCTGAAGCGCAGTGGCGCAATCTCAGCTCACTGCAAACTTCCGCCTCCCAGGTTCACACCATTCTCCTGCCTCAGTCTCCCAAGTAGCTGGGACTACAGGTGCTTGCCACCAGGCCCAGCTAATTTTTTTGTATTTTTTTAGTAGAGACAGGGTTTCACCATGTAAGCCAGGATGGTCTCAATCTCCTGAACTCGTGATCTGCCCTCCTCAGCCTCCCAAAGTGCTGGGATTACAGGCATGAGCCACTACACCCGGCTTCTTTTTTTTTTTTCAACTTTTATTTTAGTTTCAGAGGTATATGTGCAGGTTGATTCTAGGGATAAATTGCACGTTGTGGGGATTTGGCGTACATATTACTTCATCACCCAGGTAATAGGCTAGTACCTGATAGGTAGTTTTTTGGTCCTCACCCTTCTCTCATTCCTCACCCTCCAGTCGGCCCCCAGTGTCCATTGTTCACTTCTTTGTGTCCATGTATACTCAATGTTTAGCTTCCACTTACAAGTGAGAACACATGATGTTTGGTGTTTTGTTCCTGCATTAATGTGCCTAGGATAATTGCCTCCAGCTCCATCCATGTTCCTGCAAAGAACAGAACTTGTTCTTTTTAATGGCTGTGTAGTATTCCATGGTGTATATGTACCACATTTTCTTTATTCAGTCTACAATTGATGGGCATTTAGGTTGATTTCTTGTCTTTGCTATTGTGAATAGTGCTGCAATGAACACAAGTTTGCATGTGTCTTTATAGTAGAGTGATTTATATTCCTTTGAGTATAAACCCAATAATGGGATGGCTGGGTCAAATGGTAGTTCTGTTTTAAGTTCTTTGAGAAATCACCAAACTGCTTTTCTACAGTGGTTGAACTAATTTGCATTCTCACTAGCAGTGTATAAGTTTTCTCTTTTCTCTACAGCCTTGCCAGCATCTGTTATTTTTTGATGTTTTAGTAATAGCCATTCTGACTGGTTTGAGATGGTCATTTCATTGTCATTTTGATTTGCATGTCTCTAATGATTAGTGATGTTGAATATTTTTTCGTATGCTTGTTGATTGCATATATGTCTTCTTTTGAAAAGCGTCTGTTCATGTCCTTTGCCAACTTTTTAATCGGGTTGCTTGTTTTTTGCTTGTTAGTT
The DNA here is from genome assembly GCF_028858775.2 of Pan troglodytes. Lineage (NCBI taxonomy): Eukaryota > Metazoa > Chordata > Mammalia > Primates > Hominidae > Pan > Pan troglodytes. The sequence goes on along the minus strand of NC_072406.2, from coordinate 136,072,857 downwards.
CTTTTAAGTTCCTTATAGTGTCTGGATATTAAACCTTTGTCAGACGCATAGTTTGCAAATATTTTCTCCCATTCTGTGGGTTGTCTATTTACTCGGTTTTACAGTTTCTTTTGCTGTGCAGAAGCTCTTTAGTTTAATTAGGTCCTATTTGTCCATTTCAATTTTTGTTGCAATTGCTTTTGGCATTTTTGTCATAAAATCTTTGTCAGGGCCTATCTCTAGAGTGGTATTTCCTAGGTTTTCTTCAAGGGTTTTTATAGTTTTAGGTTTTACATTTACATTTTTAATTTTGAGTTGATTTTTGTATATGGTGTAAAAAAGGGGTCCAGTTTCAATCTTCTGCATATGGATAGCCACTTATCCCAGCACCATTTGTGGAACAGAGTCCTTTCCCCATTGCTTTTTTGTTGTTGCTGATTTTGTCCAAGATCAGATGGCTGTAGCTCTAAGGCTTTATTTCTGGGGTCTCTATTGTGTTCCATCAGTCTATGTGTCTATTTTGTACCAATACCCTGCTGTTGTGGTTACTGTAGACTTGTAGTATAGTTTGAAGTAGGGTAATGTGATGTTTCCAGCTTTGTTCTTTTTGCTTAGGATTGTGTTGTCTATTTGGGCTCTTTCTTTAGTTCCATATAAGTTTTAGAATAGTTTTTACTAAGTCTGTGAAGAATGTCATTGGTAGTTTGATAGGAATAGCATTAAATCTGTAAATTATTTTGGGCAATATTGCCATTTTAACAATATTGATTCTTCCTATCCACGGACATGGAATGTTTTTTCCTTTGTTTGTGTCATCTTTGATTTCTTTCAGTAGGTTTTGTAATTCTGGTTGTAGAGATCTTTCACCTACCTGGTTAGCTGTATTCCTAGGTATTTCATTCCTTTTGTGGCTATTGTGAATGGGATTGTGTTCTTGATTTGGCACTCAACTTGGATGATATTGATGTACAGAAATGCTGCTAATTTTTGTACATTGGTTTTGTATCTGGAAACTTGGCTAAAGTTGTTTATCAGGTCTAGGAGCTTTTGGGCAGAGGCTGGGGTTTTCTAGGTATAAAATCATATTGTCTGCCAACAGAAAGTTTGACTTCCTCCATGGATGCTTTTTATTCTCTTTCCTGACTGCTCTGGCTAGGACTTCTTGTACTATGTTGAAAAGGAGTGGTAAGAATGGGCATCTTTGCCTTGTTCTGGTTCTCAAAGGGAATGCTTCCAGCTTTTGCCCATTCAGTATGATGTTGGCTGTGGGTTTGTCAAAAATGGCTCTTATTATTTTGAAATATGTTCCTTCAATGCCTACTTTGTTGAGGGTGTTTAACAGGAAGGGATGCTGAATTTTATTAAAAGCCTTTTCTGCATTTATTGAGATTACCATGTGGTTTTTGCCTTTAGTTCAGTTTATGTGATGAATACATCTATTGATTTGTGTGTGTTGACCCAACTTTGTACACCAGGGAAAGCCTACTTGATTGTTATGGATTGGCTTTTTGATGGGCTTTGGATTTGGTTTGCTAGTATTTTGTTGATGATTTTTGCATCTATGTTCAAGGATATTGTCCTGAAGTCTTTTTGTTGTTGTTGTTGGGTCTTTGCCAGGTTTTGGTACTGGAATGATGCTGGCCTCACAGAATGAGTTAGGAAGGAGTCCCTCTTCCTTAATTTTTTGGAATAGTTTCAGTAGGAATGGTACCAGCTCTTCTTTGTATGTCTGGTAGAATTAGGCTGTGAATCCATCTAGTCCTGGGCTTTTCTTGTTGGCAGGATATTTATTACTCATTCAATTTCAGAACTCATTGTTGGTCTGTTCGAAGTTTGAATTTCTTCCTGGTTCAGTCTTGGGAAGTTGCATGTTTTCAGGAATTTATTCATTTCTTCTAGGTTTTCTAGTTTGTGTGCATAGGGATGTTCATAATAGTCTCTAATGGTTTTTTATATCTCTGTGAGGTCAGTGATAATGTCCACTTTGTCATTTCTAATTGTGTTTATTTGGATCTTCTCTCTTTTTTTCATTAGTTTAGCTAGTAGCCTGTCTATCTTACGTATTTTTTCAAAGAACAAACTTATGGCTTGTTGATGTTTTGTATGGTTTTTCATGTTTCAATTTCACTCAGTTAGCTCTTTTTCAGATTTTATACCTCTTCATATCTGCATTGTATTCTGTGAAATTCTCTTACATTTATCTCCCAGTTCACCAAATCTTCCTACTTGTCTAAACCATCAATTCTACTATTTAAACTATTAAGTTTTTAAATGACTTTTGGGGTTCATTTTCAGTCTGAGAACTACAATTTGGCTCATGTTCAGGTCAGGCTGTTATTATTTTTTAAATAGAAGCTTATTTTTTCAACATGATTTTTATCCCTTCTTTATGTGTTTAATCATTTAAAATATATTTGGTATATAATTTAATTTGGGCTATTCTGTCATCACAAGTGTCTGGGGGATCTAATTATGCTGTTGATTGTATCTGCTGACTTCCCTTATTGTGAATTGTTTCTTTGTGTAGTTTGTGATTTTAAAAAAATCATTGGAAGTTTTCTTCCGCTGGTGTTGCCATTGTTTTCCCCTGTGGGAGTCTCATGTGGCCTGGCATTGAAGATGTCTTTAGAAAAGGAGTTCTCTTTGCTTCAGTTTTGGAGCCAAGGGATCACTCTTCTGAAATTCATTATATATATATAAATATATTGTATATAATATAATTACATTTTATAAATATATCATATATACATAATTATATTTTATAAAAATATCTATTTATATAATTATAATTAATTATATTTTATTTATAATTATATTTTATATATATTTGGTTTGGGATTTCCTTACTTTGTGGGAAGTATAAATTAAAACTTTACATCTGATTGGGATGGAATGAGTTTGGAGTTTCCATTTCCAGTGGGATATTTTTCCCCTTTGCTTTTTCTGTGCAGTCAAGCTTGGTTCTGGAGATTTTGCTTGAGTTTTTCTAGTTCCTCTTATAAGAAGGGGGCAGTCTTCCAGGGTCTCAACTCTACTCAGAGTTCTTAGTTCACCTCTGCCTCATGCAGGTCAAAGTCATATTCCGTTTCTCCTAATCAGCATCAAAACCCAGCTGTGAGCCCTTAGGACATGTGTTCACATTTGATGCTTCCCTGGGCTCCTGGTGTGCTGGCTCATGGATTACCCACTGGCTGTAGTTTCTATTTTATTTCTGTTCAAGAAGTGTCTTTTTTCCTTCCTTCAAGTTTTCCTATGAATTAAAAAGACATTGACATATATTTGGAGGCAGAGATTGCTAGCATAGCAGAAAAGGAGATTTCCTAATTAACTTTTTGTTATTAATTTCTAGATTAATTTCACAGTGGTCAGAGGGTTAATTTCACAGTTGTCAGAGTGATTCAAATCCCTTGAAATCTGTTGAGAATTGTTTTATGACCCAGCATATGACTGATTTTATTAAATGTTATGTGTGCACTTAAAAAGAATGCGTATTCTGTCATTGTAGGATACAGTGTTAATTAGGTCAGGCTAATTGTGCTATTACTGATTTTCTATTTGCATTTCTATCATATATTGAGAGGAGTGTGCTTGTGCCTCTGAATATTATTGTGAATTTGTCTCTTTTTCTTTTTTAGTTCTGTCTGTTTTTGCTTTATGAGTGAATTGATCCTTTTATCATTGCAAAGCAACTGCTTTATGTCTAGCAATGCTTCTTACCTTCCAGTCTACTTTTCTGATATTAGAATAATGATACCAGCTTTCTTTTGTTTAGCGTTTATCTGGCATAGCTTTTTTCAACTTTTACTTTCATCCTTTTTTGCTCTTGAGGTGGGTCTCCTGTAACCAGTATATACTTGAGTTAATAAAATCAGATCTGACTATTTTGGTCTTACTTGAAGTATTTAGTCAATTTATATTTGACATAATTATTAATATATTAGAATTTATAGTTACCATTTTACTTTTTGTGTTGTACCCATTTTATGTTGCTTTTCCATGTCTTGGGGTTTTTTTTTTACTTTCTTTTGGATGAATAGTTTTATTATTCTATTTTCCCTATATAAACTTGGTACTTAAGTATTTTAGTAACTACTGTAAATGTTGCAACATGTATCCTTGATTTAATATTGTCTAATATAATTTAGGACTTTTATTTCTTTTACACAATGTTGAGACCTTAGAATACTTTATTGCTCCCATTCTTTTCCTTTATTCTTGTCAGTATATATTTTAAATCCCACTAGACATCATTTTTGATGTTTTGTATGGTTAATATTTATTTATATTTACATATATACTCTTTCTGTAGCTTTCAATTTCTTCATGCATTTCAGTTTTTAAATCTGGGTTCTTTTCCTTTGTCTGAAGAATTTCTATTGGCATTTATTTTACACTGGGTTTTTCTGTTTTGGTGTCTTTAAATAATATTTTCCCTTATTTTTGAAAGATGTTTTGGAAATTGCCTTTGCAAACATGAGAACAGTGAGAAAATTATGATAGTGAAAGATCTAATCAACTCCATCTTGCTTTTAACCTCCAAACTGCCCTTGGCCATTCCTGAGCATGGGCCAGACTAACTTTGGGAGACTAAAACATAATAGCTCTTCCCAAAACTAAGCCACCTTTGCAAAACTAATGAAAGCCAACCAGGTTAGGAAGATGAGAGGGACCTGAATCCTGCTAAGATGTAGGCATAGTTAAATGATTACCAGCCATTATTCTGGAAGTCACAAGATTTGCAACTTCTTCAATGACTCCTGTAAAGAGCATCACTATTGCAGACCCTCAGATTGCCCTTTTAAGATGTCTTTTCAGACTTTTGCATTTCTGATGACTAGATGACTCCAACTGGATCAGCAACTCCTCTCTGGCTCCCACCCAGAAGTGAACTCAGCACATGAGGACCACTTACCACACCACTATGATTGCATCACTAACTCATCAGCAGCACTCTTTCCCTATCCCCCTGCTCACCAAACTATCTTTACAAAACCCTAGCCTCCAATTTTTGGAGAGGCTAATTTGAATAGTAATAAAACTACAGTCTGTGTTTAGCTGGCTCTACATGTATTGAACTCTTTCTCTATTGCAATTCCCCATCTTGATACATTGGCTGTATCTGTGTGGGCAGTGGGCAAGATTAACCTATTGAGCTGTTACACTTTCATTGAATATAGAATTTCAGGTTAGTTTTACTACCTTCCAGCTCTTTAAACATATCATTTCTGAAAAGCCAATCTTCAGTCTTATTGTTGCTCCATTGAAGGTAATCTGTCGTTCCTCTCCTGCTGTGTTCACAATTTCCTTTTTTATCTTTGTTTTTCAGCTATACTAAAGTAAAATTTATTTTATATATACTTTGCTTAGAGTATGTAAAGATTTTTAATTTGTGGACTAATGTCTTTCCTCAGTTTTGGAAAATTGTCAGGTATTAGTTCTTCAAATATTTCCTTATCCCATTATCTCTTTCCTCTCTATCTGAGGCTGCAATTACACTAATGTTAGACCTTTACACTGCTGTCTATGTCCTTTATGTTCTCTTTTGTATTTTCTATCTTCTTTTCTTCTCTGTTTCAATCTTAATTTTTTAGATTGCTGTATTTCCTAATTCACTAATCTTTTTTGCTGTTTCTAATCTATTCATAATAGATTATTAATAATAACAGATTACATTAATAATAAATCCACCTACTGAATTCTTAAGTTTAGTTTTTGCAATTTTTAGTTCTTAAAATTTTCATTTAGTTCCTTTCATAGTTTTCAATTGTCTGATGAAATTCTATTTTCATCCATCTTTTTCTATATTGTCTTTACCATATTAATAACAGTTCACTTAAGCCCTTATCAGCTAAGTCCAATATCTGAATCACCTGTGGGTTGATTTCCCATATCTAAATATTCCCCCTGATATTTGACCATTTAGTCTTGTCTCTTGGTATGCCTACATTTTTTATTGAATGCTGGACATTGTTCATCCTTTCCTCTGATAGGTAGATATACTGTATTAGCCTGTTCTTGCACTGCTAATAAAGACATACCCAAGACTGGGTAATTTATAAAGGAAAGAGGTTTAATTGACTCACAATTCCACATGGCTGGGGAGGCCTCACGATCGTGGCAGAAGGCAAATGAGGAGAAAAGTCACATCTTACATGGAGGCAGTCAAAAAAAGAGCTTGTGCAGGAGTCCCATTTATAAAACCATCAGATCTCATGAGACTTATTCACTATCACAAGAACAGCATGAGAAAGACCCATCCCCATGATTCAGTTACCTCCCATCACGTCCCTCCCACGATATGTGGGAATTGTGGGAGCTACAATTCAAGAGGAGATTTGAGTGGAGACACAGCCAAACCATATCATATACTATGGGTTAGTCAGCTTAATTCAACCAGGGACTGAGTTAACTCAGGGCTCAGTAGCAGTATTGAATCTCTACCTACTCCTGGATCATGTTTATTCTTAGAGCATGGTTTTAGGGTTTTCCGTTGAGTGGCTGGGGTGTTTATCATGGCCCTTGCCCCATAAGTTCTAAATTCTAGTCCTAGTGTCCTCAGCACAGTAAGACTATTGAAAACTTCACTTAGCTTTTCAGAGGCTCTGTATTTGCCTACCTAGTTTCCATTTTGTGTAGCCCCAGAAATTTCCCAATATCTTCTGTTAAAAACTGACTGAGAGTTTGGCTCAGTTATTTGCTCCATCTTATGGGATTCTGGATCCCCCACCCCTAAGAATTTAATTTTCCCTTTCCAGACCTGTAAGCTTCCCAATCTTTGCTAGTTTTCTTGCCCTTTCTAGTAGCCCAGGCCTGGCCTTCTGCCCAGCATTCCCAAGTTCATGAGGGAAGAGCGGCTTCAGAATATGGCTCATCTTTCCATGGGTTTTCCCTTTCAGGAATCTTGGCCCCTTAGGCCTGGTTGCCTCCACAGCTCTCCAATGCCTTCAGACAAATGTTTTTTGGTATGCCATCAGCGTTCTTGTTCTCTTTAAGAAGATTGGTCCTCTGCAAGCTCTCTAAGAAACAGAAGCCCCTTTCTATTGTGTTTGAATCATTATATATTTTGGGGTCTCTTTGTTACCCCAAGCCACCCTACCCTAAATAATACATATTCTATCAGCATTTTAATATATTTTTAGGAGAAAGTGGCCTGCAATAACTATGCTTCTAGGATGTTGAACCAAAGGTCTTACATTGATTAAAATAAAAAATATGAATGAAGTAACTCTAAAGCCAGATATTGTCATTAACCACAAGATTTAGGAACACAGTCAAATACTGTGTGAAGAAGATTTTTAAAAAAATGTTGAGTCTAATTATAAAGATAATATAAAATAATATCTATTATAATAGTCATAATTATCTTTATATAAACATAAAGATATAAAAATAAATTATAAAAATTTTTGAGTTAATATAAAAATAAAAAAATTCAAAGTTCAGTACTCAGAGGCAACTGCTATTTACATATTGTCATATTTTTCCAGTCTTATTTCTATATATTTTGCTTTAGTCGAGATCATATTATATGGAAAATCTACATGCTGCTCAAAGAAAAACACACATAAAACAAAACTTAATGTAGGATATGCTGTGTGCCCTTGGCCCCTTCAATTAGTCTCACTGTACCTCAGCTTTCTCATCTGTAAAACAGATATTTATTACAGGGCTGTGGTGAAAGTCTAATCAGCTATACATGAAATTGTGAACATGATTTCAGACACATAATTGCCCAATGAATTGTGCCTATTAGAATTATTAAATGTCTTAGTCCATTTGTGTTGCTACAAAGGAATACCTGAAGCTGGATAATTTTTTGTTTTTTAAAAGGAGCCTTATTTGGTGCAGTTCTGCAGGCTGTACAAGAAGCATGGCACCAGCACCTGCTTCTGGTGAGGGCTTTAGGCTGCTTCCACTCATGGCAGAAGAGGAAGGGACCCTGGCGTGTGCAGAGATCGCATAGAAGGAGAGGAAGAGAGCAAGAAAGAGGGGAGGGAAGTGTCAATTTCTTTTTAACAGCCAGCTCTTGTGGGAACTGATAGAAGGAGATCTCACTCATTACCGTAAGAACTGCACCAAGCACTTCATGAGGGATTGGCACCCATGACCCAGACACCTCTTGCTAGGCCACATCTTCAACATCAGGGATCATATTTCAACATGAGATTTGGAGGGGTCAAATATCCAAACCATAGCATTAGGACTAGTGATATCAGTAGTATCTCCATTTTAGAATGAGACAACTGAATACGAGAGGAGTTAACTAACTTGCCCAGAGTCACCCTCCTTGTAAGTGGCAGACTGCAGGTCCACACTCTGGTCTGCCTGACACCAGGCTCCTTCCACTGTCACCTTCTGCTTTGAACTGCACATAGAACCATGCTAGGTCCTGGGACATCATAGAAACTGAGCGCTCCTTCTGGCACCTGTGTGGAGCTAGAGTGAATCCACCATTAACTGCCACAATAATGCTGTGTATCAACCATACAACCTCAATAACACCCTATTATTCATGTCACACTATAAATACTGACACACAACTCTGTGGATCAGTGACTTAGGCAGGGCTCTGCTAGGCAGTTCTTCTGGTCTTGGCTGGGCTCACCCACGTGTCTGCTGGTCAGCTGCAGCTTGGCTGTTCTAGGATGAGCACACCAGGGACAACTGGGAAACTTGGCTCTGCTCCACATGACTCACCACTTGGACTGTCTTGGCAAAGGAGAAGGAGCAAGAGTGAGGGAAAAGTGCAAGTGTCCCCCACCCAACCCCGTGCTGAGTCATGTTTGCTAACAGCCCATTGGCCAAAGCAAGTCACGTGGGGTCAAGGAGCAGAATGCCACGCCCACAGTGGGAGGACACTGAAAGTCTCATGGTACAGAAAAGGTGAAGAAAAAAGCATCGATCCGTTAGGCCCATTAGAGGGAGGAGAAGACACATAAACCGTCTAGTTAGCTGCAAGACAGGCAGGTCAGAGTTCACCCTGTGCCATCCCAGCAGGATGGCATGTAAAAAAATTAATTGATGGGCTCCTTCCAGCTCCGCAAAACCCTATAAATGGGTCGCTAGTTAGGTGACCACATTCCCTGGGGCTAAGTCACAAATAAAAACGTAAATGTAAATAAAACAAAATGTAAAAGTGGGGTGGGGGATGAGGTGGCAGCTCCTGGATCTTAACTTCAAGAACCCTGGTCTAGGAATAAGAAAAGATTCAGAAAAATATGCCTTGTTTCTTCTTCCTTCATCAACAGTAACTTATCTTCCTGATTAAGGCAGACCCAGATGGCAAGGGGCAGCCCTCCTCCCAGGAGTGGAGGGAGGATACTCAGTAGCAGAGCTCCAGCAGGAAACGTGGGCTCGTGAACTCAGCAGGTCAGCTTCACCCAGCGCCCAAACCAAAAGGAAACCAACAAAATCTGTGAAAGAGGACAGGGCGCGGTGCACTCAAAAGAGGCACTGTTCAGAGCCTACCACAAAGCCAGAAAGAAGGGACCAGGACCTCACTGTCCTGCACTCTCTGCAGCGACCTTGCACCTGAAGGAGCTGGATGGGGCTGGTACCCACAGCTACATTGGAGCTGCTCCCAAATCAGGAATTCATAAGCAATTCTGGGCTTACAAGAATCAAAAGCAGATTGATTGTACTGTATGCTGAATCCAGATACAGCCACACACACAGTAAAGAATACAAAATCTCTGGAGTCTCCAGGAAAGGGAAGAAACTGAAGGTGATTATTCCCCCAGGAGTCTATGCCCTTTGGGGGTTAATACAGCAGGGGTGACTGCCTTAACCACAGAAGCTGGGTTGGCCTTTGGGTGACCAACTTGCCCTGGTCTGCCCAGAACTTTTGCGATTTCAGCTTTGAAAGTTTTGCATTCCAGAAAGCCCCCTCAGTCCCACTCACCCTGGCCGGCCTGGTGGGTGAGGACGCAGGCTGAGCAGGAACTAGGGGAGCCCATGGCCTCCCGCCTGCGGAGTCTGCACGCGCGCAGGCCTCCCTGCAGACACCCATGGCTGGGTTCGCCCGCAAAGTCTGCTGCATAAGCCCGAGCCCTGCAAATCTCAGGGAGACAGCGCTCCCGTCGGGCTGTCCGCCAGCTATTTCCCATCCCCACACCTGGAGGAAAATCTGCTTGGCCCTGAGTGTATTCAAGGGAACAAGAACTTCAGGGAAGGCGTCCACCAGGTGCAGAGCAGCCACCCGCGGGGCGCAACGGAGAGCGGAGAGTCCCCATCACCCGCCCCGGCCTGGCGGCCGAGGGTCCCTATGATCATTGCTATGGCTTTGGTGCGTCCAGACATGGGATCGGAGCGAACAACACCCCATCCGCTCCCCGGAGCTACTGCCCCTTCCAGGGCTGGGAATCAGAGGGCGCTCATTATAGCACTTAAAAGTAGCGCACAAAGACCTGCCCACCCATTCCAGCAGAGACAGCGAGGAACAGCCCGCAACGTGGCCGCCCGGGAGAGAAGCGGCCTCGGCTCTGGCAGCGGACGCCCACCCGCCCGGGAGCCTCCTCCAGGGGCGCTCCCAGCACGGCGAGCAGCACAGCCAGGCGGGGCGTTCAGAGCGGCGGGAAATCGTTCCGCCCTCTCCGTCCCTCCGTCCCTCCATCCCCGCCCTGCCGCTCTCCTTCATCCCCTCTTCGCTCCTCCACCTCTCCTCTCCCTGCTCCTCCCTTCTCCCCATCGCTGCCGCATCCCTCCCTCCCACCTCCTCCCCTCCCCTGCATCCTCTCCCCTCCCACCCCGTCCCTCCATCCCCTCCCCTCTCCACCCCTCCATCCCTGCCCCTCCCTTTCACCTCCTCCCCTCCCCTCCATCCTCTCCCCTCCCATCCCACCCCTCCATCCCCACCCCTCTCCACCCCTCCATCCCCGCCCCTCCCTTCCATCTCCTCCCCGCCCCTCCCTTCCATCTCCTCCCCGCCCCTCCCCACCTCTCCGTCCCGTCCCCTCCCCCGCTCGTTCTCCGTCCCGCCCCGCCCCTCCATCCCCTCCCTTCTCCACCCCTCCATCCCCGCCTCTCCCATCTGTTCCCCTCCCTACCCCTCCCCTCCCCTTCCCTCCCCTCCCCTCCTCTCCCCTCCCCTCCTCGTTCTCTGCCCCGCCCCGCCGCCACATTTCTGTGGGTTTCCACAGCTCCCCTTCTGCATCACCGTTGACAACTTAAGTGGGATCGACTCAGGAGTCAGGATACAAGTACGTTCGCTCCTATCCCCTTTGAATGGCTCCACTGCTGAAAAAAGAAGTTTCAAAGTCATTTCTCATTCATAAATCAAATTCATAATCAATAATTAATATACTGTATTCAATTTTAAAAAATGTGTACTTTTGAGGCGAGCTGGTTTTTCAGGCTTTTCCTGTCTTTTCAAATAAAACTCTCAGACCAGGAATGGGGAAGGGGGAGGAGGGGAAGAAAATAAGTTAAACCTTGTGAGTGTGAGAATGTATATTGGGTGTGTTCGTGTGTGGGTATTTGTGATTGTGTTTGTATGTGGGTGTGTTGGGGGTGTTTGTGTGTGTGATTGTATGTGGGTGTTTGTGGGATGTTTGTATGTGTGGGTGTGTTGGAGTGTTTTTCGTGTGTGAGTGTGTGTTTCTGTGTTGTGTGCATTTATGTGGTTGTGGGGTGTATGTTTTTGATTGTGTGTGGGGGAGTGTTTGTGTGTGTGTGCGTGTGTGGTGTTTGTGATTGCATGTGAGTGTGAAGTGTGTATATGTTTGTGATTGTGTTTGTGTGTCAGTGTGGAAGTGTTTGTGTGTGTTCTTGTGAGTAATTGTGTGTTTGTGTGTGGGGGGTTGCATGTGCATGTGTATGGGGAATATTTGTGTGTGTGGGCATGTGTTGGTGTTTGTGTGTGTTGGAGGTGGGTGTTTATGTGTGATTGTGTGAAATTGTTTTTGTGTGTGGAGGGTGTTTGTGTGTGTGTCTGTGTGTGGGGGGTTGTGTGTGTGTAGGGTGTGTGTGTGACTGTGTGTGGGGGTCATGTTTGTGAGTGACTGTGTGTGAGGTATTTGTGATTGTGTTTGTGTGTGAGTGTGGGAGGTGTATGTTTGCGATTGTGTTTGTGACTGTGAGGGTGTTTGTGTGTGTGATTGTGTGCGGAGGTGTTTGTGTGTGATTGTGTGTTTGTGTGGCGTTTGTATGTATGTCAGTGTGTGTGGGGGGGATGTTTGTGTGTATGTGTTTGTGTGTGGGTGTGGGGTGTGTGTATGTGATTGTGTGTGTGAATGTGTGGATGTTTATGTGTGGGGTGTGTGTGTAACTGTGTGTGGGTGTGGGGTGTTTGTGTGTGTGATTGCGTGTGTGTGTGTGTGGGAGTATGTATGTTTGTACGTGTTTGTGTATGGGCGTGGTGGTATCTTATAGGCTGAGAACCCAGGGCTGGGTCCACTGGTGCGGGAGGGATGCTCCTCTTCATCAGCGACCATCTGGGTTCCTGGGCCTCCCAGAAAAGCAGCAGGTGGCTGCAGGGGGCGGGGCAAGGTAGGGCAGGGGGCGGGCAAGGTGGGGCAGGGGGCGGGGCAAGGTGGGGGCAGTGCAGACGCTGAGTCCTCTGGGGCTAGGCCTGTCTAGCGCTGGGAATACAGCCCAAGCAAGGAGCTGGAGTGTCTGTCCTCCACAAGTGTCCTCACACAACTGTCCTCAAGTATCCTTGGGCTCACAGCTTAAGCCGGGTGAGTAGCGATCATTCAGGGCTGCGGAGTGCGGTGGGAAGCAGAGGGCGGAACCGCGCAGTGGAGCTGGCCAGGGGACTGCTTGGTTAGAGGCTAGGGCACTGAAATGAGCTGGGATGTCGTGGGTGCAAAGGGAGGAGCAAGTGGCCAGACAGAGAGAGTGGAGAGAGGAAGGGAGAGAGCAGCGGGCCAGCTTCATAGCACTTAGCTCCCGCCTCTAAAGCAACCTCTCTCCAGCACTGTGGACTCAGACCCAGCCCTTGCCTCTCTGCTTGGGCGTCTAGTGAACGCCTCCCGCTCCCCTTTATCGCTCCTCTTGGCTGTCCAGCGAATGCCTCCTGCTCTCCGTTTGCCCCTCTGTTTTAGTGTCCAGTGAACGCCTCCCACTCGTGTCTTCACCAGCATTGCACACCTGTCCTTCCCATCTCTCAGGCGCCAAGGAACCCAGAGCCATCCTGGGCTGCTCCCCCCACTCACATCCCACCCACCTGGGATCCTCTGAACATCTCTGAACTCCTCACCACTGCCACCCAAATCCACTTCACCCTCCTCCTCCCTGCAGGTGACTCGGGGCTCTCTGCGCCCCCCTCTTAACACCCATCGTATGCTGGCAGCTGGAAGGAGCCTTTTGAATATGAGCTGGGAACTGTTGCTCAGCTCAAACCCTGCCATAACTCCCCATTGGCTCAGATGAAAGCCCACGTCCTTCCCATGACCCCAAAGACCTACCCTTTCCCTCATTTCCTCCTTCCCAGCCCCTTGGATCCCCTGGGTTTCTCAAATACCCAGGCCTGCCCACACCTTGGAGCCTCCCCGCTGGCTGATCCCCCACCTGGAAGGCTCACCTGTCACCTTGTCAACGAGGCCATCTGGTCACCCTCCCCTGGCATTCCAGGTGCCTTCAATCTGCTCTTTTTTTTATATATATATATAGCAATTTCATCTTCTAGAAAACCATCATTTACTTACCGTTTGTTTATTGCTCCCCCCGCCCCCCTACCCCTAGACAGCTCCATGGAGGCGAGGAGTTTTGACTCTTTGCTGTTTGGCATCTTCCATCACAATTGCCTGGCACATAGTTTATGTCCAATAGATATTTGCTGATGGTTGGCTGAATGTGAAGATGTGGCGCCTGGCTGGCCACAGAAGGAACTGGCGTTTTGTTCTGTTAACCGGGATAGGCAATAAGAGAGTTTAAGCACAGGTGCGATGTCAGCTGAGTCGTGCTCAGGAAGAAGGCCCTGCTTGCCCTGGAGAAGATGGGCTGGGCCTGGGGGAGGAGACACACATGCAGGCAGGGGTCATCGTCCCTTTTGTCCCTGAGAGATCCTGGAGCAGGGCTGTCCTGCAATGGAAGTGTCCTGCATTGGCACTGCACCTGCAGTGGCCACAGGCCTACGTGTGGCCCTTGAGCACTTGGAATCTGGCTAGGTGTGGCTGAGAAGCTCGGCTTTAAAATTCACTTTATTTTAATTAAATTAGTGAAATTTACATAGCGACATGTGGCTAGTGGCTCCGTGTAGACCATGAAGTTCTGGAATCATCCGGATTAAAGACGGTGGTGCATGGACAAGGCTGGCGGCAACAGCAAAGGTGAAAGAGGTCACCTTTGGGCTCTATTTGGGAGTTAGACCCCACAGGTTGTACTGAAGGTTGGATTAGGTGTGAGGGAAAGAGGACTCAAAAAGATGCCCTGGTTTGGACCTGAGTCATGGAGACAGGGAAGGCTCAGAGGGAAGCGGTGTGGATGGAAATGGCATTTCTCTTTTAGCTGGGTGAGTCTGGAGCACAGGAGGGGTCTGGTCTGTGGGGAGAAACAGGAGGCAACTGCAGGTGGATGGCACTTTAATCCTTAGGAGTGGATGATACCAAGGAAGGGGAAAGTGTACCTGGAGCTGCAAAGAGACTAAGGCATCACCAAGCCATTCCCAGAAGTGATTAGATGACATTTGTTGTTATTTGGTGAATGGGGGCTGGACTCTCATATTAAGTCCTGTTATAGAAAAATAATACCTGTTTTGTCACCTGCTTTGTTCTGCAAAATTTATTCTTACTACAGATGCTAGCACATGGTGGGTGTGAGCCCAGGGTCCTGGCCAGGTGAAAGCAAAATTAAACTTTCTACTGCAAATACTCAAATAACAGCAATGAACTGGAAGCCAGTCTGGCTGGAGGCTGGGATTTTATGGGTGATTAAGTTTGGGTCATTAAAAGATGCAAATCAGCTGGATTTCTGATCCTCTATCACTGTCCTATGGGATCAGAGAGTCTGTTTTATGATAACTGCCCAAAGGCTTTGAAAAATACTAGACTGACTTAATGAAATTAGCAGAAGGGAAATAGACTGTTCTCTTAACAGGATTGAAACTCCCGGTTCCGATTGTTGAGTGTTTCATTGAAGCCCTGAGTCAACCATTTGAGTATACTGGGGTAGAGGTGACCTGGATTCCAGCACTTTAACCTCCAGCCCCTAAACACTCTCCTCTCTGCCCCACTTCTGACAAAAATATGCTGCACACAAATTTTACACAATTTATGCCATGGTTTCCTTGACAGGCAGAACATACATGCAATCTTCTCGGTTTAAATACGTGGTTAGAATGAATGATGACTGTATCAGCAGCACTCTATAACTGATTTTGTGACGTGTCATTCCCAGTTTATAAGCGTGGGCTTCACGGGGGTATCTGAGAACTCAGAAGTCCACCTTTGCACGATGAGGCTGACGCCTGTGTTTGGTTCCCCGACACAGCCAGCAGGGGGCAGGCTGGACCTGGGAATGCACCGGAGCGGCTCCCCGGAGACCTGCAGTTTGCCGAGATGATCCCAAGGACGCCTGAGTCCTGACTTCCTTCAAAGCCCCGTTCCCCACTGGCCCCTACCGGGACCCAGTTTTCTTCCCATCAGTGAGAAAAATCTCTGGAATTCTCAGCCGGGTGGTCCAGTTCTCCCTTCCCCGCCAAAAGGGCCCTGGCCTGTTCCAGTAGCTTGTCCTGGCCAAGTTGTCCCTTGAGGGCTGGGGCTCTGGCTGGGGGGTCTGGCTTCTTCCCTCACGCTGCCCTTCAGGGCCAGCTCACTTGGTCACCGCAGCGCCTGTGTTTCAAACCAGCTCCAGGCCTGCTGAGCCCACCTGGCAGCCCTGGGCCCACCCTCCACTCTGGGTCCTGGTCCTACCTAGATAGCCTGGCCTCAACTCTTGGCTCTGCCATTTAGTAGCAACGTGACCTTGGTTCTCCACTTCGTAGTTTTGTCATCTGTAAAATGGGACTGAATGAGTTAATAATTAAGAAGTGCTTAGACGAAGGCCTAGTACGTAATCTGTGTGAGATGGATATAGATATATAAAATTTTCTTTAACTGTGGAATACTCTTATTCTACTTGAAATTTGCAGTGGCCCTCAGAATACTCTTTTATTCTGCTTGAAATTTGCAGTGGCCCTCAATCGGCAGAGGTGAGGAGGAGCCGCTGGAGCTGGGGTTGACCCACTTACCAATACTGAAACCAGGTTGTCAGCCCAGAGACAGAGCCGGCAACGCCGGCCCCTCCTAGATCCACTGGCTTCTCCTCCCAGCACATTTGGGCCGCCTTTTCTTTGAAGGAGATTTTCAGCTGTGAAACTCTCACCCTAAATGTGCTGTGGAAGGAAAGAGGATTGAGTTTTCCTGTTGTTTCTTTCAAATGCTTAGAGGTTGAGTTTCAGTCTCAGACTGGAAAAGCAAGGAAACCCTGAAACTGTATACAGATCCAGACCATTCCAGAAGCCCCCGGAGATATGCAAGGCGGCTGAGAGCTCCAGGGAGCCACAGAGCCCCCCTCACTGCTATTCCTGATGGCCCTGACGCAAGCAGTGGGCGCTCAGTTGGGGGATGGGGTGGGGGGACATGGGGCGGGTAGGCAGACACGCGATCCTCCACTTGGGTCTCAGCACAAGAAACTGGACTCTGAGCCCGACGCCACACAAGGCTCTTTTGTCAGACTTCATGCCTGAGGCCAGGGTTTGCTCCCCCAGGTTCTGTGCAGCCCCCCACCTCCCCACCCCACCCCACTCCCCCTCCATCCTAGGCAGTCCATTCTTTCCAACCAAGGCCACTGGAAGCAGCTCAAAGCAGCATGGGTTGGCCTATGCTGCATCTGACCGTATTTTAAGAGGCTTTTAATTCTGGAATAGTTCTAGGGTGTGTTCATTGTGTAAATTCCAATGCAAACACTTTTTGTTTTCATCATCCTCATTGTTTGGTTTCCTCTAACTCATGTAATCAGTTGAAATATTAATTACAAAAAGATGGCTGGGCATATAGAGCTGGAGGCGATTTGGTTTATCCAACAACAGAGGAGGAGACGAGCCTGGAGGGGAGAGACTTGCCCTAGATTGCCAGCCCCTGGTAGGGCTCCCTGGGCCCTACCCTTGGTTCCTGGGCTTCTGGCCTATTTGCTGACTTGCATTTCCAGTGCTGATTTCCCTGGAAGTGGCAAAGCACTGGAATGACCCGTGATCTTAGGAAGTGTCTGAATAGTGTGGAAGCCACGGCGGGAGCTTGGACCCTCTTGGAAAGGAAGCTGGAGTGGTGAGAAGCCACTGTTTGGCTGTGGGTGTGGGGCGCGGAGAGGGGGCAGATTTCTCTTTCCTGCTAAGGTCATTCATCAAGGGGGGACTCCAGGGCCCCTGACCTGCTGGGGTGATGGGTGACGCTGGGACTCTCTCACTGCAGGGCTGCCTTCAGATTAGAAAGGGAAAGGGTGCTGATAACGGCAGCTCCTCTGCTTAGCTGGAGTGACAGGCAGCCATGCAGGAGGGCTGCAGCTGGGGTCAGCCCATGCAGTGATTCCCTGGTGGTCCTTGGGCAAATCAAACCTCCTTCCCCATCTACAAACAGAAGGGGGATAGGCTCAGACTTGTTTTACAGGCTTGTTGTAGTGATAAAATAAAGTCTGTGAGAGCAACATCTGACATATGCCAGCGGAGGGTGCCCAGGGGGCATGTGGCTCACCCTGAGCAGTGGCCGTGGCACAGGCTGGGGTGTCTGCCGCTGGGGAGGCGAGAGAGCAGAGCGGTGCTGCAGTGGCTGTCCCAGCTGGGGGAGTAGGAACCTCTGCTGGAGGTGGAGCTGTGTGTCCCCGTGAACTCACTGGGTGACTTTTGGTTCTTCGCCCAGAGCTCCAGCATCACCAATGAGTGGGCCTGCCCTTTCTTCGCAAACTCTGAGACTTGGGCGAACACTTGATCTTCTGGGACTCTGCTTCATCCTTTGATGGAGTTCGTGCCCATTGGGTTGGTTAGAGTGAGGAATAAAAGGATCCTGTCACTAAGTGCTTTGCACAGTGAGCCATCATCTGCCAGTCCAGTGTGGGGAGAATATGCCAGGGGGAGATGAGGGCAGGAGCCTCACGTAGGGTGTGAGCCAGGCAGTGGCTCAGAGCAAACTGAGAAGGTCCTTCCAGCCCTGGATTCATGTCTCCATGGAAACCTGCTCTTGCCAGAGAGTCCGCCCAGCCCAGGCCCCCCTCCTCCAGGGCTGGTGGGTTCTTCAGCTGGAGCTCCAGCATCACCGATGAGTGGGCCTGCCCTTTCTTCCCAAACTCAGAGAATTGGAATGGGTTTCCTTACCTGGGACCTGCAGTTGACTGGGGAATGGAATCCAGGATTCTGAGTGCAGAAGTTTCCAGATTCAGGGTAAGCTGGGTGCCTGGCCGCTTCTATGTGCAGGGAGAACAGACCCTTCCCTGTCCCCCCATGGTGCTGAGGTTGTGTTTAGTGAGAATGTGACGAATTGGGCACTAGGTGTGAGCAGAAGCTTGTAAATAACCAGGGCCTTTCCAGAAGGTCTATATTGATCTCAGAGATGCAGTGTTTGGAGGTCCCGGCATGGACTCCTCAAACGCCCCCATTCCCTGCATTTTTTTCATACTAAGCTGTGAAGGTCAGACTAAGCCATGAAGGTCAGAATCTGTGATTAGTGGGTGGCTGGCCTCCCTTAAATAGCCATGGCCCAGCTAGGTATGATTCTGTCTGGGTGGCAGAAACAGCCTTGAGTCAGGAGGCCAGGCATGAGTCTGGCTTCAAAACCTCTGACCCCAGCCTCGTACCCTCACTCTGCCTGTCTGTTTCTCGGCTATAAGCTGGTGATAGCATGGCCAGGGCTCTGAACCCAGCTTCTGCCCTACTTCTGTCTGCCTGATTCTCCCTTTTCCTTTTCCCCTCCTTGTCCCTCTCTCCATCTTCCCTGACAGAAGCAGGGCTGGCTGCCCTCTCAGTCAGGGTGTGCAAGGCCCCCAGGGAGGCGACTGTGTGGGTGCATGCATGCATGCGTGTGGGGGTTTTATGTGGCAGTATCTCTAAGATTGGGTTTGGGGTTCATGAGACTTTTTTCCAAAATTAGCAAATGTATGTGGGGAGGAAGGAGGTGCTGCCAGAGGGCATGTCTAGCTGTCTCTTTTGGAAATTAAGGAAGAGGAGGTCTAGTTTGGCCCCTAAAGTCATACTTCCCCTTGGGGCTGCAGTTTTTAATCTGATATCATTAACCAAAGTCACTGCAAAGCTCCTCCCAGGGCTTTGATTTGAGGTGAGTGGGAGCCCCCTGTCTTCTTGGGGGTTGGGTGATGGTTGGATGACATCAGAGAAGCCCAGCGTCCAGGTCAGAGCCTTACTCTCCCTGCAGGCTCCCCACCTCTGTCCACCAGAGGATTTCCTGTCGCGTCTGTTTGCTTATTGCTTCTCAGATAAGTTTTTATTTGAAACAGTGGTCTGAGGCTCTAAATCATTTGAAAGTCTTCTCTCCCAGTGTTCAGACAATTCCCCTGGTTCTAACATTTGGTGATTCTGCAAGAAGCCTTCATGCTAGGGCAAACAACTCTCCCACTTTGCCCAGCGCCGTGGGGTTTCTGGACATGGGACTTCTAGTGCTGAAAGTCCCAGGAAAACCAGGCCAATTGTTCATCCTCTCACATTCTCACTTGAGTAGCTTATATTTTGAGCCATGCTTGTTTAGAGAAGGGAAAGACACCATTTAGAAAGCCCCTTCCATGCCTAAGTGTCAAGAAAAATGGGATCCATCACCTAGTCGAATAGTAACACTGGATGAGAAGGGAAGGAAGCTGGTGCCCATATGTTTTGAAAAAGCAGCATTCACTTTAACTTTGAAATCTCAGAGCAGTCCCCAGGCAGGATGGGAAGCCAATGGGGCCAGGGCTGGTGCAGCTGATGGGATCTGAAGGGAAAGAAGAGCTTTTAAAAAGGAGAAGAATTTCACACTGAATCTCTTAATCTGTTTTACAGACTCATAAAATCTTAATATAGCCCCGAGACTGTCATGTTTACAGACAGTGCAGCAAAGGCAGTGGCTTGGAGTGTGACCAGAGAGTTTGCAGAACAAACGCACCAGGGAGGGGCTTGGATGGAAATAACCAAGCGCTCTCCCCGCAGGGTAAGGCAGGACAGCCGGGCAGCCCCCGTCTGGTTCCCCCAACTGTGAGCAGAACGCTGGGCTACAATCTAGGCTGAAGCTTCAGTGTACTGGCTTTTAGCAAAAAGCCCCCATACTGCTCCTGGGGCAGAGGATGGTAAGATGCCAACTCCTGACACATCCATGACAGTGTGTGATGCAGGTGGAGCTCCAGTCCAATGGACACACCTGTGATAGATTTGAGAACGCCTGGAGGTTGGAGGTTGCTGAGAACCCAGTGTTGCTAAGAGGGTCACAGGCACTCAGAAGACAGGGAGGTTCCAGTGGGCTTCCTGGAGAGGGGCCCTGGGCTGGGCTCCACAGCATCTGGGAAGGCAGAGGGCATTTCTGGGGGAGAGGGCATGAGCAAGTACGGGGAGGCTGGATGGGCACAGCACAGGTGAGGGCAGCAGAGGCAGCACCTGGAGAGAGGGCTTTTGTTGGGGGAACGGTGAGAGATAAGCTCACCCTAGTCCTGGCTTTGGAGATGAGAAGAAGACACAAAAATGAAGCAAAATACTTGTCACTGTAGAGGAGCTTACAGTCCAGACGACCTGGGAGAAATGAATTTGAAAACAAAGGAAGATTTAGGAGCTGCGCCTGTCAATGTCAAGGTCCAGCCTGAGCCATGGAAAAAGAATAGAATTGGAGTAAGCCCTGCTGGAGGGCAGACGTCTTCTTCTCTCTGTACTCCCTGCCCATCCCAGGAATCTGGACACTGGCGTACTTCCGTGTTAACATAACGGCTTTAAAATTTTTCCCGTTATGAGCTTTAAAGAAGTAATTTCCAAATATTGGTCTTTGTGGAAAAAATGAGAAAAGAATCAAGGTTTCCCTGGTCTAAGACTAAATGTGAAAAATAAAGAAAATGTAGTGAGTTTTTTTTTTATAAAGCCAAGCTTATTTAATTTGGAGTATCCTTTACACAGAGATTATGCTGTTCCTATATTTTTGTGTTCAGCTGGCTTTCTTTAATGGAATCATGGCCTGTGAATTCAAATTAAAAGTATTGGTTTCTGAAACCCTAAAGGCTGGGAACTACTGTTTTCACGGCTGATTGTCTCCATTTCTAAAATATATATCAATATATTTTGACATATGGACACTAGGCGTCAGGAAGACAGAAGAAGCTGGACAGAAAGAGATCAAGATTTAACTGGTTATGCTGTAGACCATGGCAGATCGTAACAGAAGACAAAGCCCTTAAAAGGTAAACCTCCTTGGCTATGTTCCCTGGAAGAGGTGGGTTATTATGTTGATGGGAGGTGGGTACAAATTGGGAGGGATTTGGATGATGCTATAAGATTGGAAGCTACGAAATTTTTGTGAATGTTTATTTCTTTGAGCTAGGCTTGGGATGGGGAAGACTCTTCTCTCCTTTGTTCCAGACATGAGTGAGATCAGAAAGTCTCCTAGACAACAAGTCTGGCCCCCTCTGACACTTCTGTGTCACACCCCGTCTGACCTTTCTCTGGTCATGCCCTTTTCCTAGGGTTAGAGTCCAAAAGCCAAGTTGACATGCCAACTTGGAGCTCATGCCTGTGTAGGGGAGGAAAATAATTTCTCTCTACTTTTCATAGTTTTTAGTTGGGACAGACCCCTGTAACAAAAGACAGATTAACAAGAGAAAAACAGAAGTTTAATAACAAGTATACCCTCATGCATGGATGGGAGGTACTCAGAAAAATGAATAAATCTCAAAGAGGTGGCTTGGAATTCAGGCTTAAAAACTATTGTCTATGGAAACTAAGAAACAAGGGCATGGGGAAGGCTGGTTATGGGAAGAAAAAGCACAGTAAACAAAGAGTAATGTTTGTATTTGCAGATCTGAGTCAGCGCCTTCTCCATTAATAAGAGTCTTTAGTGATTTGAGTCCTGGTACAGAGAGGGAGACACTCTTACAGATGGAGATGTCACCTTTTATAGATATAAATTTCCCTTACACAAAGGTAGCTGCCACTTTGTTTTCAGAGCATCTTTTGTGTCTGTAGCTTCTCAAAATAATAAGCTCAAAATAAGTCTTAAGCCAAAGAGGCATACTTTGGAGTAGCATTTTCTGGTCTCCTACACCTCTGCCTTCTAGACAATGCTCCAATTCCTGGAACATTGGAAAGCCCCATCCAAATGGCCCTGTGTTAGTCTGAGTTCTCCAGAGAAACAGAACCAATAGGTTACACACCCACATATTTAAATGTATATATATTATATAAGAAGCATTTATTATAAGTACTTTATTTTAGGGGAAGTGGCTCACCTAGTTATAGAGGTTGAGATATCCTAAGATCTTCAGTTGGCAAAGTGGAGACCCAGGAGATCCAGTGGTATAGTTCCAGTTTGAGTCTGAAGGTCTGAGAATGAGAAGATCCAGTGGTGTACATTCCATCCAAGTCCAAGTCTAAATCCATAGGTGGGAGAAGACCAACTTCCCAGCTAGAAGGCAGTCAGACAGAGGAGAGAGAATTCTCCCTTACTTGGCCGTTTGTTCTGTTCAGGCCTTCAATGGATTGAATGCAGCCCACTCACACTGGGGAGGGCAGTCTACTTAGTTTACTGATTCAAATGTTTATCTCATCCAGAAACACCCTGATAGACCCACCCAGAATAATGTTTAACCAAATATCTGGGCAGCCTGTGGCCAGCCAAAGTGATACATTAAAATTAACCATTACAAGCTCCAAGGCACTTCCAGGGCCTGTGCTGGCTTTCTTCCTGGGTTCCTCTTCCTCAGGTGGGCCACACAATTGGATGAGTATGTCTAGGCCCAAAGTTGGGCCAAGGGGGGATATTTGTGGGGATGGGGAGAAGAGTTTCATATAAGGGTCTACAGAGTGAATATAGGTGTTCACAACTGGTCCAGGGTGGGCCAGTATGAAAAAAAGAGACAGGCTAGGGGCCAACTGTTGCTGCACTGCCTGTTTCAGTGCAAAACTCCAAGCAGTCCGATAATTCTAAATTTGAACTTAAGTTTCCAGGTTGTTATGAAAGTATAATTATCATTGTAGGAGGAGGGAATGTATTTAACAGCTTGTTTGCTTGATTTATAACTTTTGAATATTTAGACATATGGTATGTGGGTGTCCATTTGTACACTTGCCCAGGCCCTCTAAGGGTCCTGTCTGTGTGGATGGGGTCCTGATATTGTAAAATTATACATTAGAGGGTATTGGGGGTTGTTCAGAGGGGCTTGTTCAGATAGGGATGATATTTCATTTGGGCCTTGAATACAGCAGGATTTTGAAGTTCAGTGAGGGTAGGACTAGTGTGGTAGACTCTGATTAAAGTGTACACCTTGAAAACCAGATAGAAGTGACATTCAGTTAAATATGGCAGACCGAACACGTGAATTTCCTTCTACCCCCACCCCAAATCCCACCAAAAAGACAGTAAAGGGATTAAAGGGAGCACAAACTCTTAAGGACAAATAGAAAGTGAGTGGAATAACAACAGGATGTTTTGGGAACTGGACAGTGGATGAATGAGTGTCTTAGTCTGTTCAGCTGCCATAACAACATACATTAGACTGAGTAATTTATAAACAATACAAATTTATTGTTCATAGTTCTGGAGGCTGGGAAGTCCAAGATAAAGGCACCAGCAGATTCAGTGGCTGAGGAGGGCCTGTTCCACGTAGATGGCACACTCTATGTGTCCTAACATGGTGAAATGGGCAAGCAGGCTTGCTCAGATCTCTTTCATGGGGCACTCAGATCTCTTTCATGAGGGCACTAATTCTTTTCAGGAGAGTGGAGCCTTTGTGACCTAATCACCTCCTAAAGGCCCCAACTCTTAGTACTATCACACTGGGTATTAGGTTCCAACATATGAATTTGCAGGAACACATACATTCAGACCATAGCAAGAGAGTAAATGATTAACTGACAAGAGAAAGTCGGCAGGATCCCTAGTGTGGCGACCAGTGGGGGTGAAAGCAGGAGGACTGTGGAATCTGGAATACAAAGTCTGTGGAGGAAGTAGACCTCAAGATTCCCTGCTTCCCTTTGAGGAATGGGCACCTGACTCTTCTGCTATCCTGCAGAAGACTGGAGGTCTGCTTTCCAGAGAGACTGAGGAGAGGGACCTTGGTCTCAGGGCGCAGGCAAGAGAGGAGAGGCACACTGAAATACAGGATTAGGTGCAGGTTTTCCTAAAATGAGATGTCAGCCCCTTTTCTGCTCTGTCTTCAAATGTGTGACTCTCCTAGGCAGAAGTGTGGAGGTTACCCCATGAAGAGAGTTATCAACTCAAGAGAAAGACCCCCACCAAGTTGTCAACTGCTTCAAGTTCCCTTTAGGAAATGGTCTTAAATCCCTGCATGAATGGTAATCTTTTAGTGTATCCCTCTTGACTGTAAACCACAGTCAAAGCCCATTCGACATTTGAAGAGAATGAAAGTCAGAGACCAAACATGGCCCCATAATTGTTACAGTGAAATTATTCAATACAGTAGAGGATCAGTTGATGAGTCAGACTCCTGAACAATTGCTCTGGACAAATGTCCTTGGAAGGTACACTCTGTGTGTCCTAATGTGGTGAAATGGGCAAGTTGGTAAAGACAGATTTTGATACTTAAGGTATGAGTATACTCTGTGAAGCTGGGTTAGAGTCCCAGGCTTCTTTTGAAGGGTACTTCCTTAGCTGGGACGTCTTTTTCCTGGCTCCTTGCTCTGAGTTGGAATTATTCCCTGACTCCCTGGGCTGGAAGTCTTTCTTCCTGACTCTCTGTGAGGCCTCCCCATTCTGTTTATTCTTTCTGTTCTCTCTACTGGATCCTGCTTCTCCCACTGGAATGATTCTGTCACCGGAAGCTCCTTTCTTTGAACCCCTGCTGACTAGATGCTCTGCCAACTCTGGTTACCTTTGCCAGATCCTTTCCTTTCCCACTCCTGCCCCTGAATCAATTGAATTTTAGCCTCTCTACCCTCCAGGGGCTCATAAGGGACACAAGGCCCCTCAAAAGCAAGCACCTGAGGCTGAAAAGAGAAAAAGAAAGGACTATTTGGAAATTGGGCAAATGAAAAAATCTTAAAATCTTCTCCACAAATATTGGTAAAAAGCCTTAACCCTTGTTGAGTAGGTAAATTCAACTTGTCTTATTTTCATCAGAAACACAATCTGGATAAAAATATAAAGTGAAGATAAACCAGTGAGTTTGTATGACTCTGTTTTACTACCTCATTACTAAAATTTTTTAAAAATGGAAAGCCATAAGATCTAGTTGCATCTCTTTGTATGTTTCTGGATGTGTACATGTATGATCTATGTTTATATGTTATATATACGTGATCTTTTTCTACCTCCAATGGCATTACCCAACCAATATGCTAAAATTGGCTTAGGGATAAATGAATGCTCAAACAAATTAAGTTTTCATAGAATTCTCAGAAAATTAGAAACTGACTCAATTTTTTTTTTAAGTTCATGTGCTCTGGAATAATCCTTGTTAAACAAAAGCTAGTTTAAAAATTACTGATCAAATAAAGATAGGACTGTCTTCAGAATTGTCAGCACTGAATATCATACAGACATAAATTTTTGCCTGGTTCTCTGGTCAGAGAGGTCTGTGTTGTCTCTGCTGGATGTTTAAGGACATAAAACTATAAATACAACCTTAGAGTAGAATGCACAGTAAAAATGAATTGCTTAATTGCTTAATGAGTATCAGTAATAGAAGTAAAAAAAAGGTTATAAAAGCATTGTGAAAATTTTATCTTGTATGGTCAAAGTTAACTAAGATTGAATAGATTCATTTATAAGGTTTATTAAAATAAGTTTCAGCACTACATTGACACAAAAGTAGATTTTGGTCTTCTCTGTTAAAATGACAGGATTTTCTCAGAGTAATGGTTTGAGAATATGAAGGGTTTTCCCTTATCTTTTAAGTAAACAAATATTTTGTGTTTTATTAAGATATTTTCTTGTGTTTCATTATTGTCTTTTATTAAGTATTTGATTACTTAAGATAAGTGCATTTTCTCAATATTAAGAGTTAAGGTTTTATTGATAACTATGTAAACTTCTGTATTTACCTCTTGAAGTCTTTTAATTATTACTCTGTTTAAATGAGTGACTCTTACTTCAAAGTGACCTGTGATCCTATTTTGATGAAGCATTTTAAACTTTTTGACACTGAAAAAAATTTGCCATTATCAAATTCTAAATTAAGTCTTTTTGGCCTTGAATTAACATTGGGATTTTTTAAATTGGGCTCCTGGAAAAGCTCAAAAGATGTGTCTCTGATTTTGTAAAAGAGAGAGGCTAAACTAACTAGACTTATTTGATGTTAAGTTATATGGGAAGCATTGTCAGATAAGTGATTCAAAACTTTCTTTAAGTAATTTTTAAGAGACATAGTCTTGCTCTGTTGTCACCTGGGCTGGAGTGCAGGGATGTGATCATTGCTCACTGTAACCTCAGATGCCTGGGCTCAAGGGATCCTCCCTCGTCAGCCTTCTGAGTAGCTAGGACTGCAGGTGTGCACCACCATGACTGGCTATTTTTTTTTATTTTTATTTTTTGTAGACACAGGGTCTCACTATGTTGCCCAGGCTGGTCTTGAGCTCTTGGCCTCAAGTGATCCTCCTGCCTCAGTCTCCAAAAGGTCTGGGATTATAGGCATGAGCCACTCTGCCTGGCCTATGGGTATGTTATCAATATGAAAGTTTTAAAAATTGTGTGAGATGTCTAGAAATCTCATATTCTACCAGTCATAATTTTGGCTATGTTAAATTGTTGTATTCCACTGAAAGAACCAAATTTCTTTGTGAGTTGCATCATTATAATAATAATAATAAGGAACTTTCATGCTATTTTTAACCACGGCCATTCTAAGTCTTTGTCATCCACAGTTGTTTTTTTTGGTTGTTTTTTTTGAGGTGGAGTTTTGCTCTTCTTGCCCAGGCTGGAGTGCAATGGCACAATCTCGGCTTACCACAACCTCCCCCTACCATGTTCAAGTGATTCTCCTGCCTCAGCCTCCCAAGTAGCTGGGATTACAGGCATGCACCACCATGCCTGGCTAATTATGTATTTTTAGTAGAGACACGGTTTTTCCATGTTGGTCAGGCTGATCTTGAACTCCCAATCTCAGGTGATCCGCCCGCCTTGGCCACCCAAAGTGCTGGGATTACAGGCATGAGCCACCGTGCCTGGCCTCACAGTTATTGTTTTTATTCTTCTCTGAAATTATTTGCAATCAGCTACAGTCCAAAATTTCTTTTTCAAGGAGTTTCATGGAAAAGACTCTGACAAGTACTCTAGAACACAGGTTTCTCAAAACTTTAAGATCATACCATTGGTCTGACTAAGAATTTCCAGAACTCTGGTGAAGAAACTCATGGGTTCATGAAACAACCATTTCAATATCAAGCAGAACACAAAGTAATTACATGGGACTGAATAAACTGATGAAGATACTTTTTAATGACTTTTTATTTAAAACATTGCTTGCTTTAATTGTTTTGTTGTCCAGATTTAAGCAAACTTTTTTAAAAAAAGCTATCTGTAGATTGCAACGGTTTGATAAAGTATACTTTTGTGAACAAAAATGGGGTTTCTCCCTCCTTGATCCATCCGGAATTCAGAAACTATTTGTAAGTATTCTTATGTTTATGGAAATATAGTTATTTGCATAAGTTAAATAAGGATCTGTCCTCCTTATAACAGGACACAATTGGAAGCACTGGATATATTACAAGGCTTTGACTGGAATGCCATATTTTCAGATATGACCAGACAGCTTTAAGGAACTAAGGTTGACTTTATGGAGCCAATAAGCCACCCCCATCTTAATAAAACTGGCTTGAGGGTTCCAGCCTTACAGGCAAATAAGGAATATCCCTTCTTGGCAGGCACAGAAACCTCAGGATATTCAGGGACCTCAAGAAGAGAGGAATTCACTCAAATCTAAACGTAACAGATGAAGCATGATGGTAGGTCATTGGTTTGGCTTCATATCCTAAAGAGGCTTTCAGAAGTCTAATCTGAGATTCCTTACCAAAAGTTCTAGCAAAGCAGACTGAACAAGAGCCTAAGTGTTCAGTCACTATTCTTGCTGCATTTGTGTAAATAATAGACTTAAACTTATTGTTTTGCAAATGAATTAGTCTTTCTTTGATTATCTTTGGTAAAAATGGGGGTGACTATAGGGAGAAAAATTGTTTCAGAAGAAAACTATAGTGTACCTAATATTTGATTCTAGCCCTGTTCATTTACTTTGAGGTTTTATTATCCACATGTAGATTGGACTGGATCCTGAGTTCTCTCAGTTTCGCCCAATATCCGGCTATGACTTTCCAAACTAATGTTTCCAATTTTCTCTCATCTTTCTGGCTTGGGATCACTGCTGTTTTCCTAATGCCCTGTAAGCTAAAGCTGAGCAACTTTCTATTAAACTTCGGAGGAACCACCAACCACAACAGCTTACGTATGGACAACCTTCATGACATCCAAACTGCAAACCTGGAAAATCCGTTAGATTGCTACTGCCCTCCCGGTGCCTTGCTACAGCTGAAGATACTTCAGGGCCAGCATCTAGAAATCTTTACTGGCTGCCCTATGGACTCAGAAAGCGAGTTTATGGTTTGTTCTTACTATTAACATTTATTTTTCTTTTATTTTTATAGAAATGAAACTATCCTCATTAAAGGGCTGATGGCTCACACCATCCAGGAGATCTCCTCTGCTACCAACTCCCAGCAGCTGATTCAGCGGTCCTTCATGAACAATAGGCAACTGAATAAGAAAATGAGTTTATATTGTTCAAAAGAAAGAAGAATGCCTCTTTTTTCCCTTGAACAAGGGAGGTGGGGACTAACAAAAGATTCTTCGCTTGACCAAACTTTAGTCAGGCTTCTAAATCTTCCCCTCGGCCCGTCTGTGCACTTCCTTGTGAAATCCAGTTTCAGCAAAGAACATTGGTAAGTCAGTTTAGCAAGAACCCGCCCCCCGACCCCCATCCTCAATATCTGATCAGGTTGCTCAGTTGCCATCATCCCCCAGGTGATGTCTGATTACCCTAGCCTGTCTTCAGCAAGAATTCTGTTAGGTCAGTTCAGCCAGAATCTCCCTTAACTCTTATGTTTCCTCTCAGTAATTTTTTTATTTTTATTTTTTTATTATTTTTTTGAGACAGAGCCTCCCTCTGTCACCCAGGCTGGAGTGCAGTGGCACGATCTTGGCTCACTGCAACTTCTGCCTCCTGAGTTCAAGCGATTCTTGTGCCTCAGCCTCCCAAGTGGCTGGGACCATAGGTGTGTGTTGCCATACCCAGCTAATTTTTTTTTTTTCCTCAAGACGGAGTCTTGCTCTGCCGCCAAAGCTGGAGTGCAATGGCGCAATCTCAGCTCAATGCAACTTCTGCCTCTTGGGTTCAAGCAATTCTCCTGCCTCAGCCTGCCGAGTAGCTGGGATTACAGGTGCTCGCCACCACGCCCATCTAATTTTTTGTATTTTTAGTAGAGACTAAAAATAGTCTCTAGACCACGTTGGCCAGGCTGGTCTTGAACTCCTGACTTTGTGATCTGCCCACCTCGGCCTCCCAAAGTGCTAGGATTACAGGCATGAGCCACTGTGCCCAGCCGGTGCCCAGCTAATTTTTTATATTTTTAGTAGAGACTGGGTTTTGCCATGTTGCCCAGGCTGGTCTTGAACTCCTGAGCTCAGGGCAATCTGCCTGCCTCGGCCTCTCAGAGTGCTAGGATTACAGGTATGAGCCATCGTGCCCGGCCTTCTTCTTAGTAATTTTCTATCCACTGACCCCCACACTCTTCATGGCTATAAATTCCTATATAATTGCATAAATTCTACGCAATCTCTCTCCCCAACTCTAAGACCCCATTGCAGTGGTACCCTATAACTATGTCAATGGCCCTGAATAAAGTCTTCCTTACCACGCTTTAACAAGTATTATTGAACACATTTTCTTTAACAACAGCAAGAAAAAAGCAAAGCAGGAAAGGGATGTAAGAAAGAGTGAGATGAATAACACACTTCCAAGAGGGAGGGCTCAAAGAAGGAAAAGGAAAGATCAAATGAGTTCCTTATATCCCAAAAGAAACTGCAGACGCAACGGACCAACAAACTGAGCTCAACTGAACTCTGTAAGTTTCAAGCAGAGATTCTGTGACAACAGAGAGATGAAAGGCAAGTTGAGGAAACAAATGGAAGAAAAAGATAAAACATTACAGTGACGGGAACCACGTTCAAAGCCACACAACCCTGAAAGCACAAGTTTGACAAAATTATGCAAAACAAACTGGCACAAAAAACATGCAAGATTGATTGTAAAGAAGATGTAAATGGCAGGCAAAGGGCAACTGGTTTTTCCAAGAAGAGAACAGAATGGATGAAACTGAAAAGGCATTCAAGGAACCATGGGAAGCTGACTTTTCAGAAGGAGGACATGGACTTCCAATTCAACTGAGCACGTTGTATCCCAGAAAGAGAAACATAGACAGAGTGACCCATGCTGAAGCATAACTATGGTTAGCTTCTGAACACAGTGACAAAGGCAGAATCCTATCAACCAAAAAGCCAAAGGAAACCAAAGCACAAATTCCCCCACAGCATTCAGCACCCGAGGATGGTGGCCACAATCTACAGTTAGGGGGAAAGGAAATGTGGATCAGCAGACCCTGGCACATATAAAGACCACACACAGATGGCTTTACACGTGTGGGCACTCAGGGCGGACAGTTCCTAAAAGCCATTTTTGACAGAACACTGAGGAATCAAACTGTAGATCTTAGGAACAAGGAACTGTGCTGAAAACGAATGACGGTGAACACAGAATCCATTCTATTTTGGAATTAAGACCCCAGCAACTAGTGAAATTGTGTTATAAAACAGAGTAACTCTTATAAACGTGGCCGGTGTAAATCATGATGTCATCACCAAATCGGAAAAGGAGGTGAGGGAACGCTGGCACTTCCCTCATCTTTCAGAGCAGGAAGTAAAACTGGAAACATGCAGTCATATCAAAATCCAATAACCTTGAATAATCACTCTTTGTCTACCCTTTTCTCCCCTTGACTTTGAAGGGATCATTTGGTCCTTTTTATATTGCTTGAATTTGTTTTTTTCATTGATGCGTAATATTCATACATATTTGTGGGGTACATATAATGATATGGTTTGGATCTGTGTCCTCGCCCAAATCTATTGTAATCCCCGGTGTTGGAGGTGGGTCTTGGTGGAAGTGATTTGATTATTGGGGTGGATTTCCCCCGCGTACTGCCCTCATTATAGTGAGTGAGTTCTCATGAGAGCTGGTTATTCAAAAGCATGTGGCACTTCCCCCTTGCTCTTGGTCCTGCTCCTGTCACATAAGACGCCGGCTCTCATTCACCTTCTGCCATGACTAGAAGCTCCCTGAGGCCTCCCCAGAAGCAGATGCTGCCATGCTTCCTGTACAGCCTGCAGAACTGTCAGCCAATTAAAGCTCTTTTCCTTAAAAATTACCCCATCTCAGGTATTTCCTTATAGCAATGTGAGAACGGCTTAATACATGTAATATTTTGTTAGGTGCATGGAATGTGGAGTGACCAAGTCAGGGTATTTGGGGTATCCATCACCTCAAGTATTTGTTTCTGTATTCTGGGGATATTTCAAGACCTTTCTTGTAGCTATTTTGAAATACACCCTACATTGTTGCTAACTAGTCACCCTACTCTGCTATTGAACCTTATTCTTTCTGTCTTACTGTGTGTTTGTATCCATTAACCAACCTCTCTGTCCTTCTGCCCACTGACACACCCTTCCTAGTCTCTGGTATTTATCATTGAATTTGTTTCTAATGAGCATGATTTTTTTTAAACAATAACAACAAAAGGTCATTATTCTTAAAACATTTCTTTTTGAGTTTTCTCCTGTCTATCTGGTTTGCTTCATTAAAAAGAGAGAGAGAAGAAAAAAAAAATTCCGTGCCTTTGAAAGCATCTCTCCTAATCCATCTTCCCCAGGGCAAAGAACCAGCTGGGAAGGGTGGGCGGGGCCTCCCTGCTTCCTGCTGAGGGGGGCTCTGTGGGCACCCAGCCCTTGGAGAAAGGCTTGACGGCAGATGGGGCCCTTTGCTTGGAGCCTTGACTTGGTTCCTGGGGTTGGCTTTGGCTGTCAGGGGTCTTAACCCATGCAGCAGAGGAGTCTTGGTGCCCCTACTTAGGCCTGCACTGGAGGAAGGGGTGTCTGGGCTCCCCTCAGAGCCCAGGTGGCTCACACAGAATCCTGGGGGGCAACCAGAGGAGGTGATCACCCAAAGCCCCTCTGTGGGGAGAATGCTGGACCTTCTTCCCTTCCTTCCCCCCAGTTTCCACTTCAGTGGGCCCTCTCCTTGTCCAGGGCCAGGTGTGGGTTTGGGGCTCAGACTGTCCCCAAGCCACAGCCCTTAGAGCTGCCCTCCTTCTCTCCAACCTCAACCCCTCAAGCTGAGGCTTGAGCGGAGAGAAATTGGGGGTGGGCATGTGGGGAGGGAGAGACTGGAGGGCCGTCATCCAGTCATCCGTTCATTTGTGCACTGAGCAGCCCTTGTGAGCAGGCTTGTGTCTCTGGGGACACAGGCTGTGTGGGGGACCTAGGTGGAGGCAGAATGCCAAATGTAGGTGCTCAGTAAGAATTAGCTGCCACCTCCCTGCTGTCTGGCTCTAGTGAGCCATCCTGCCCCTCCCAAGATCAGTTTCTTCTGTAAATAGACTATCCCAAGATCCCTTCCAACCCGAGGAACTGAGTCCTCTGGGATAAGTGATCATTTAGTAGACAGAATTCATAAAACATCATAATGTAGGCTTATTCAGACACTCTTCAAATTCCTGTGCAGGCCTTATTTCACTTAATTCTCACATTCTTTCCTCCATTTTATTTCATTTTGAGATGGAGTCTTGCTCTGTCGCCCAGGCTGGAGTGCAGTAGCACCATCTCGGCTCACTGCAACCTCCGCCTCCTGGGTTCAAGCGATTCTCCTGCCCTAGCCTCCTGAGTAGCTGGGACTACAGGCTCGCCCGACTAATGTTTTTTTTTTTTGAGACGGAGTCTTGCCTTGTCGCCCAGGCTCGAGTGCAGTGGCTTGATCTCGGCTCACTGCAAGCTCTGCCTCCCGGTTTCACACCATTCTCCTGCCTCAGCCTCCCAAGTAGCTGGGACTACAGGCGCCCTCCACCATGCCTGGCTAATTTTTTTGTATTTTTAGTAGAGATTGGGTTTCACCATGTTGGCCAGGCTGGTCTTGAAGTTCAGACCTCAGGTGATCTGCTCGCCTTGGTCTCCCAAAGTGCTGGGATTACAGGCGTGAGCCACTGTGCCCAGCCGTTTCCTCCATTTTATAGATGACAAAATTGAGGCTAGAAGATGAAGTCACCTGCCCAATAGTAAGTGGCAGAGACTCTTAGACCTGGGTATTTCTAATTCCACACCCCTTGCAGCAGTATATTTGCCTGGTTTTTTGTGACATACTTAAATATCAAATCTTTTTTTCCTCCAATGGGTGAGTAATTAAATACCAAGAGGGAAGAAGCAGTCAACTCCTACAGAAGGAGTGGGGCAGGGAGGAAAGGACCCTGTTGTAATACCATGTCGGAGAAAAGATCGGACAGAGCCATTCCCCTTTAATTGAGAAAGGGCTTCGAAAATACTCCCCTTTCTGCGTAATACAAGATGATAGAAACTGACTTCATTTAAGTAACTGAGCGAATGCACAAGCATCTGAGCACAGACGCATAAGCCTGTGTTATGTCTGCCTTTTATTTGTTTTCTCTGGATATGTCTGCATTTAATATACATAACAAAATGCCTTCATCATGATCTGTTTGTCATTTAAAGAAAAAAGAAGCCCAAGATTTAGAAACTCAGTATAGAACAAAAAGCTTTTAACATAGCAGTTTTATTTAAAAACAAAACCAAACAAGAGCCTGGCTTCCTCGATGTGAGGTCATGTCACTGCCCTGGCCTGTTCTTCCTGTGTCCATCCCCGGACCCGCACCCCAGCGTGCTCCGAAGTTGTCATTGCCCACCCCACAGGGCCTCCCGGGCCTGAACTCTCAAATAGGTATTTGCTCTGTGGATGCAGAAGGAAAGAGCTCTCCCTTTAGAGAGAATCCAATTATCTGACCTCTTACAGCAAAGACCCATCTGGAGAATTTTAATCATTCCAGCAGAATGGAAGATTCAGTCACTCTTGGTTGATCTCTGTGACTATGCGTATTCATTTCCGTGATTATGCGGTTTTATTATCTCTTGTAGGTAAACAAGGATTCTGAGAGGTTCATTGCCAGTGCCCATGGGTCAAGCTCCCGACGGTCTAGCAGAGAATATTGTGTCTCCAGCCAAGCTGGGGATCTGCATCTAACCTCAAGGGGATTAAAGGGCACCCTTCACCTTAGTTCTTTGAGCCCCATTAACATCGTATATTATAATGATGAGCTGGATCAAACCCTAGGCCTGCACCATTCCCACAGGCCAGTGGTGCCATTTGCATTGAGCCTGCCCATCTTAACCCTTTGCCACCCAGGCCCTTCCCAGGGCATTTGTGCCAGGCTGAGTTAGCACGTGTCTCGTTGGCCCTGGGGTGAGTAGGAGATGGTGGCTGTGGC
This sequence comes from Pan troglodytes, assembly GCF_028858775.2. Lineage (NCBI taxonomy): Eukaryota > Metazoa > Chordata > Mammalia > Primates > Hominidae > Pan > Pan troglodytes. The sequence goes on along the minus strand of NC_072406.2, from coordinate 136,038,185 downwards.
CCAGAAAAGGCCTGGCTGGAGATGAGCAGTGTGGTGGGGGAAAGGGATGGAGACGGGTTGGGGAAGGGGTCAGTGAATATTTTCAGCAACTACCTGCCATCTTTGCTTCAGTTTTCCCATGGTGACCCTGGTTTGTAGGTTTATCAGCCTCAGAGCCCTGATCCTGGCCTCAGTTTCCCTCTGGCTTCCTGCAGCATTTCCCTCATGGCCTTCCTCTGGCTGAGGGGTAGCCATCTGTGCCTCTGCTTCTGGGCCCACCTGCTCTATGAGGGACAGTCCAAATCTCACCTCCCATCTCCCGAGATGTAGTTATCCTCCGGGAACTCATGGTGTAGGCAGAGCACAGAGTGACCTGTGCTTTGATGTGGGTATTAGAGAAACCACAGCCACCTGGTGGGTGTAGGAGGAGCAGAGAGAATTGGCGAGGGGATGGGGCAGCCTCCTGGAGGACGTGATGCTGAACTGAGCTGTGAAGGGTGAATGGGAAACACCTGGAGGAAGAAGGGTGAATGGGAAACACCTGGAGGAAGAAGGGTGAATGGGAAACACCTGGAGGAAGAAGGGTGAATGGGAAACACCTGGAGGAAGAAGGGTGAATGGGAAACACCTGGAGGAAGAAGGGTGAATGGGAAACACCTGGAGGAAGAAGGGTGAATGGGAAACACCTGGAGGAAGAAGGGTGAATGGGAAACACCTGGAGGAAGAAGGGTGAATGGGAAACACCTGGAGGAAGAAGGGAGTGGCGAGGAGTTCCAAGCAGAAGGGACCGAGCCGCATGGACTGGGAATTCTAAGTGGCTGGATAGAAAGCGTCTGTCAAAGATGGTGACACGTTAGGCCAGAGAGATTTGGGGACCTGAAGGCCTCGAAGGTCTCTCTCTGTGTTACTTTCATGGGCGTGGAGTACAGATGTGTCTCAGAGCACCCCTACACTTGTGCAGTGCACAACTCAAATAACTGAGCAGGGTGACCCTGCCCCACTAAGGGAGATGAGCTTTATCTTGAGGGGAATGGGCAGCCTTCAGAGGGTTTGAAGCAGAAGATTGACATGGCTATAAATGTGAGTTTAAAAGATCACAGTGGCTGTGGAGCATGTGTTAGAGGAAGAAAAGGCGGAGGCAGGAAAGCAGTTGGGAGGAAGCCTCGTGAATGCAGGTGAGGCTTGTCAGGGCTGCTTTCAGGCAGTGCTGGGGAGAATGGAGGGGCGCATGCTGTGTGGGGCCCGCAGTGGCTTCTGTAGGAGCTTGAGAGTGACAGCACAAGGAATGAAGAAAATGTGCAGTCCACTGTAAACATCTTCGGTGAGTAACAACGGGACTTGTAAAATCAGCTGCCATTGTCGATGCTTATGCCATAGAAACTTTCCAGGAGTTTTCTCCCCGACAGTTTCAATGATGCCTGCTGAATTATGTTGCTTGTCACTGAGAATATGAATACTTTAAGGCCTTTCTTTGTTTCAGTAACTCTCCCGTGCTAATACTCAATACCTTTTCTCTGTTATGACTCAAAGAGATGTTCTTGACTCTGACCACCCACGTGCCAATTCAGTTCTGGAGAAGCAGAAAAACCTGAGTGCTGGAGATGGCGAAAGGTCTGTGTCCCTGGCGTGCCCAGGTCCACGTCTGCCTGCCCTCCTCCCTTCCCCAGTTGTTGCAGGGGGCTAAGTGGTCTCAGCACTGCCCAAGCACCCACAGCAGAATCTGATAGAGCCTGGTCCCGTAAGCTTCCCACCTAAGCTTAGTCTCCCGGTTCTAAGCTTAGCCCCCACCCTCAACCACTCACAAAGGCAAATACCTCCCCTCTTCCCTCTCTCCCAAGACTACTCTGAAAACAAGCCCTTATACTTGGTCATCTATTGACAGCTATGCTTTGCATAAGAGAGAAGGATCTGGAATCCCTGGGCACAATTCAAGAGGCAGGGATGTGGCAGAGGGTGAAAGAGTGGAGAGGAAGAGAGGACCCAGTGAGAGGTGGGGAAGATGAAAAAGCTGGTAGCCAAGAAAGACAATTCCAAGGCTGGTGTGGCCAAAGAACCAAAATGCCATTCACACTGAAATATGTGTGGTTGCCAGGGAGCCACCTGGGAGGTGGAAGCTAGCTGCTTTAACAACAAAATTCAAACGAGTACTGGCTCAACACGAGGCCGCGCACCTCGTGCTTGCAGGACAGGCCTGGGGTAGGCTCACCTCCATGTAGTCCCTTGGGACCCAGGGTCCCTCCTCCTGGTCTCCATCATGGTCTGGTTAACATGAAGGAAAGGGCCTAGAGAACATGCAAAAGGTTTCTCCAGATTGGGGCTGGGAATAGCTCTCTCACTCCTTTTTTTAAAACAACTTTATTGAGGTACATTTTACGTATCATGAAGTTTATCCATTTCAGATATCAGTTCACTGATTTCGGTAACTTTACCAAGTGCTGTAACCATCACCATAAAACAGTTTTAGAGCGCTTTCATCCCCAGTAAGATCCCTCATGCCCATTTCCTGTCATCTCTCTTCCTATATCCAGGGAACTGCTACTTTACCTTCTGTCTCTGTGGATTTTCCTCTTCTGGACATTTCATTGAAAGTGAGTCATACGATCTGTGGTCTTGTGTGTCTGGTTTCTTTCACTTAGCCTCATGTTTTTAAGGTTCACTCAGAGAGAGAGACAGTAGTTTGTTTCTATTTATTGTTGAAGTGTATTCCATTATATGAACAGACCATGACACTTCACTTCTGCCCCGCTTCCATTAGCTAGAATGCAAGTCACGTGGCCAAACCTAATTGCAAGGGAAGCTGGGAAATGTAGTCTCTGTACCCAAAGGAAGTAAGGCTTTTGTGAACAGGCAGTGCTATATCCTGACAATTCCTCCCTGTCTCCAATTACTCCATAAAAAGCTATAAATACACAAATGACATGCATGAGTGGTGTGTGTGTGTGTGTGTGTGTGCGCGCGTGTGTGTTTGCAGAAACTGCATAGTCCAGGTCTGACTTGGCTGGATGGGCAGCAGGGAGTGTGTGTGTGAGAAGGTAGGCGGGAGAATAAATGCTAAATTGAAGGTCAGAGGTAGCCTTGAGGACATGAATGTAACCGTGGGCTTGTAGAGACCACAGAAGAAGGGTCAATGTAGAGCTTAGCCAGGTCCTTGGAGGCAGGGAGACCCTGCTGGTGCGTGGGTTACAATTGCTGGCATGATTTAAAATGCACCTGGAACAGCCCTTGAGAGGGACCCTCTGGGGCTGGCTAAAGACATCTCCTTTGTGCTTGTGATTTCCACGGCAGCAGCATATTATTGACCCTTCATGAGCATCGTCACAGCTCAAAGTCTGGAAGTATAATTTTTAGGAAGAAAATATTCCTTCTTTTTGCATTCTTGGAATAGTTGTCAAAGGGGGAAATGACCTCCAGAAAAAGTATGGTCTTTGTAGGGGAAAAAAAAACTGCACTCCTGGGCCCTTTGAGAAGTTGATGCTGCTACCAGAAGTTCAGGACAAAGAGTGATTAGACTTGCGGCCTGAGGAGTTATTTAAGGACACGCTGTGCCCCGGCTCCCTTTGAGTCTCAGCAATGTTTTTCACTTAGCATTTTAATCATTTGGTGGAAAGGAGGAGATGAGCTTTCAAGGCCAGAGAATTCCATCATTTGGAATAACAGGCCAAGCAGCCCACGTTGACCTGAGGCTGACTTCTCTGGACAGCTGAGGCCCAGCACCCGCCCTGTGGAGCCCACACTCCGGCTTTAGGATGCCTGAGAAGAGCCAGCCATCTTTATGAAGGGAAGAGGTGCTGTTGCTTCTCCTGTTTGGAAGCAGAATGCTGGCAGTGTGGTTGGGATTCTGTCTGTTGTCCAGAGGGCAGTGGAGGTTATAGAAAATTCCACACAGAACTCTGAGGAGCCACCCTCAGATTTGCTTTGCACCGTCCAGAAATTCTCATCTCAATGGTAACGCATCTGTCTAGGGAGAGTCAAGAGGGAAAGAGAGTGGGACCAGCGTTCTGCTGGAACTTTGCAGGCATTTCTTAGAAAAGCAAGTCAGTTTTCCCAGGTTCTGAAAATGGCAAGATTGAATGCTAGAATTTCATACCAGGTTCAGAACCCTTTGTTTTAAAGACCCACGGAGAAGAAGTGAATTTGTGTTGAGCCGGAAGTAGAACTTTTGACTTGTAGAGATTGGCCAAATCTTATCTGGTGCTTTGTAGATCCTACAGAAGACCTGTTTCCTGCTCTACAAGAAGGAATGGGGGTACTGATATTTAGGATGAATCTGCTCTATATCAGATGCTTTTTCCACGTTTCCTATATTCTCAGGTAATCCCACAACTCATCAGGTGAGTTAAACACCCCTTGTGAGGTCACACAGCAGGCAAAAGGGAGAGTTGGGACTCAAACCCAGCTCAGCCTCACACCCCAGCCCAGGGCCTTTGCAAACATCATGGACACTTTAACCTCGTAGGACATCCTATCCCAAGCTGTGGAGCTTTGCAGGATGATCCTGGCTGGAAGCAGAAGCAGGTGACCACAATGACGATGGTCTCTTTAATTAGGATGCCACAAAGGACCTGTTTAGCCTCAGCTCTGGAGATACAAATACCTTCTCAGAGCTACCCACTACACAGATCCCCCTTCTATTCCATGGGGCAGCAGGGGTTCTGTCTGCTCCATCTGGGAAGAGGACCAGGACAGTGGTGTCCCTCTAGGCCCAAGACGGACTGTGTTTGTCTTTGCAGGTGGCTTCATGGCGCCAGAGAGCCCCACCGTAGCCTGAGCCCTGGGCTTCTGCCTACCAGGCTCTCAGCAACATCTCAGCAACAGGCTCCAGCCAGTTGGCACATACCTGGCTCAGCTTTACAGGTAGCAGTGATGCTTTTAGGACCTCGTTTGTTATTTTTCAGACCTAACCTCATTGCTCTGCACTTCAGGGGCTGAAATGCATCTCCCTGCGGGGCCCAAGGGGACTTTTGGCCTCTCTGCAGCCTGCTGGTCCCTGGAGGATCTGCCTCGTGCTGCTCACCCAAGCCCTGCACGGCTGGCAAATCCCTTCTGGGTTTTATTTGAGGCACCAGAGGCTCCCCTGAGGCATTGAGTTCTGATTTTATTGTTGCCGTTGCTGTTGATGTTTGTGTCCATACATTTTGCAACTTCCCACAAACTTGTACATCCAAATGCTTTGCCCTGTTGTCCTTGTTAAAAGGATAATTTTTAAAAGGCACACTCATGATTGTCATAAAATATACAATGAACACGTCAAGTTTACTTAACTTATCATTTAGTGAGGAAAGCAATAGTATGCTACGACCAGTTCAAAGGAACATTCAAAGAACACACATATATAGGCAATCAGGAATGCTGAAATGAATTTAGAAATACAGCCATGCATTGCTTAACTATGGGATACGTTTTGAGAAATGCATTGTTAGGCAATTTTGTCATAATGTGAACATCAGAGTTCGCTTACTAAAACCTGGATGGTATAGTCTACTGGTATGGCCACATGGTAGTCGATTGCTCCTAGGTTACACAGCTGTACAACATGTGACTGTACTGAACAGTGCAGGCAATTGTGACACAATAGTAAGTATTTGTGTAACTAAACATATCTAAATATAGAAAGGGTAAGGTAAAAATATGGTATTATAATCTTATGGGACCATCATCATATATGTGGTCTGTTACCGGAAAGGGGTTCCCATCCAGACCCCAAGAGAGGGTTCTTGGATCTCACACAAGAAAATTTGGGACTAGTCCGTAGAGTAAAGTGAAAGCAACTTTATAGTGAAGTAAGGAAACAAAAAGATGGCTACTCCATAGTGAGAGCCCCCCTGAGGGCTGCTGGCTGGCTATTTTTACAATTATTTCTTGATCATGTGTTTAAAAAGGGGTGGATTATTCACAAGTTTTCTTGGAAAGCGGTGGGGATTTTCTGGAACTGAGGGTTCCTCCCACTTTTAGGTAATCTAGGGTAACTTCCAGATGTGGCAATGGCATTTGTAAACTGTCGTGGTACTGGTGGGAGTGTCTTTTAGCATGTGAATGCATTATAATTAGCATATAATGAGCAGTGAGGATGACCAGAGGTCATTTCTGTTGCTATCTTGATTTTCGTTGGCTTCTTTACCACATCCTGTTTTCATTAGCGGGGTCTTTGTGACCTGTATCTTGTGCTGACCTCCTATCTCATCCTGTGACATCGTAGGTTAAGAATGCCTAACCTCCTGGGAATGCAGCCCAGCAGGTCATTTTACCCTCAGTTTACCCAGTCCCTGTTCAAGATGGAGTCACTGTGGTTCAGATGCCTCTGACACATCCTTGACTGAAATGTTTTTATGCCGTGCATGACTATAGATCCAAAGCTGGTCGAAACCCACAGAGCAATAGCAGTTGCATTCTACCAGACAAAATCCATCTGCACTTCTGTGGACTAGAGCCATTTGCATTACTCTAAGTTTTCTGCAACTTACACAATTGTCCAATTCCTCAAAGACAATGAAAGGTGCAGGCCCCTAGAGATTCAGATAACCCTGGAGGGGTGCATAGATAGGACACCCAGCAATCTTTTTAACCTATTTTAAGCTCTTTCACAATTTCTCCTGGCATGCCCATAGGGATCTAAGCACACTTGCATGTGCAAGCCATTGTGACTACAGATTCTGGGTTTGCCTGTTTCCACTGCTTCATCCGCATCTCAGATGCAGTTCAGAGAAGGTAGGTGGCCTGCTCAAGGTGAATGAGAGAACCAGTTCTTCTGGCCTCATACTCCAGCTTTTGAGCTCTTCTTCAAAGCACCCCCAAAGGCGGAGGAGGGGGAAAGTCCTCTGGGGTCCACAGGGCAGCCGTCCGCTGCAGGTGGGAGGGTCTTACATTCTACCTCGTGAATATCCACACTGGTTAAACATAAAAACAATGTTTTAACATTATTCACTGTTATGGGTCAGATTGTGTCCTCCAAAAATGTATGTTGCGATCCTAACCTCTAGGACCTCTGAATGTGACCTTTTATGAAATAAGGTTACAACAGATGTAATTAGTTAAATTTAGACAAAGTCATACAGGAGTGGTGGTGGGGGGCTTTTAATCCAATATGATGGTGTCCTTATAATAAGAGAAGACGCAGAGACAGACACAGGAGGCGGAGACCACGTGACAACAGAGGCAGAGATTGACCTGCTGCAGCTGTAAGCCGAGAAACACCAGGGAAGCTGGCAACCAGCAGAGGCTAGGAAGAAGCAAAGAAGGATGCTTCCCTAGGTCCTTCAAAGGGAACACGGCCCTAGCCACACCTTGATCTTAGACTCCTAGGCCCCAGAACTATGAGACAATACATTTCTGTTTTATTTTTTTTTTAATTTATTTATTTTTTTGTTTTGAGATGAAGTCTCGCTCTGTCACCCAGGCTGGAGTGCAGTGGCGCGATCTCGGCTCACTGCAAGCTCCGCCTCCCAGGTTCATGCCATTCTCCTGCCTCAGCCTCCCGAGTAGCTGGGACTACAGGCACCCACCGGCACGCCCTGCTAATTTTTTGTATTTTCAGTAGAGACGGGCTTTCACTGTGTTAGCCAGGATGGTCTCGATCTCCTGACCTCGTGATCCGCCCACCTCGGCCTCCCAAAGTGCTGGGATTACAGGCGTGAGCCACCGTGTCCGGCCCATTTCCATTGTTTTAAGCCACCTGTTTGTGGCACTTTTGGACGGCAGCACTAGGCAATGAGTACCCTCACCATGGAGACACAGATGCTCCAGGAAGAAGCACCAGGCTTGTCCTGTGGCTTTGAGGGCCCCACCGGTGTGGGAATCTTGAGCTAATCCATGGTCCCAGAAAGGCAAGTGCTGTTTTCCACCCACTCCAACAACTCAGCGTTGGTTTAAAATGCTGGAAGTCGAAAGAGAAAGGCTGTTGCCATCTATGGATGCTTGTTAGGTGGGTGTTGAGGCGTCCCCCAAGAACTTGGAAATGAGGGAAATAAGCCTGCTCACTGAGAGCCGGAGCCAAGGCCCACACACAGAGTGTAGATCAGAGATGGGCAAAGTTGTTGGGTAGTGATGAGTGATTCCCAGGCTTGGGCGCTCCCTTGCCAGGTGGGTTCTGGGGTAGATCTGGGACAAGGGCACAGATGTCCCGTGCACATCATCACAAGGACACAGAGTCCTGTGCCCATCATCACAATGACACAGATGTCCTGTGCAAATGACAAGGACAGAGATGTCCCATGTACATCATCACAATGACACAGATGTCCTGTGTACATCACAGCAAGGGCTCATCACCGATGGGTAGGTAAAGAAGAGGCATGGAGGTGAATGCAGGCAGCAGCTTTCAGGGAAGAAGAAGCATCAGGCTGCAGACCTTGCCTCCCCCCTGCCCTGATGGCAGGACTGAGGCCTCCCAGGGTGAGCTGGGTGCAGGCAGCAGGGGAGGGGTTGTGGTCCTGCTGCTTCGAGCTCAGGGAGCTTTACAGCCAGGATGTGTCGATGACTGTGGTTCTGGGACTGAGGGATGTCGATGGTGGGGTGGGGCCATTAAGTATTCTCTTCTTCTAAGTCTCCTTGCTCTAATTCCATGACTTCAAGTCCTGCAGATGCCCCTACCCAGCTCTGCCTGTGTGGACAGGAAGTGCGTGCTAGCTCTTCAGCAATGTGGTCTCCCAGGCCTTCTCCTGGAGAGCCAGCCTTGGGGTTCCTGCACTTGGGCCTGGCTGTCAGAGAGCCCTGATCAGGCACATCTGGGGTGCGCCCAGGCTCTGGGACAGGAATTCTCATGGCAGACTGATGCCTTGGGCCTCTGTGCTCCCACTTAGCATGCGTCTACCTGTCTGGCCTGATAAAGTCACATCCAGACAGCCTCTCCTTAGGCCCGGCCTCCCCATGCCACCCCCAGGGCTGGTGCTCTACTGACTTCTGCACCAGACACCCCGCTGAGCCCTTTACACGCAGAGTCTCATGACATTACAATCATCCCAATGACCCTGTATATTAGGGCATGTGCCTTTCTCTCCTCCTATTTTAAAGATGAAGAAACTGAGGCTGAGGCAGTTCAACAACTTGCCCAAGGCCACGCAGCAGGTCAGTAACAGAGACAGGATGGGAATCCAGCCCCATCTAACTCCAGAGCTGGCCTCTTTCCACATCCCCTCGCTTAGAGCCACCAGCATGACCGAGAAGCCAAAACCCACCAGGATGGCAAGAGGGGACTTCCTGAACCTGCCTTCCTTCCACCTGCTGGGCCCCGCTTGGTGCCGCTTTTCTAGTTTACTTTAAATATGTGAGTCCTGTTTCCAGCCTTACCCAAAGCAGGCCCAGGTAGAAAACATTGCCATGGTAACCCTGCTACCAAGGGGCAGTACTGCTTCTGGAAAAGATGATACCTTGGTTCCCAATACTACGGCTCTGTGGGTCTGAGGGACAAGTTTAATTGGCACTGCTCACAGTTGGCTCTGCAGATACACTTCTCGCGGCTTTATGTCCCTGACATGGTATCCAGGATACCAGGAACATAATGTGTCTGCTCCTCCAGAGGAGGGAGAGGGGTGAGTCTGGCTGTGTCATTTGTATCGGCTCTAGTTTGTCTGATCAGAGGGCTTGGCAGGGCGGGAGCTCTGGGTGGGCTATGGAAGTACCTGGGCTGTGATCCACCTGTGTCCCTGGGTCACCTATGTCCCCCAGTGAAAGTCACCTGGGCTGGGTCCCACCTGCATTTCCAGATAAGTGTTGCCTCCCACTGCCACCACCGACTCTACATTGAAAGCCTGGCATGACCCCTCTCTCTTTCTACTGGCTCACCATAGACCAGAGCGTATACGGGTGGCCCTGAGTATCTGTGAGATGGCTGCGGTAGACGCTGGCCAGCCGGGCAGCCAGCGGGCATTCACCTTTCTTGCTTGCTAACGGCATCTGTCACAGTGACCCTGTTCCCCTTGGCCAGGTGCACAGTCTCCCAGGCTCCCTTGCAGCTCCAGGAGGTCACATGACAGAGTGCAGGCCAATGAGCTATGAAGACATCTCCTGGGAGACTATTGGGAAAATTGTTCCCTTCCTAGTAAAAAGAAAGAGACAAGGGGAAAGAGCTACTCTCCTCCTCTCTTAGGGAACAGACATGCTCTTTGAAGCCATCTCATGATCAGGAGATTTGCAGGCACTGGCCAAACCCCTTGACATGGTTGAGCTGCAGACCACACTGCACCTATCTACCTCCAGACCACTGGCTTCGTGATATAAGGAACTGTCTTTCATTGTCTGAGTGCTTGCTACTCAGTGTGATCCCAGATTGCAGCTTCGGTATCATCCAGGAGCTTGTCAGAATTGTCAGGATCTCAGGCCCCTCCTCAGGCCTGCTGAATCAGAACATATGTTTTAAAAAGACCTCCTAGTGATTGTGTGCACACAAAAGTGTTAGAAACATTGACCACTGAGAGAAAGGGAGGGAGAGTGGGAGATACATAAAGAGAGGGTCAGAAAGAGGGAGAGAAATCTCTTGTAAGAACTGGCTTTTTCTAGAAACTCATTTTCTTGGTGGTGTACCTGTATTTATGCCTCTGAGTTAGGAACAAAGGAATCTTAATTCTATTCAGAAGGAAGACAGAGCTGCTTCCACGCTTCCCACAAGGCTCTAGCACCAGAAATAGACACTGCGGTTTCTTGCACTTCCACAGTTGGTCACTGTGGGTGCAGGGGACATTGGCATTTCACTCCTGCCTTGGGTTGGGGTTGAACCTTCCCTCATCTTCTCTAAAGGCTTTGATTTTAGAAAGATCAAAACCTCCATGTTCAAAACAGGGCCCTGAAAGAAAAATAAAAGTTGCCTGGGGCTTTTTTCTTTCAAAAATCTTGTTTCCCTTCTCAGACAAGCAGTCAGGATGCTCAGAAGAGAAAGCTCATTGTGAATTTGAGCTTCAAGGAACTGTCAAGAGACTTTGTTGAAAAAAGGCATTCTTGCTTAAGAAAGGGTCTTTGGTTCCTGGAAGTGAACAAAGAGATAAAATTCCAGTGGAAACAGCTTCTCTCCATAACTCCAGAATTCTAGTGTGTGTGTGTGTGTGTGTGTGTGTGTGTGTGTATATGTTGTTTTGTTGTCTTGTTTTTCTAACAGACTGAAAGCTGGGGATGCCTGTTGGCTGATGGACATTTGGGGTGAGGGGTCCTGGAGGTTGCAGAGTGTCAGGCAGATTTTTCAGCATCGCTGAGGGAAGCCCCCTGAGCTGCCGGGTCAATGCTGTCTTCTTCAGCTCTCCTGATCCTGAAGGGAACTCGAAGCTTCAAGGGGAATTGTAACTTTCCTGAGACCCCACAACTGGGGAGGGGTGGAGTCAGGGCTGGAACCCAAGTCCAGCTCCTTTCTCCACGTTAGCACCTCCCCTAACCAAGCCTGAGTTACATCAGAGGAAAATTAGGGTCACCTGGACTCCCCTTTACTTGGTCAGGAAGGCTGATCCCTGGGAAGGGGAATTGCTGTGTGTTTAGAATTTGTAAAAGTCCCAACTTTGCCACCTTCTAGCTGTCATTGGCCTCTCTGAGCCTCAGTTTCCTCATTTGATTGAGATGGGGGATGTAAGAACCCCTTACCCTGGCCTTCCAGGGAGGAGCCTTTGTTGCAGGACTTGAATGCTGGGTTCCCCCTTTGGTGAGAGAGAGGAAACATCCTGAATGATGGAGAAAAAAGTCAAGAGGAGGGAACTGATTGCTACCCACAGAGGAAGAGGAAGATGAGGAAGGCAGGAGGGTGCAGGCCAGAGCCTGGAAGGGGCAGTGGGGCCCGAGGACTGGAGGTGGGAGTATGGGGAGAGAGAAAGTGAGAGACAAAGGGAGAGTGGAGAGGAAAGTGCCGCAGGGTGTGAGACTTGAGGAAAGAGAGAATGTTGTGAAGGAATCTTGAGAGTTGTATGATGTCATTGCCCCTTGAGACAAGACATTCGGTCAAGACCTTCATTCCTTTGCAAGGCTTCTGGGAGTTGCATTTTCCTTTGGTTTGGATGCATCATGGTGCTGAGATGGGCCTTAAGGTAGCCTCGCTTTACTTGGAAGGCATGCAAAATGTGAGTAATATCTCTTCTGTGTGGCTGTTGTCTAGAGACAGGAGCTTTGCACCAGCCAATCCACCCATGCCATAGGAAACTGACATATAGCCGATAACAGCCGTAGACACTTCTGGAATCTTCTGGAATCATTCAGCTCCTGACTTATCTGCCTCTATTATTACTGATTGATTTTGGGGAGACAATAAGGCATAATGGTTTACAGGATGGTCTGGAGTTCTGGACCACTCTTATTCCCTGGTGGCTTTGGAAGGTTTACAGTCTCTGAGCCTTAGTTTCCTAATCTGTAAAATGGGGATGATAGTGCTGATCTTACAGGGCTACTTTGGGGATTAAATGAAATAATAGCTGTAAAGCACAGTGCTTAAACCCCAGTAAAAGTTTAATAACAATAGATGATGATGATGATAATCATGATGGTAATTATGATGATGGTGATAATGGTGATGATGGAAAAGATGCTGGTGATGATGGTGATGGTGAGACTAATGGTGATAATGGTGGTGGTGGTAATGGTAAAGATGCTGGTGATGATGGTAAAGATGGTGGTGGTGGTGATAATGGTGATGATGGTAAAGATGCTGGTGATAATGGTGATGGTGGTGGTGATGGTAAAGATAGTGGTGATGATGGTGATGGTGATGATGGTGAAGATGCTGGTGTTGGTGGTGGTGATGATGGTAAGGATGGTGGTGATGGTGGTGGTAGTGATGATGGTGATGATGGTAAAGATGATGGTGATGATGATGGTAAATGTGGTGATGATGGTGAAGATGCTGGTGTTGGTGGTGGTGATGATGGTAAGGATGGTGGTGATGGTGGTGGTGGTGATGATGGTGATGATGGTAAAGATGATGGTGATGATGATGGTAAATGTGGTGATGATGGTGAAGATGCTGGTGTTGGTGGTGGTGATGATGGTAAGGATGGTGGTGATGGTGGTGGTGGTGATGATGGTCAAGACGCTGGTGATGATGGTGATGAAGATGCTGCTGGTGGTGGTGGTGATGATGATGGTAAAGATGCTGGTTATGATGGTGATGGTGATGATGATGGTGATGATGCTTGTATTTCTGGCTGGATCTTTGCTCAGAGTCCCTCCCTGACTGCATCCTTGTCTTGGCTATTTTTCTTCCCATCTTTCAGGTCTGGGCTCCTACCCACTACACCAGCTTTTAAGTGTCAGGCACCACACTGGGGCACTTACCAACCACTATGGGAGGAGCAGGTAGAACATAAGGTGAGGTGTTAGAACTGTTGAGCCCTCTCCCTGTGAGGTCTGTCCCCAGTTTCTGGGCCATTCTGGCAAGGGCAAAGTTTGTTTTAGCAGTTTCACATCATCGAAGGTATGGTTTCACGAGACAGATGCTAAGCTGGAATGGTTGGGTGTTGTGTGGTCTCTGTGGCCCCACCCAGGGTGGGTTCACCAATTGTCTTTTCCCAGCCACTAAGCGGGCACCTCTGCTTGATCCCCGCCGCAATTGAAAATGCTACCAGCTTAAGGTTTTATTCATTGAAAGTGCAGCTCTCCCTGAGAGAGGAGGGTTTAAGCCAGGCCTTGTCACCCTTTTTGTGAGTTGTGGCTGCTTTTTTACTCCTCTCTACAATAGCATTAACAGCTCATGGTTAACAGGATTGAGTGGGCTCCATGCACCAGGCTCTGACAGGCCTTTGCCCTGATCGTCTCTTACAATGCACACACCTTCCCTCTGCAGAGGAGACCAAGACAGGAAGTTAAGTCACTTGCTAATCAATGCTGGAGCTGGGAGGAGGCAGAAGAACGTGGCCGAGAAGAACAACTAGGAACTTCCTGGCTAGGTCGTACCCAAAGACAGCCTTGGGTGCTTCATGTAATTTTAGATGATGAGGAGTTCACCTCACTGTGGCCTGACAGAATGAGAAGGCTGGGCATCAGGATCAAGGGGAACTTGAAACGAACTTCATCCAACACAGCTAGTGGGAGGCACAGGTCTCAGTGGCAGGCGACGGATGGCAAAAGCAGAAAGACGGCTGGAGGAAACGGGTGGGGAGAAAGGGCCCTGCACACCCTCTACGTGGGTGGGGCGGATGTGGATGAAGGGCCTCCCATGGGTGAACACAGAGCTTCCCCATCAGGCTTGTTCCTGGCACCTGGTTCGCAGAGTGCCTTCCTTCCCTTGGGGTTTACAGTGGGTTGAAGAGGGTCCCCACCAAATTCATGTCCACTTGAGCCTCTGAATGTGATTTTATTTAGATGTAGGGTCTTTTCTGGTGGAATCAAGATGAGGTCAAACTGCATTAATTTACCACTAAATCCAGTATGATGGGTGTTCCTATAAAGAGGGAAATTTGGACACTGAGACACAGGCACACAGGGAGAGGGCTGGTGACAACAGAGGCAGGGATTGGCGAGATGCACCCACAAGCCAAGGAAAGGCAAGGGATACCAGGAGCCAGCGGAGCCTGGGAGGGGCAGGGACAGATCCCCACCTATGGTCTCCAGAGGCATGTGGTTCTGCTGACACCACCATTTCAGACTTCTGGTTTCCAGAACTGTGAGAGAAGACCTTTCTGTTATTGTAAGTCACCAGTTTGTGGTGCTGGGCTATGGCAGCCCCGTGAAGTGCATGCAGGGCTCGGTGTCATTGGGTACAGCAGACCCTCTTGGGCATCTGCCAGCATTTCCCCTTCCCCCTTTCCTAACAGCACCTTAAACCTGTTCAGCTCTTACCTCTTCCTTGACCCCAACATGACAAAAGTGAAGACTTACCCCGGCTCCAGGAGCAGCCCTAATTCCCAGGTAATCAGGTTTGGTCATGCCATCCCATGACCCCTGCCTGGGACTCATTTCTGAGCAGACACAACCCAATCTGACCAACAAGAGATGAGGGGAGTTGGGTAAGGAGAGGTATTTGGGAAGACATATTTCCTCTCTCTTAAGAGGGAGATTCAGAAAAGAAGATGAGCTCCCTTCCTCCGGTGCTCCTTACATCTTATGAAGGGTATGATGGCCTCCTGTGGCCTGCCCAGGGTGGGGAAGCCTGGGTTTAGGTGTACTTCCTTTTTTTTTTTGGTTTTGTTTTGTTTTTGTTGTTGTTTTCAGAGACATGGTCTCGCTCTGTTGCCCAGGCTGGAGTGCAGTGGCATGATCTCAGCTCACTGCAACCTCTGCCTCCCGGGTTCAAGCGAATCTCCTGCCTCAGCCTCCCAAGTAGCTGGGATTACAGGCATATGCCACCACCCCTGGCTAATTTTTGTATTTTTAATAGAGATGGGGTTTCACCATGTTGGCAAGGCTGGTCTCAAACTCCTGACCTCAAGTGACCCACCCACCTTGGCCCCCCAAGTGCTGAGATTATAGGCGTGAGCCACTGCACCCAGCCTGTTTTTGATTCTTAAAGTTCAAATATGGTGACATCATTTTTTTGGTTTTCTTCTTGATTCCTCTAATAGCTCATCCATCTTGAGCATCCCCACTGCCGTCAAAGGATCAGAACAGCTGGGTCTTATTTAATCAAAATGCCACTAGTCCTAGATCAATGCTAGGAAGACAGGGCTGGGAAGTTTGGTGGTCAGTGCAGGAATGATGCTGGCTCTTGCTGCAACATGGCATTGTGGTTGAAGACCAGTCCTACTTGCCCTTCCTTGCGATGGCCTCACTGTCCATTCCCTACCCAGGCCATGGTGGAGCCCCATGCTTGGTTTCCAAAATCGCATTCAAGGTAGCTTTACTTGACACCTCCTTGGTCAGTTATTGTCCCTAATGCACAATCACTGTACCAGGGTGGATTGGTCCTGAGATCTTCCTGTCTCTGCTACAGGGCCCAACTCTAGTGGACAGCAGGCACATTACCTTTTGAAGTTGTGCTCCAGGAGACCCAGTTGTTATGGCTTACAATGCTTTACAGAACCAGCTCTCCCCCATGTGAGCCCTGTGCCCTTGCACTGAGACTGGCCTACAAGCCCTGCTTCCCCTTTCTCTCCTTTGCATTCCCTGTTGGAGCCCTTGCTGTATTTTGCTATCTGCCACGCCGAGAAACTCCCACTCTTCCTGCACTTGGAGCTCAGGGTGCAGGCATTGGAGTCTGAACCCTCCTTCCACAGCAGGCTCTTGCGTTCCTTATGTAAATTGATTCACCTTGTACACAGAGCCCTGCATTCCAAGGGGAGAAATGACTTTAAGTAGATGCTGTTGAGTGAGTTTGAGAATGAGATTGCAAGGAGCAGAGTGGGACAGGGAAAGCCTGTCCATACAGAAGGATGGAGAGTCATTCAGAGATGCACTATTGAGTTGGCCACTGCAAAAGGCAGTTGACTGCCTGACTTTGCAGACTTTCTGGGAAATCTATGGAATGTGTCTTAGAACTGTCCACCCAAGGAACAAAGTGGGAAATATCATCTGCTGGCTCCAGGTCCCATTGGTCAAGAGTGTCCTATGGGGTGTTAATTTGCAAGTCTGGAGTGAGGTGCTCTTCGGTTAGCTCAAAGCCTGCACAGAGCTAGTTGCTGCAGTAAAGGCTGGCATGAGAGGTGAGGCTGAGAGGATTCTAGAGACAGGCACCAGAGCAGCCCAATACCACCCTATACACACAGAAGATGGTGCCTGGCAAGGATGCCTACTGACCCTGCATTGCATAACCAACCACCAAGTCTGCACTTCACAAAGAAGACTGGCTTCAAAGTGGCCACCAGTCTTTGCTTGAAGATGTAGCTGACACCTTCCTCTTGTACAGTTTCACCTGTACCTTCCTAGACTCACATATTCCCTAACGTAATCAACACTGTCACCCTGTTTAAAAAAAACCACTCAGACTTATACTCTGTATACTGACTTAAGACCTGACTTTCTTCTTTTACTTTGCTTTTTACTTCATAGTAAAGCATCCATATTTCTCATGTATGTCAAACTCTTGTGAATTTCATCATCACTCACTGCCTGACATTCCTCGCATGGCACATAGTTTGAGAAAGGCAGTGCTATTCTGAACAATATTATGATAAACACCTTTTTACATATAGTGGTTTACTCTCCCATTTTATTGGTGGACTGAGAGTCTGATATGAATATACTAATCTAAAAATGTAATAATTACTGCATCTATTCATTTAAAATGAGTGTAGTGGGAAGATTTGATAACCACAACCATCCCTTTTTGATGAAGTTCAACTTATCCATTGTTTTCAAATATTGCCCTGTATGAGTTTGGTGCTACTTTTTTTCCCAGGAGGAGGGGCAGGAAAGAAGCCAAATGTCTCTCACAATAAGAAAAGCCCATCATCTGCAAGATCATCCTCAGGTTGGACAGTTCCCTAGAAGGATTCACAGAGCAAGTTATGGGCTGTTACACTCACAGTTATAGTTTATTACAGTGAAAGGATGGAGATTAGAATCAGCCAAGGGATGGGGCACATGGGGCAGAGTCCAGAAGAGTTCCAAACATGAAGCTTGCCAATGTCCTCCTCCACAAACTCATGGACAGACTAACTTTTCCTAGTAGTAATGTTCAATAATACTCATGAAATACTGTCAATCAGAGAAGCTTACCTGAGCCTCAGTGTCCAGGGATTTTTTTACTGGGGTTCGGCCTCATAGATCTGATGTTCTCACCTCCCTTCCTCTTTTGCTAATTGCCAGACAGCTGAGGCTCACTTGGTCCCCACCTCTTCCCACCGGCAGTCTCTTTGCCAGATGATGGTAGTGGTCAGTCCCTTCCCTGAGTTTTCTGGACCCCCCTTGAATAAGCAGCCTGATTAGTTCTTACTCTCTGTTGTGGTTACACGTGGTCAAGTTGTCCCCATGAATATGGGTGTACACTTAGAAGCCTGGGGCCTAAACCAGGATATTATGGCAAACCCAGTGTGGGTAAGTTTCCCCGGCCTGCCCTCAGATCAGCTGCTGTGGGAATGAAAGATTTATTTCTCCTTGCCAAGCTCTGGAGACCTCCCGGGCTACTCATTTTCTGTAAATGTGACAGGGTTGTAATCATCTAACATTAAACTATTCAATTAAAATGAATGTCAGGAAACGCCATCATGACCTGGCTTTGGAGCATTCTTTCAGCAATTCATTGGATCGACTCACTGGATATCTTTTCCTGCTTTAACCGTAACAGGGAAATTAAAAGCACATGGCAGCTCTCAGGAGTGTTATGCAATTTCAGATCCTGATTCGCTTACTGGAGGTCTGCCTAGCTCATCAACCTGCTTCTGGGCTTACTATCTTTTGGTTGTATGCACTTGGAGGTCCTGATGGAAGGGGAAGACAGGGCTGCTTCGAAGCAGGGTCCAGGAATCTGGCCGGAGTGTGCTACAGGAACCCACAAAGGTACCAGCACTCACGTGGCCTCTCCTGCAGTCCTGGTCCCTGGCACAGGGAGAACTGCGTTCCTTTGGAATGTTTCACGCCCAAGATAAACTAAGCTGGAGTCATGGGGCTGCTGGAAGCAGCACACCCCAGTATGTTTTTCTCCTGAGGACAGCACCTCTGCCTCCAGTTCAGATGGTGCTGTGGGGAGCAAACAGAAAGTCTCAAAGAGTAACTTTGAAGCAGGGCTGTGGGATGGAGGTTTGAGCAAAAGCCCAGGAGAGGGGTCTGGGATTGCCTTACAGGGCCCACATGTGTACTCAGGCATGAATTTTCCCAGGAGAGCTGAGAACTCAAGCTATCAAAGTGTGTCACTGTGAGGTGGCCTTTTCAGTGTGCTTCGTGTATCAGGTGTGAGAAAAGGACCAGGCTGGTGGCCGCGTGGAAGACAGGGGTGGAAGGGAGCCAGGTTCTTCAGGGGACAGAGATGGCCCAGGAGGGGCTGGGCAGCCACGCCCGCAGCAGATGCCTGGGAGGGGAGGTGGTGGGAACCTCTGTCACCTCTGCTTCAGCAGCAGCTCTGGGCACACCCTACCCAAGGAGGGAAGCATGACCCGGTGGTCAGAGCTGTGTCCCCAGGCTTCTTGTCCCTTTCTGATTACAGATGGGGTCTTTGGCAGGGATCCAGAGCTGGCGGGGGTGGGCTGTGTATGTGTGTGGGTGCACACCCTGCTCCAAGACAGGATCTGCTTGCCTTTCTGGGCTACCACCAAAGGGGCAGCAGGTTCCTTGCAGGTAGCCATTTTAAAATAAGGCTTGCAGAAGGCAGAGGGACCCTTCCCAGCAGGAATAGTGGGGGTGAGAGTGGGTGGGGAGAAGCAGAAATGAGGACTCTGGCCAGAGCACCCACTCTACACTGGGATCCAAAAGGAAGTGAAACAGCGAGGGCAGGGAGAAAATGAGGGTTCTTCCATGGTGGCCTCCTGGCTTTCCTCCTCCTAGTCTTGTTTTTAGCTCCTCAGTTTATCTGGTCTCTTCTCAGATTCAGTTGCTGTTCTGCAATTTCACTTTTGTCAAAGACTGGAGGGACTCTGGCCCATAAAGCCATCAGTGGTGCTGACCAGGAAGCCCCCAGCTCCTAGAAGCTGAGTCAGCCTCATTCACTCCAGGGGAAGGATTGCCAAGGCACCAGTGCCCTCCCATGGGCCCGGGGTCTGGCCTCACGAATCCTCCAAAATTCATCCTCCCTGCACTCTGCCAGTGCCCCAGCCCATTGGCTCCTCAGGTCCCTAACTGTGGCCACCCAAAAGCAGTCCAGTTTGCATGCTGAGCCATCATCTGTCCTGGCACTGCCTGTCCTGGCACTGCCTGCCCCGTCCTGTCACCTGTGATAGATCCTTTCTCTGATCTCCCAACAAGGTCTCAGATGTCTCCTGGCTTCAAACCTGCTGGCTTCTCCAGGATTCCCTGTCCTGGACTCCTGCCTAGGAGAGGTACCAGCTATAGGCCCCCTGTAGGGGTGCCCCCCTGCTCCACTCAGGACCACAGTCTTCCCAGGATCTTCTGGGGAAGCCCCATCTCCCAGTTACCATTGTTGTATAATAAGCCACCTCAAACTTAATGGCATAAACCAAGTATATTTTTCAATGGCCATGGATTTTGTGAACCAGTAATTTGGACAGAAGCCAGTAGGAATGGCTTATTCCTATCTCTGATGTCTGGGAAGCCTCAAAGGCTAGGGGACTAAATGGCTGTGGGTTGGAGTCATCTGAAGGCTCATTCACTCATGTTGAACATTTGATGCTGGCTATTACCTGAGATCTCAGCCAGGGCTGTTAGCGGGAACACCCAGAGATAGCATCTCCATGTGGCTGCTTGGGCTTCCTCACAGCATGGTGGCTAGCTTCCAAGCATGAATGTCCTAACAGAACAAAGCAGAATTTTCTGACCTTGTCTCAGAAGTCACATAGAGATAGGGATGTTTCTACCATCATCTGTTGGTCAACATAGGATCAAGGGGAGGGGAGAGAGATGCCACAATTTGATAGAGCAGTGTCAAGGCCGTATTATAAGAAGAGCGTGCTGTGGCCACATGTGTTGGTGTATTCTGCTTTGTTGAGACATAATTCACATAGAATAAAATTCACCAATTTTAAATTGCAGTCATTTAAAATCTGCATCTCAAAATACAGAAACAGTCCACCACTCCCAGGGGTCATCAGGCCATCCACTCTGGCTGTCTTTGAAGAGTTTTTGGAGAGGTTTGGAACCAGCTATTGAGGTTGGCTAGGCCAGGTGTCCACGGACAATCTTTATGGTGAATCAAAGCTCTCTGGTGGCCTCTCTTGTTCAGCACTCAAGAAACCAGTTTCCAAGCATGAATCTGTGGTCTATGAAGGTCTCGCAGAAGGCAGGCTGATAGGAGTACATGGTGGTGGAGGGGAGTGGGTGCCACAGCCAGGAGGTTTGGCAGACAAGCTCTGTGCTGTGTGTTAATGTGGGCATTGACACTCATGAATAGGCCAGGAGGTGGGGGCAGAGTTGAGTGTGTTAGTCCTCAGGGGTGTGCAGATCCTGGGTGGGCAAAGAGAATGGAAGTGCCTGGTACCTACCCCCAACACTGGGGGGTTCCTGGAGAAAATTCCCAAAAGGGAGATCCAGGGAAACGAGATTGGATATCTTGCTAACAAGTAGGTGGGAACTAAAACCACACAAATGTTGGAAGAAATTATGAACGTGACCCATTTGTACTCATCTGGGGGTAACAAAGCCTGGTGCAGTGAATGCACAAGCAGTTACTTCCAGAGTGGCAGGTGTCTGGCCAATGAGAATAGTTGTTAACAGCTACTGGGAGCTAATGAACCAGGTGCAGTTGGGAGCCCTAAGGCCGCATGAGCAACAGGTAAGCACCTGGACTCCAGAGCTCACTTGCTTGGTATAAATCCTGGCTCTGCCATTCATTTGCTGTGTGACCTTGGGCAAGGTGCGTTAGTCTCCTCATCTGTAAAGTGAGGTTGACATTAGCACTTGTAGGTCATGGGGAGGATTAAATGAGTTAAAGGCATGTGAGGTGCTTAGGATAGTGCCTGGCATGAGATAAACCTATGTACGTTTTTACTCTCTGATTGTAAGAATTGGCTATTCTGATTCTCACATCAACTCAACAACAATGAGGCAGATACTATTATCATGCCCACTTTATGGATGAGAACACTGAGGCACAGGGGCATTTTGCTTGTCTAGCATCACTGAAGGGTGGGACACAGGAGGCTGCCAGAGAAGAAGCCTCAAGGGAGGTAGAGAAAGAGGAGAGACTGTCCTTCCTGTAAAGGGAGCAACCTTTGAAAAGGCCCAGTGGTGAGCTGGAGCTTGGCATGCATGAGGGGACCCCTGTGGAGTGTGGCTGGGGTCTGGAAATTGAGAGTCGGTAGTGGTGAGACTGAGGTGAGAAGGTTGGCAGAGCTTCGGTAAGGTCACGTGCCCATCCACAGATGAACACTTACTGGGTTCCTATGTCCCAGGACCTGTCCCAGGTCTGAGATGCAAGAATGAGTAAGTCTGTCTCTTCTCTGAGAGGCTCTGTCAGTTAGGGGGCATTTGGCTGGAACTCTCGGGAAACTTAACAGAAGTGACTAATGAAGTGAAAGGGTTTCCTTCACATAACATAAAATCTGGAGCCATGCAGTACAGGGCAGACACAGCAGCTCAGAAGCCCTGGGGATTCCCCCGTCTTGTCTTCCTGTCTTTCTGCTGTGTCATCTTTAACTCATGGCTTTAGTCCTCATGATTGCAATATGGCTGCTGCACTCTGGACATACGTTTATGTTCCAGGTAGGAGAAAGGGGAGGAGCAAAGGACAAAAACAAAAGGCAGACAGATTTTCTGGATGTATCTCTGTTAAGAAAGCTTTGCAGAAAGCTAAACTGTTTTGCGTGGTCAGCTTAATTGAAAGAATATCTAGGAAACTGAATAGTTTTAACAGGACCACTGCCCTGGACAGAATTGATGTTCTCTAGCTCTAAAGAAGGGGAGAAAACATGTTCAGGAGGCAATTAGAGGCATTTGTCAGGCGAGTTCAGTTCAAGGGAGAGAGACACACAGATGATTCCAATAAACTGTGCTAGGTGCCATGGTAGAGGTATGCCCAGGGCACTGGGGGAACCCAGGAGGAGCATCCAAGCCACAGAGGAGTCCTCAGAGGAGGCGATATCCAAATTAAACCTTAAGGACAGTAGAGCTAGCAGAGGAAGAAGAGCAGAAGGTGGAGGAAACCATTTCCATGGTAAGACCCGGTATCGGAAGATTAGGTTATTGTTCCCACTTCTTTACTGCCTTGGTTTGGAATGGCTGGAGACTTACTTTGGCCAATGGCATGTTACAGACATGGCACAGATGCTATGGTGCTGGCCCTCTGGCCCGCTTGGAATCTGCCATGAGAAGAGCATGTCGTGGGTAACTCCTGTGGAAGAGGGCAGGCTTGGGACATGTGTCTCTGGAAGTCCTTCTAGCCCTGAGATCCTGCTATACTTTAAAAGCATGATATGCGTACATATGTTACTGAGATTTCACTGGAAATCAGTGAAAATAGGGCACTTTTGCCTAATGTATAGATCTTGGACCCTAATTTTTGACATGTTAAATTATTACAATTTTGTATGGTTGTATCTGGAAGCTCCATGAATTTGCTCATTGCTCTGTTGTTTCTAGAACAGAGCCTTGACACTTAGTAGGTTGTCACTAAATATTTGTGGAATGAATGAATGAATAACTCTTATAGTCTAGAGGAAAAAGTATACAGGTAAACAAGACAGAAACATGGTGTGGTAAGTGTGGTAGGGTGGGGGGATCCATAGTGTTGCAGGAATAACAAGCTTTACCTCATAATACACACAAGAGAGGCAAGAGATGCCAATTTTGTTGGATGTGTGCAACTTACAAATATTTTGGCACAGACATAAGATTTCCAAGAGGATGTTTACAAATTAAGGTGTTTTAAAATTTATGCATTTTAATTAAATTCACTCTATTATGTGAAATTATTGTGGAAGCCACTATCTCTCCCGGTACACTAATTAGCAATCAAGACGGCGATGTGTTTTGCAGATTTAGCAAAGGCTGACAAAGATGATCTTGGATTCACTGGAAAACAAAATTAATAAGTGTGTGAGATTCTTTCTAATAATCTCCACTGCTTAGTGAGGTCTGGAAACTTGCTGAAGAACTGAGCAAGCTTTCAAGCCTGAATTCTCTGTCTTTTAATTGAAAAAAATAACCAGTGGATAATTTCCTGAACTTCTCCCCGCTAGAAACGTGTAAAACAGTGGAAAATCCAGCAGATTTAGGGCATAAATTGGGTCCAGGGACCACGTCTCTCTCCCACCCTTCCCACCCCTCTGTGAATATATATAAATAAATCATTTGAAAATAATTTATGACTTATCATGACACTTTACCCCTAAATCATAATCCCTTAGCACTTACTTCCTAACAACATTTTCTTATTGTGATACAATAAAAATATATGTATTTGGTCTCTGTTCCTGGTTTCTGGCACAGAGCCCCTAAAACCTTTGGAATTTTCTCGTCAATAAGGTGTTCTAGGAATGTCTTTTGTTCTAATAGGGGTATTTTGTTCTAATCAGGGTCTTTGACCCTGATTCCTGACACAGAGCTCCTAAATCCTATGGAATTTCCTGAGGTGATAGGGGCATGCTTTGTTCTAATGAGATGACTCTTGTTGGGCCCCCGAATAGCTTCAGGATGGAGTCTGGTTACCAGAAAGACCAAGCCAGGACTAGAGGCTTGGAACTTTCAGCTCACCCACCGCCACTCTGCATCCTCTGGGGAGGAGAAAAGGGCAGGAGATTGAGTTTATAATCAATCATACAAAAGTGATGAAACTTCCATAAAAATCAGAGAGCTTCTGGGTTGGTGAACACGTCCCTGTGCCAGGAGGGTGGTGCACCCCACCTCCGTGAAAACAGAAGCTCCTCCACTTAGGACTCTTTCAATCCTCATCCTGTGTGCCTCTTCTTCTGGCTATTCATCTGTGTCCTTTACCGTAGACTTTATAATAAAGCAGCATCAGAAACCAGGAAACCAGTAGGCATCTCCCTGAGTTCTGCAAGCTGTTAGAACCAACTATGGAACCTAAGGAGAGGGTCATGGGAACCCCTACATGGGGTCATTGTGGCTACGTCAGACAGAACTGTGGGTAACCTGGGGACTCGCTATTTGTAACTGATGTCTGCAGTGGGGGCAGTCTTGTGGGACTGAGCCCTTCATCTGTGGAGCCTGCACCAACTCTAGGTAGTGTCCTAACTGCATAGTAGAACACACAGTTGGAGTCTGGAGATTTGGTCAGCTGCTTGGTATGGAAAGTCCGCACATTTGGTGTCAGAAGTGAAGTGTGTGTGTGAGAGTGTAGAAAGAAAAAGAGTGTTTTTCCCTTTTTACTTATATAACCACAATACTATTACTACACTTGAAAAAATAACAATCATTTTGACCTATATAACAGCTAGTGTATTAGTCTGTTTTCACACTGCTGATAAGACATACCTGAGACTGTGATTTACAAAAGAAAGAGGTTTAATGGACTCACAGTTCTACGTGGCTGGGGAGGCCTCACAATCATGGCAGAAGGTGAAAGGCATGTCTCACATGGAGGCAGACAAGAGAAGAGAGCGTGTGCAGGGAAATGCCCCTTTATAAAACCATCAGATCTTGTGAGACTAATTCACTACGAGAATAGTATGAAGGAAACCACCCCTATGATTCAATTATCTCCAACTGGGTCCTTCCCACAGCATGAGGGAATAATGGGAGCTACAATTCAAGATGAGATTTGGGTGGGGATACAGCCAAACCTTATCATCCAATTTATGTTCAAATTTCCTCATGTGTCCTAAGAATGTTTATTTCTTAAGAGCCAGGATCCAATGCACACACATTGCAGTTGCTTATTATATCTCTAAATCTTTTTACATTTAGCATGGTCGCTCCACTTTTTCTTTTTCTTTTCCACAACATCAACTTTTTGAAGAACGCAGGCCAATTGTCTTTTAGAATGTCCCAGGTTCTTGATCTGTCTTCTTGTGTCCTTGTGGCAATTTTGCATGTTTTTCTATCCCTCCTTTTCTCCCTGAACCAGGAGTTAGCTATAGAGGCTTGAATAGATTTCCCTGGTGAAATACTTCCTAGGCGAGGGTGGAGACTGCATGGGACGGCCTCAAGCTGCTCCACAGTGAGTAATCTGTTCACTTGGTTAAGGTGTTGACAGCGACTTTTCCCTTTGTGATTATTCAGTTATCTGTGGGTGATACGTTGGCCTCGTGTGAATATCCTGTTTCCCAATAGTTTTTCAACCAATGATCATTCTGACCTGAATCAATTATTCTACTCAGGCTGCAACATGAAGTTCTTCCATTCCTCTTGGATTCTGCAGCTGGAGATGTTTCATAAAGAAGAACTTCCCTCCCCGTCCCAAATTTCTGCCCACTTGGGCAAGTTCTCTCACTCGCCGAGCCTCCTGTGCTTTGGGGAATTTAATCTCAGCGCTCAGAAATGTTGTAGACTCAGTGAGACAAAATACAGTAAAGTTCTGTATTTGCTTATGCAAACTCAGGGGACTTGCCACAGGTGCAAGCTGGCTGGGTTGGCTGCTGCTGAGTGATGATCACAGAAAACCCAGCACTTAGTCAGTGTTGCTTGAATGAATGAGTGAATACCTAAAGCACAGATATCCAAGAGGGACAGCATATATTTTTTTAGAAGGGCAAAATTGCATTACATCCAGAAACATTTTTACCCTTTTTGAATTAAAAAAATTGAACTTTATATGTTTGCCCTTATTCCCTTAGGCTCTGCTGGGCTCAGTGCCATACCTGTGGTTAAGATGCCAGAACTCACCTTTTGCTTCTTCAGAAATCACTATCCATGAAATTTCCAAAATGGGTAGGATGATGGTTCTCAACTGGGGTGATTTTGCACCTCGGGACATTTGGCGATGTCTGGAGACATATTTGATTGTCACAAGTGTGGGGCATGGGTGCTCCTGGTATCTACGGGGTAGAGGTCAGGGATGCTGCTCAACATCCTACAATGCACAGGACAGCCCCCACAACAAAGAAACACCTGCCCCCAAATGTCAATTGTGCTCAGGTTGAGTCCTGGAGTAGAACAAGATACATTCTTCTTTAAAGGGAACAGATTCAAAGGGTTGTGCAGGGAAACATGGGGAGGGATGGAGAAGAGCTAAGCAAAAGGGAAGGCATCAGGCATCACACATCACAACTTTCATACCTCAGCTATCCCTTCTCTTAGCTCCTGAAAGAGTTGTAAACCAGGGATCTTTCCTCCTCAAAGTTGGATGTTGCCAGGGAATTGCAAACCTTTATTCTAAAACTCTAGGTATCCTGGGATTCTTTTTACCTCCCTAAATGTCTATCATTCCCTTCTTCACTCAGGCTAACAATGGCACATGTGGCTGTCTCTATTACCCTGTAGGTCCACTGAATTATTCAGCACACAGGTGTTTGAATCTGAGCCTCTGCTACCATGTCCATCATCTGGATCCTGAGCTCATGCTCCTTTGTTAGTGGTCTTTATTCCTTGCCTCTCATAGCTTGGATATTATACAGGGATAGGTGGGCTGCCAGCTCTTATCTTATTCACAGAACATCCCTTAGGCATTAAAATCTGCTGCTGCCATTTGAGGCTAGCTGTATTTTTTGTTTCTTTCTTCCTTTCAGTCAATGATTTTATCAATTGTGAAGCAGTGGTTACCACTAGCATATCGGAAGATTCTTTCCCATAAAGGCCTTTTTCTCTTTGTAAACAGAATTAAGAACTTTAAGAACTGTCAGGCAGGCCAAATCTATAATGTCTAATAATTTTGAACTTTAGATGCTTTTTTAAAAAAAAATTGTCTTATGAACTTAGATAATTGGAACCTCATGAACATGGGTGAAAGCTGAAATAACTGACCATCTTCTTCATCTGGTGGGCACTCTCTTACACCTCCTCTCTTTAGAAAGAAATCTTCAAGAATATGCTCTTTTTCTTGGACTAAAATTGAGAGATTTATTCCACCCTTTTCCCTAACAACCTGGTGCATTCAGAAGTAACTTTTTTTTAATGTTATAAAAATGTTTGATCATTGTCTTCATCTGTTTTTTGTTGCTATAACAGAATACCACAAACTGGGTAACTTACAAGGAAAAAAATTATTTCTGAGAGTTCTGGAGGCTGGGAAGTCCAAGAATAGGGCACCAGCATCTTGTGAAGGCCTTCTTACTGCATCATCCCGTGGTGGAAGGTGGAAGGGCAAAGTCGTGCATGTGAGAGAGAAAAAGAGAAGAGGGAGTCAAACTCATCCTTTTATAAGGAACCCACTCCCTCAATAACTAACCCACTCCTGAGATAACAGCATTAATCCATTCATGAGGGCAGAGCCCTCATGACCTATTCACCTCTTAAAGGTCTCAACTCTCAACATTATCATATTGGGGATTAAGTTTCCAACACGTGAACTATGGAGAAACATTTAAACCCTAACAATTATCCACTGTCATTTTGGAAAATATTAAAAAATAAAATAAAAGGACAATTTACCAATAGATCTTTTTGCCAAAAGAAGTCACTAATAACACTTTATTTTACTTCTACCTAGCTTTTTCTCTATGCATAGTATTTTTGGACATAATTGCAAGAACACTGTTTTTTAAATTTTGTATCATGATTTTTTAAACATTAGATCATAGGAATTTTTCAAAGTAATAACAAGCCCTTTGTAAAATAATTTTGCATTGTTCTTATTTTTGAAATCTGTTTTTAAATTTATACACTACTGGTGATAAATTATCTTAGTTTTCCTTCATCTGAATATAACTTTCTTTCATTTGCTTTCATTCCTGAAGGATATTTTTTGCTAGATATAGGAATTATGTCTTTGAGAACTTTAAAAATAATTTTCAATAATCTTTTGGTTTCCCTGGTCTTTAATAAGAAATGACACTCAGGCTCTGTTAATTTATTTTTAATCTTTTATCTCTTTATCACTGGGTAATTTCTATTGATCTGTGCCATGGTTTGGATATAGTTTGTTTGACCCCACTAAATCTCATGTTGAAATTTATCCCCTGCTGTTGGAAAAGGGGCATGGTGTGAGGTGTTTGGGTCATGGCAGTGGATCCCTCATGAAAGGCTTGGTGCTGTCCTTGTGGTAATGAGTGAGTTCTCACTCTGTTAGTTCCCATGAGATCTGATTGTTGAAAAGAGCCTGGAACCTCCTCCTCTCTCTCATGCTTCCTCCACTTCCTGAAATGTGATCTCCCCACCCTGCCTCCTTTTCACCTTCTGTCATGAGTGGAAGTTTCCTGAAGCCCTCACCAGAAGGAGATACCACTGACATCCTTCTTGTACAGTCTATAGAATTGTGAGCCAAATAAGCCTCTTTTCTTTATAAATTACCCAGTCCCAGGTATTTCCTTTATTGCAATACAAATGGACAAAGCAACCTGTCTTCAAATTAACTGACTCTCTTTTGTCATTTTCATTCTGTTATTGTGCCTCTCTAGGGAGTTTCAAAAAAATTCTATTTGTATGTTTCAGTTTTTAAAACTTTCCACTTGGTTCTTTCCTACTGGTTCTATTTCTTTACTGAGAGCTTGTAACTTTCTATTTGTTTCAAGAGTGTTCATTCTTACTTTATGGAGTATGGTTGTCATACCTGCTTTAAAGTCTTTGTCTGATAATGCCAAAATCTGGGTTATCTTGTGGTTGCTGGGATGTATCTGGTTCTTAGTATGTTGAGTAAATTTAGATTGTATCCTGGATATTTTTGAATATTATGTTATCATGCTATGGGCACTGTTAAAATCTTCTGATAAATGTTGATTATTTCATTTTAGCAGGTAATCAAGCTGGTTAGGATTGGACCACAAGTCCCTGTGCATCTTTTGTGGGCTGGAGTTTCAATGTCAGTTTGATTTTCAAAGCCTCTGAAAATCAAACTATTTGGATATGTCCTGTGTGGGGACCACCCAGGGTCCAGTCTGGGTCCTGAGCAGTGGATGTACAGCAGTTAAATTCTCAAAGCCTTGTCTATGCTACTTTATGTCAGTTCCATACGTGCACAGCTCAGAGAGGAGCTGTGGGCTTCAAACACAGATTTAGGGGCTCTCTTTCTTCAGCTGCCTCCTCTTCCAAATTTCTTCCACAATCTCCAGCTCCCAGTGGCCCCCTTTCCTGGTGCTCCAGCTGGGGTTTTTACCTTCCCTGTGTTTTCATGCACTCCCTGTGACTGGGTCCACTTTAGGACAAAATAGCTAGGAAAAAAAGAAAGAGGAGATAACAGACGTCCTTCCCACCTCACTCTTTGGACCACAGGGACCCCTTTTCCAGCTTCCTCTAGTCAGAGGAAAGAATTTTCTCAGAATTTTACATGCTTGTATGGCTTCTATGACCACTGCTGCTGAAGGGGATCACAGCATCATGACTGGGGATTGCCTTGGGACAGGGCTGGAAGACTAAAAGAAGGGAAAAGGAAAACAAAATGCGGATTTAGCCCCAAGCTGTGCACTGCAAGAGCTGCCCTTCTGATTTTCTGGCCAGAAAGGGAGGATTTCTCTTGGAACTTATTCTGTGCACATAACATCTGCCACACAGTTCAGGATTTAGCTGTTCTAGTGTCTAAGCCAGGAAATATGAGGTGGGAGCACTCCAGGACACTCTGCTGGATCTGTATTTCTTCAAGTTTTTATTTCTTTCCCTACTCTGTTATTATTTTTCACAGTACTCTGATAGTTATTTTATATAGTCTGTCCTGAGTTTTTAGTTGTAACCAGTAGAAGAGATAGAGAGTAAGGTATACCTCCTAGCCAGAATCGAAACCTGCCAAGTTATTTTTCATGGCTGCATAATATTTCAGCAAGCACAAGTGTCATAATTCCTTGAAATTTCTCCCTATTCGATTTTGGGTCATTTCTATTTGTTTTCATTATTATAAATAAGCAGTGAATATTTGTTTCCATATTAATAATTATTGTCTTACAACAGATATTCAGGTGAAACGGCTGAGGAAATAATAAATACCAACATATTTAGATCCCTGGGCTTCCTTCTGATTGGAATGCACTGCCCATATTTTCTTGTGAATGGGTTCTTCTTGTCATTAACTCCTCAGGAGGCATGGACTCTCTCTCACACCTGCCCTACAGTCTTGAACACATCACCCTGTTTTAATTTCTTTATGTGTTCCTATTATAACATCATCCCTGACAATAGAGAGATCTGTCTCCTGTACCACTGTATCCCCAGCAGCCAGGACAATGTCTGGCACATAGTAGCTGTTCAATAAAGATTTGTTGAATAAGTTATATAGCACAGTGTTGAGGCATGTGGGTTTTTAGTCAGGTGGTCCAGGTTTGAATCCTTTCTCAGTCCTGAAAAGCTGGCTGAGAGGTATAAATGAGACTGTATGAAAGCTCCGTGCCTAGAGTATGGCAGGCATTCAGGGAATATTAGTGCTTATGCACTATGAATCATCAACTTGCTACTTCTGTAAAATGGGGCTAGTAATATTCTCTCCTCTTCAACATACAAAAAGTGAATGTTTGTGAGAGCACATGTGGTTGTTAGGTAGAAAGGTGCCATTAAAATCTGAGGCTTTATTATGTGTACAAAATAGCAAGAAAACATCAAATGAATTCTGAAGCCCATTATAATCTTCTATCAAGAGGAGCAGTTGGAAGGAAGGTTCTGTCCGCAGGCTCTCTCCAACTCCCTGATGTCTTTGCAATGTTTCATTTTGAAAGAAAGTGTTGAAAAAAGTCAGGCTGGGTGTTAAGAAATGACTATGTAATTTAATTATTTTTAATGACATTAAAGATGTTAGTCATTGTAACTTTCCTTCCTGTGCCTGAGCACATCAAAGCGGATCCTGAATTAGAAATGGAATAAAGGATCTTTTCTATGGGCGCCTCTAGAGAGATGTTAAGGGAGATTCGGGAACGTTATGAATATTTTGGCATCTGCTGATTGTATAGATCTATTTTCATCTCCTACTCTCTCCCTTTTTGCCTCAAGCTGAATGTCTATGCCTCCATCCAATCTCACTCAATTTCAGAAACACTAGGTCTGGCCTTCCCTCCCCTCCCTTCCTGTCCTGGCTTCCCCTCTGCCCCCTATCTCCCTATCTGTCATTCTCACTCCCTACTCACCCCCTCCAGCAAACAACTGGAATCAAGATGAGGATCAGAGCTGGGCGTGGTGGCATGTGCCTGTAGTCTTAGCTACTCTGGATATCAAGGCAGGAGGATTGCTTGAACCCAAGAGTTCCAAGCTATGGTGAGCTATGATTGCACCACTGCACTCCAGCGTGGACAACAGAGCAAGACTCTGTTTCAAAAGAAAAAAAAGAGAGAGAATCAAATGGCAGAAGGTGGCTTGAGCTAGAGGAATGAAAGGATTCTTCAGATCATTTAGCCAGATCAAACCAACAAACATTAGTTTGATGCCTGGTGTTTGCCAGGTTCTGAGCTGAGGAAGAGAGAGGAACACAGTGTCCCTGCCCTGGAGGAGCCTGAGTTAGGGAGGCCAGATGCACGCATGGAAAGCTGAGCAGTTAGGGACTTCAGTCACCACTCAAAGGAGTGGGCTTAATGCAGTCAGAGACGACTGGTCAACGGCAGTGAATAGGAACTCCCATGGCTCTCCATGGAAAGGAGCACAGAGTGAATGGGGGTGGGGTGGGAGTGCTTAGCTAAGTGACTTGATGGCTCTGGTTGTCTCAGTCTTGCAGACCTGGACACAGAAGCCCAGAACAATCCAGAGCCTTATCTAGTGTATCATTCATCAGCGCAGAGTGGCTTCTCTATCCCAGGGCTCCTGGCCCCTACTCCATGGATCCTACCACCTACTCTCGCTTCATCCAGCTGCCTCTGATCCCACAAATAATAGCATTTTGCCCCTAATCCCCTGGGATGCAATACAAGCTCACCAATGACCAAGATAGTGCTCCTAGGGCTGGGAATATTTGGTGGCTGAGATGCTTTCCACTCCTGTAGTAATTTGGGTTTGCACAGGTATTTTTTTTTTTTCTCCCAAAGCATAAAGTACAGCACCAAACTTCAAGCCTGAGAAAGAGCAGCCTTATGCCAAGTGCCCTGGAATCCACAAGCTTTCAAAGCTGGTGACTGTTTTCCCAGAGGGCACAGAGAGTCATGGCCAGGTGCTAGGTGCTGGTTTCAGGAGCAGAAAATTGCTCAAGGGCAGCAGAAGGCTTTGCTGGCCAACGTCAGGAGTATTCGGAGGAACTCCAGGGCTGGAGTGGGCAACGGCTTCCTCAGCAACCAGGACCAGGGACTGGAAAGTTCATAGAGCACTTTCTCGGTTCCCTGTCATTGTTTTCTCTCTGCTTAGCTTTCAAAATAATACATGAATGTGCACTATGGACCAACTCTGAGGAAGTAGTGTGGATCAATCACAGACCTGTCCACAAGGAGCCATTGACCAGGGAGAAAGTTGACATCATACAAGGCAACAAACTAAGAAGAAATGATCAGTTGTCTGAAGGGCTCAGCAGGTAGCTGAGATGGAGAATAATATGTGGGGCTTTTATTTTTATTTTTATTGTTTTTGACAATCTCGCTCTGTTGCCCAGGCTGTACTGCAGTGGCCCGACCTCCACTCACTGCAACCTCCACCTCCCAGGTTCAAGTGATTCTCCTGCCTTAGCCTCCCAAATAGCTGGGACTACAGGTGCCTGCCATCACGCCTGGTTAATTTTCATATTTTTAGTAGCGATGGGATTTCGTCATGTTGGCCAGTCTGGTCTCGAACTCCTGGCCTCAAGTGATCTCCCCGCCTCAGCCTCCCAAAGGGCTGGGATTACAGCTATGAGCCACCGCACCCGGCCTACGTGGGGCTTATTTTGGATGGAGAGGTAGGAGGAGATCTCCCTGCCATGCAGGGATGATGTGCAGAGTCAGATGTGTGAGGCAGGAGCAAGTGTGTGAAGGGCAGGGCGAGGACCTTCAGGCAGAGGAACAGTGAGTGCAAGGCCCTGAGGCAGGAAATATTTGAGAAACTGAAAGGATCTAGGCGGGGGAGAAGTGAGGAAGGCATCAGAGGAGCCGCGGGAGGGGAGGGGACCAGAGCAGGTCCAATCTCAAACCTCTTGGTAAGGACTTTGCATTTTATTCTTTGGGTGGGAAGAATCAATGAAAGGGTTTGAAGCAGATCCATTTGTTGTTATGAGCTGGCCCCTCCGGCTGCTGCGTGGAGAACAAATTGTCAGGAGGTAAGAGGGAATATGGGGACTAGTTAGGAGGCCGTTAATCAAATCCAGGTTGTCAGGGAGAAAGAGGGAGCATGGAGACTAGTCAGGAGGCTGATAAGCAAATCCGTGTTGAAGATAGTGCTGGCCTGAATGAGGGCAGTGAAATCTTGGGGAATCAGAGAAGAAAACAGATACATGGTATACGTTGGAAGCTGAATCTACGAGATGGGCTGATGGATGCTATGCTGGGGTTGAGCATTTAGGGCCCGGGTGCCAGGCTTCTGGCTTAAGTAACCATCCAGGTATAAAATGGTGTTGTTGGCAAAGACCAGGAAAACGAATCTGGGAAAGAAAATGGGGAGTTCACCTTTCGAGTGAAGTTTGGGACCTGGAGGCAGCATCTAAGTGGAGATGTCAAGGAGGCTGTCAGTCACACAGACCTGGAACACGGGACTTCTCTGCAAGAATTTAAAGCCACAGCAATGGGTGGAATGAACAGGCTTCCCTAGAGAGAGAAGGGGGAAAGCTGGAAGTGAAAAGGGGCCCACACCCAGCGCTAAAGAACATGTACATCTTGAGTCTCAGAGAAGGAAGACGAGGCAGAGAAGGCCTGGTCAGGGCATTCCAGTATCCCAGATGGGAGAATGTCCGGGAAGGAAGCCATGGTTAATGTGCTCTATGTGGCATAGAGATTAAGAAGTAGACTCATGGTTAGCTTCACAGAGTTCCCGGATGACCTTGGCAAGAGCTGTTTTGACCTTCAACTTGGCCATGCTCATTTCCTCTGCTTCTCAGGCACAGGGCAGGCTGGAGCTCCTCCCAAATTGCACGCTCCATGCCAAAGAGGTCAAGCCACCAAATGACACTGACTTCCTGCCTTTCAGGTTGGATTCCGAAACCCCAGGGGAGGGAATGCGGTTGGCAATGGCCTGACTCCGGTGCTCACTCTGGTCCATCAGGCATGGTTCAGGGTCTGGGAATTATGTATTGCATAGGCTGTGGGCAGCTTCCAGCTTCCAGAGCCTGGGAGGGGGGTGCCTCCTGAGGAGGGATGATGCTTGGAAGTATGCCACAGATCCGGTTAAACAGCCAGTCCACACCATCTTTCTTTCAGAGCTTTATCTCTGCGGACCTGGAGCTGCTGGTCACCATGGAAACAGAAGCTTTTGTTCACCACTTCCTCTTCTCTTTTTCTCGCTCCCCACCCCTCGTCTTTCCTTCCTCTCCTCACACCCACTTGCCCTCCTCTCTACTTTCTTTCCTCTATTTTTATTCCTAATTTTCTGTCTCACTTGCCCTGATTTCCTCATCTATTTATTTAAAATTTATTTAAATTTTATTACGTAGCTTCCTTAGCCATCTTTAATTCCCTTTGTGGGAACAAGGTGCGGAATACATGCGTATATTCATTCAGATGTATGCACATACACACCTACACACATAAACACACTTATGCAATAATTCCAGTGCTCTTTTGCCAAGCCAATGCCCCCTAAACAATCATTAGGGAAAGAATACAGAGTGGCGAGACATATATTCTAGCCTTGTTATTCACCAAATGCTACTTGGAGAATACATATTCTCTTTTGAGTTTATCCTGAGACTCTGCACTTGGATAAGGCTGCACTTCTTCAGCATATCTGTGTATAACTTCAAACAGCCAGGCTTTGACTGCTCCTATCTTAATAAACATAGCTATCAGTCATGTTTAGCTCAAAATACCCACAGCACATCTTTTATTTTATGTATATACACACAACCAATCCAGAATCTTCCAAGAATGCCTCTGCCAAACTCCACACTCATTAATCAAATCAAGGCAGAGAGCCCAGCAGCCTCCTAGAGTAAGAGCTATGCAGATTTAGAGCCCTTCATCTCTGCAGAGTAGAGCCCGGGGATCCATTTCCATCGCTAAGCACTCTTTCAGCAGAGAACTACCCGTGTGGATGAGCTTTGGAGGAGTCTGGGGTATGACTACAAAGAGAGGTAAATCCACAAGGTCTGGCAGTTCCTTCATGACCCTCTATACCTAGTTGGCAAATGAAAACAACAACAAAGTAGTTGAACCTGTTGTGTGGCTTCAGAGACAAAAATAACTGGATGGTTGCCTGGACTGAGGTTGTTTGATAAAATAACAGGTTGTGAAAATCACAAAGATGGAAGTGGATGATTGATCAGAGCCCAGGATGAAAAAAGCTAAGTGCCTTTCAGAGCCTTCCTCCAGCCGGAGTGGAGAGGGCTGGGCGTGTTTCTGTTCACACTTCCATGCTCCCAATCCCTGGCAGTGCCTCCTAAATTAGCAGGCTTTGGGGTGAATACCCAGGAGGGCATCACAGATGGAAACAAGCCCTGGCCACCAGCCCCTCCCCTTCTTTTCCACACTGGTGCAATGTCTGGGAGGGGACCAGTTTGCAGATGCAGGGGTGGCCCAGGATGTGGAGCTGAGTCCCAGAGGGCAGCCTCTGCTGCCTCTCTCATGTGACCTGGGGAGAGAAATGTCAATGCAACAGGCCTCACTTTTCTCACCTGTTCAGTGGGTTACAGTGGGTAGCTACTTAGGTATGAGCAGGGCAGGAATGCCCGCCCCCCCCCCACCATCTGCGCGCGCACACACACACACACACACACACACACACACACACGCACTAGGAGTGTTGGGTGACCATCATGTGATGGTCAGGCAGCTGTCAACTGTTTCTCTAAAATAATAATTGGTCACAGGCGCTGCCAGGGAAAGGCAGGCTCCTAAGAGAAAACACCTGAAACCGATCTGCAGCTTCCTAATAAGATCTCAGGAGTGGGGAGAGGGAATGCAAGATCCTGGAAGTATGCCAATGCAGAAAACACCAGTTGAGAGGTCTAGCTGTGCACGTGGTTCCGCAAGTCACCCGCTTGGCCCTCTTCCAAGTTTGCCCCTCCTTCCCCCCTCCTTTCTGTTCTAAAGCTTTTCAAATAAACTTTCACTCCTGCTCTGAAGCTTGCCTCAGTCTCTCCTTCTGCCTTATGCCCCCCAGTCGAATTCTTTCTTCGGAGGAGGCAAGAATTGAGGTTGCTGCAGATTCACCACCGGTAACATGTAGAGCACCCCACCCCTGCAGGGTGACAGGAATGATTAGAGGAGACGGTGCTCACAGTGTGTGTGTTCAATGGGTGGCACCTGTAATCAGAGCCCACAGAGGCTCTGTGGGTGCCTTGGCATCACAGTGACATGTGAGCACCCATGTGACTTTCTGGAGTTTCATCTCTTGCCATGCCTCTGTTTCTACCTTGCTGAATCATCCAAGGTTTCCTAAAGTCTCTCAGCTTCTCTCATCTCTGAGTTTCTTGGAGCTGTTTCTGTTCATGGCCTCTTCACCTGGCTATTAGGTTGGTGCGAAAGTAATGGTGGGTTTTGCCTTTAAAACTAATGGCAAAACCCACAATTACTTTTGCACCAACCTAATCGTATTCAGCCTAGTTCTCATCTCCATCACTCTTTCCTCTGAGAAACTTCATCGATGCCCTAAGGCTGGGATAGGAGCCCCCTTGGGGCTGCCCTGCTCTGAGTGTCCTCAGACTGCACTTCCTAGCAGCTGCCGGGGGACCTGTCCCCTGGACCATCAGTTCTTGAGGGCAGGAGTCCCTCATACCCAGCATAGTGCATGGAATGTAACGGGTGCTCAATAAATACTTGCTGAACAAATTCCCAAATGAGAGAGTCACAAAACTAGATAGATCAAGAGAAACATAAGGTCTGTATGGGTTGAATTTTGTCCCTCACAGAAAGATATGTTGAAGTCCTAACTCCCAGTATCTATGAATATGACCTTATATGGAAATAGGGTCTTTGCAAGTTTAATCAAGATAAGATGAGGTCCTTGGGATGGGCCTTAATCCAGGATGACTGCTGGCCTTATAAGAAGAGGGAAATTTGGACACAGACACAGACACACGAGGGGAGTGCCATGTGGACACATGGAGACCCAGACATAGCAGCACAATGGCCCCATGGAGGCAGAGGTGGAGATTGCAGTGATGCTGCCACAAGCCAAGGAACACCTGGGCCCACCAGACCTGGAAGAGGAAAGAGTGGATCCTCCCCGAGAGCTGGTGGAGGGAGTGTGGCTCTGTGGACGCCTGGATCTCAGAATTCTGGCCTTCAGGACCGTGAGAGAATAAATTTGTGTTGTCACCCAGTTTGTGGTGCATTGTTACTGCAGCCCCAGAAAACGGATACAGTCAATAATGAGGCAGAGACTTAGGTGCAGTTGGGTGAGCACCTGCGTTCATACCTGTATTTCACACCAGTTATGCCTAACTCACTTATGCAAATGTCTAGTAACTGATGATTCTGCACCAACCTGGGGCTTGTATCTGGGCGGGCACAATGAGGAGGTGCTGAGGTAGCCCTCGCTGATGGGAAGTGAAGAAAGCTGGGATCCAGTGGATCAGGAGAACTCCCCCTGGGAACTGCAACAGGGGCCGGTGGTGCAGTTCCGAGAATCTCTGCAGTGGGGGAGTGATGCTAGGTTTGATGAATGCTGACAGGACATGAAAGGGTTCTGTCCGGGTGGAGGTCATGATCTTGGCCATTGATTTGACAAAGAATCCTACCTCCAGGGCTGCAAATGCACAGAACTGATTCCCAGACTCCAGAGGGAGAAGGAATAAAAAAAACCTGGCCAGGTGTCCAGGCATTCAGAGCAAGGCACCCGTCTGGCATGGGTGAGCAACCAAAGGCTGAGTCAGGAGATGAGGCAGGTGTGCAGGGGCCCGAATGTGCAGGTGGGCCAGCTCGGTGGGGCTGGGTTCAGTGGGGGACATTCCAGCCTCTGTCTGCCACTATGGACTGTGGTGGCCCCACCTGTCTATGGTGGCTGCACCTGCTCCCTACACGGTCTCTGTGGGTTCGGGCGCTGCCTGGCTGCACCCATCAGTACAGGTAGGTGGCTGTGACCCTGGCAGTCCTGGAATATGGAAGCTGGGCCACCTCTCTCGAGGGCATCTTTGTTTCCACGTGCATCAGCATGGAGGGTCTAAATGTTGGCATGAGATTGTGTTGAGGGCACTGCTCCATGGCCCTCATGGGTGAACACATGACTGATACTGTTCCTGGACATTGAGGAAGCCCCAAATCACCTCCACTGTCTCTGCTTTGAGAGAACATGACAGGAAGAGGAGAGTGGTTATAGTTATCCTGCCTTCTTTATTTTATGAAAGCATTATGACTTGTTGAAAGATGTTCCTTTGGGAGCTTTTACTAGCTTTCCATTTGAGTCATTGAGGGCTGACTGTCAACTTCTGCATTTGGAGAAGTGTTGACAAAGATTTAGTACCATACAAAGGAAAGAGAAATATTCTGGAGGCTTTGAATGGCCCAGCAAACATGAGCAGCCTGGGTGAACACAATTAGAACCCAATGCAGGGCTGAAGGAAAGCAGCACCTGGCCGGGCTTCCGCTTGTCAGGCGGAGCCTTGTGGAACATAAATTATACAGCTGCTTTCCCTTGCTGGGCATGGCGCTAGTTAATTACTCAACACAGATTTTGGCAAAGAGTGTTCTTTAAAGAAAAAAAACTAAGCCTTGTGTGGACTGCAATCGCGATTTATAGAAACATAGGATTCAGGAGGTGGACTTGCTGAGGGCGAGTCCCCCCTGCAGGCCCTGAAGACCTGTTACAGGTGGGATGTGGGCTGGTAGTGTACTTTCTGGAGATCTTTCCTGGACGCTGAACCTCAGGGTGGAGGGAAGCCCGTGTCCCGAGCTACACGAATCCTGCTCTTGTACTGTCTTGTGTGGGATCCGCTATGCCTGAGGTTGATGGCAGAGTGTGCCTGTGCCCAGCCAAAAGCTTGAACCTACAGCTTCAAAAGGGCAGAATTGCCTCTTAAAAGGTCAAGTCAATGCATTAGGTTATTACAAAGTATTCACTTAAATTTAGTGAGAGTTAACAATGAGCCTCCTGGCTTGTGTTTACAGCTTTAAATCTTTTTTTTTTAATTGAAGATATAAGGTACTGTTAGCAAAATTTACATAGAGTGAATTAGATGTAAAGTGTACAGTTTGTTGATTGTACACTGCTGATTTATAGATTGTAAATTTAACAAATGTATAATGTGTACCTGAACCATGATATGGAATATTTTCTTCACTGCAGAAGGTCTCCAGTGCCCTTCTGCCATTAAAAACCTCATGGCTGTTTAAAGCTGCAGTGAACTTGAACACATGGATAGATCCTGCCCACCTCCAGCTGTTCTGGAGAACTCTGCTCAGTTGTCTGGTCCCTGTGCAGCCATTCCTGGTACCCCAAGCAGATGGACCAGGTGGCCCCTCTCCCCACACCTGTCTCCTTGCCCCGAGCCCTCCATGGTAGCCTTGACCTCCTGGGAGGGTGGTCCTCATCTGCATGTCTGTCTCCCTACTAGGCTGCAGATTGAGTCCTTGTGGCCGACTTCCCAGAACCTGCCCGGGGTCTGGCTCTGGCATGAGCTCAGCCAGTATTTTCTGATTGAGTGATCGAATGAAGAAACTTGCAGGTGATCTGGCTTATCTGCAAACAGGATGGTTTCTGCACTTGGCCTTAGCAGAGAGTCTCTTGTTAATAGCTGCTGCTCAAGCTGCAGCCTTTGGAATCTAAGTGTTCTCACTTCCTAGTCTTTCTCCAGCAGAAGTCCCCTGCACAAGCCCCCACCCCATCCTTTCCTCCTCTCTCCTTCCCACCTGCGGCCACTCCAGGACGTCCTACTGGTGCTACCCCTAACAGTGGGCTTGAATCTGTCCCCTTCTTCCCTTCTCCACAGTCCCTGTCCCATCCCAAGTCACCACTATCCCTCCCCTGCACAAGCCCCAGACTGGTCTACCAGATCCCCACTTTCTACCCAATCCTGAATATGGTCCTTGTCACATCTCTCCCCTGTTTAAAGTCTCCTATTGAGTCCTTGCTTCCTCCCTTCCTTTCTCACTTCTTTCATTTCCTTCTTCCCCTTTTCCTTTCCTCCCCCTCCCTTCCTTCCTCCTGCTTCCCCTCTCTTCCTTCTTTTTTCTTTTTAAAATGTTTATCAAAAGCCCTATATGTTTTGCTGATGTATTGCCTTGTTTAGCACCATCCCCCTAGTCCCCACACTAGAAAATAAGCTCCATGAAGGCAGGGATGGTGCCTTCAGTGTACATCTGGGTGGGCGCCTTGCGGGGTCCAGTCCCTTTCTTGGCACCAAGGAGATGCTATTTGATGGGCACATGAATGAACTTGTGAGGGGGGGCATCTATGTTTCTGTAATGGGAATGATAGAAGACACATTTTAAACTATCCCCCATAAATGTCAGAGCTTTTGGGGAACCTGTAGCCAGTTTCTAAGAGAAAAATGCACAGGATGGTGCCGTGTCACCTAAGTGATCCCCAGTAGGGTCGGGGGGGACTTGGGGTGGGGGTGGGGGATTGTGCTGGTGACCACATCCTCCCTGTGCTGCGGGAGGGTGGGTAAGGACGCTGCTAGGACCCCGCCCAGCGATGCCGCTTCTCTGTGTGTTGTCCGCCCCAAGTAAATGCAGTTTTAGGATAACATCACATAAAGCACAGAAATGTGAGAAAAAGTAAAATCTGACTTGAATAATAGTGTCTCTTCTAATTACAGAAAGCTGTGTGGTTTGAAAGGAACAGAGTTTTCCATTAAGAGGCCTCTAAAAATAGTCTTTGCGAGTTGAACTACCTTCTCCAGTTTCAGCCTGAATGTTAATTACACTAGCAAATCGTGTTGGCAGCAGGAGCAGGTATGTCTACCACACCGCTGTGGCAGCCTCTCGTAAACACTCGGTGCTGATGGAAGCCCTCCTGGAAACTCTACTATTTAGAACACACATGCACACACCGTGCTTCGTGTTTCCTAAGGTGCCTCTCAGCATGAACTTTGCATCAAACTTGTAGGGCAGAAACTCGTAAACCCTTTAGGTGAACTTCAGATGGGTGGCAGGCATCCATCCACCAGGCAGCTTCTGGGCAGTTGGAAATTTCACCTGAAGAAGACAAGAGCTGGTTATTGCAAGGGAGGCAGCCAGACATCCACCTGGAAAGCAGCAAAGACATCCTCCCTAATCTCTTGATCCGGCACAATTTGGGGGTTGCTTTCCATCCTGGTCCTTGGTTTGGGACTCTGCTTTCTCTCCTAAAAGTGCATGGGGATGGCTTGAATCCTGAGGCCATGTGAGAAGTTTCTTGCATAGATTTCCTATCTTTGGAAGGCCCCAGATCTTTTGGAGCCAAGTTTGGGGGTCTTCAGGGCACATGGGGTGAAATGAAGTATTTATTTCTGATTACTTTTTCAGTTTGGCATTCCACAGTGAGGAATTTGCAGTTTAAGTTTTATGAAGCGTTGCGGCTTCTGGATTTAATTTAAATTTTATTCCAATATCATGCACACATGCTCAGAACCTCAGAGGCAGCTGAGTGAAGCTGACATGATTTATAGCTAGGGTGTTTGGGGAACAGTGATTTGGCAGATCCATTAAGATCCCGTAGCTGTCTGGAAGAAAGGTGCCGTATCTATGAGAGTGAGGAGGCTACTGTGGGTGAGGAGGAGGAGTGAGCTGGCCTTGACTCAGCATTGGGCCTGACATTTACGTAGCGTTTCATTTTGTGAAGCACCTTGGTTCCATCTCTCTTCTAGGTAGACATTAGCGTCTCATTTTATAGATCAGGACACAGAGGCTCAGTAAGGTTAAAGAACGAGGTTAGCCTGTAGTGTGCCCATGTTGCCTTTCGGTCACATTTCTGAGGACTTCTGGGATGAAATGCATGGACTTGGGGATCCGGAGTGGGAGATGGGTGCAGGAGCAGACAAGGGGAGGCTTTCTGGAGCTGGCAAGGCTATGCCTGGCAGTGGGATTTGAGAGCAAAGGTGCAGGCCATGTGGATGACCTGCCCCCACTTCAGTACCTGGGCGTCACTGGCCGAAGGAAGAGTGGACAGACCGTCGGGAGGTGGGGCTCGGCCTGTTCACATAGAACCCAAGAGCCAGAGATCGGGCTCTGGACATCAGCCTCAAGGCCTGGAAAAACCACAGGGCTTGAGCGTGTCTCCTGAGGGGGAGATGGCAAAGGCAGCGTTTCTGGGTGAGGAGTCAGAACGCAGGAGATGGAGGATGACTGGGTGAGGGTGGGGTGGGAGGCAGGAAGGCGGGAAACAGAAGAAACTACAGGCAAGAGGGCTGGGAGGGGACCCCCAGGATGGTCTGACCCTGGCATCACAGAGACGGCTTCGTGAATAGGGAGAAGCTGCGTGGGAAGAAGGAGCAGTGGGAATGTACGGTCACATTAGGTGGGAGACAGCCTAGACCCAGGGGCCAGAGGAGGTCTGGAATCTCTTGTGCTGGGTTGGGCCATCCCTCGGTCATTGGCATCCTCTGCCCTGGACTGAAAGCTTCAGAGCTGTGGTCAAGCTTTATCAGAAAAGTCAGGGGCTCAAATGGCAGGGTCATCTGTCCAATGCCCGGATTGGCAGATGGGACAGCTGAGGCCTTGAAAGCCTCAGGCATAGAGAGTGGCATCCCGAGAGCCAAAGTGGCTCCTTGTCCAGTGCTCTGTCCCCGTGCTGCACTATCTGAGACCATGGCTTTATCAGAAGGTCACACCATCCCAGCACAGAATCCAAGCAGGGCAGTCAAGCTACTCGTGGAAGGCCTTTCGTTCTGGAAGCACTGCCTGCAAATGGCCCGGCTCCCAGGCTGTGTGGCGGGGTTCATTCTTTTCTCTTCATTTCCTCTTTTTCCTTGCTGAAAGGCCCACATTAGAAATAGCCTCACTTGGGGGTATAGCTCAGCGGTAGGGCATTTGACTGCAGAAATAGCCTCACTCAGGGGAGCTCCACTTGGAATGCAAGCGCCTGATAACAGGGCTGGAAAGTCCTGCTCTGTCCTTGTCTTCACG
This sequence comes from Pan troglodytes, assembly GCF_028858775.2. Classification (NCBI taxonomy): domain Eukaryota; kingdom Metazoa; phylum Chordata; class Mammalia; order Primates; family Hominidae; genus Pan; species Pan troglodytes. The sequence goes on along the minus strand of NC_072406.2, from coordinate 135,994,716 downwards.
CATTTTCCTGCACACCTGCTACCTGCCACCTGCCTGATCCAGCTCCTGTCACAGGGTGAACCTCAGGGACTCGTGCTTCACAGAGCACAAGAGGCTGATCCCTCACTAGGATGCAGGTGTGATGCAGAGCTCAGGCCCTCCAGGTGGGTGGGTGGAGGGGAGGTCACAGGATGCAGATGTAATGCAGAGCTTGGGCCCTCCAGGTGGGTGGGTGGGATGGGGAGGTCGCAGAGGTTGGGGAAATGAGGGAGGGGCTGACATAACTAGAAGGAAGTGGTAGATGGGTGCTGGCAGAGGGGAATGCCTGATGAGAAGGTAGGAGTGCTGGATGTGTGAATGCACAAGAGGGTGATACTGAACTTGGCCAGAAAAGGAGATTCATGAATAGCAGAAGTGACAGGGAGTTTGGAGACACACGTTCAGACCAGGGTTTGGGAGAGCTCTATGGCAACCTTTACTGAACCCTCGCCCCATGCCAAGCATTGTGCTAGACACGGTCATAGCTCAGTAATAAAACACTTAGGAAGCTGACAGTGATGATGGGAATAATATAATTTGGCCCCCTGACGTCGAGGCCCTGATCCAAACACTCTGCACGTCTTAACCTGTTTACTCCCCACAACTGGTCGGTGAGGTGGGAACGATTGTTATCCCCACTTTCCAGATGAAGACCCCAAGGCACAGAGAGGTGAGGTGACTGCTCCAGGACATAGCTGTGGGCAGCTGAGCCAGAACCTGCAGGGCCCACCCTCTTACCCACTGCGCCTGCGTGTCCCTTACTCAAACATCAGCACAATCGGAAAGAAGTGGCCCAGTGGAGTGTCTGCCCCGAAGGGAAAGAACAGGCTGCAGAGCCAGGAAAGAGGCAAGAAGAGTAAGTCCTGATTGAGACAGAATTTTCCAGAAAGGGGTCTCCGAGGAAGTAACATTTAAGCTGATATAGAAAGGATAAAAGGTATTTTATTTATGTAATAAATAACTGGGAAGGTTTCGTTTGAACAAAAAATGGTATACTGGTTTTAATTGTGAGGCTCTTTTCATTTCACTTTCTAAGGCTCATCTATGTTTTTCTCCAAAGAGGGAGCTGAGCGCTGCATTGGAGGAGATGGGGTGAACTCACACAGCTGGGGCCGCATGGGGGCTGGCAGGAGGGGCTCATGTCTTGGCCAGGCAAACCCACGCCAGAGTCTGAGAGCTTCCCCCAGCACATCTCCTATTTCTGTCAGGTTACAGCTACGCCTGGCAAACCTTGCTTCATTTGAATCTCTCAGCTGTTTATAAAGCTAATTGGTTTGGCTCCATTTTTTCCTCCTTTGAGAACGAGATCTGTTGTAAAATTTCAAGGGACTGTGCCAACTGGGGTATGCTCTCTGCACGTTACAAAGTCCCTTGGCCTCCCAGCCTCAGGACTCCACCAGTGTGAGATGAGGAAGAACCATGCCCTGGTCTCATGGGAATGAGAGTCCTCTTCCGCTATCCCTGAGACGACTTCACCCATATTAAGGCAGGGACCTAAGGACTGGCTGGAGATGGCAAAGGTGGTGGGACAGGACAGGTGGGCACCCCAGATCTCAGCTGAGCCAGGAGGCCAGGAGAGGACACTCAGAGGAAATGCAGTCCAGGCCATGTGCATTTTGAAAGTCAATTTCAGTGCATGATTGTTTATTGAGCACCTACTGTGTGCCAAGCACTGGGATAGGCTCTGAGGATGCAGAGAGGAATCAGACTTTGCATCCTGCTCTTAAGGTCTTTGCATCCAGGCATCCAACTCCAACCAGCATTTACTGAGCACCTTCTGCATGCAAGAGGGATGCCAACAGCCCTGGAGGAGGTAATTGGGTAGCAGGGATCCCTCTGTGGCCTAGGCCCAGGACAAGGTACTCTGTGTCCTATGGCCAGGACAAGGTCCTCTGTGCCCTATGCCTAGGACAAGGTCATGAGGGCTGGGAAAGCCACATTAGGGGAGCTGTGGGAGCCTGGGAACAGGGACACAGGACCTCACCCGCTGCAATCATGGAGGGCTCCCCCAGGAGGAGGCGTTAGAGTTGGGCTTCGATGTCCAAGTAGGTGTTTGCTGTGAAGGGAAGTGCCAGAGAGTACTCCAGGTGGTGGCAACTATGTCTGCAAAGGCAAGGCACTGACAAGGAAAGAATGAAAGGGCACGGTGGGGAGGTGGCCTTTGTTCTTCAGGCAGTAATGAGCATGTGCTTTACACTGACAGGCTAAGATAATCATCATGAAGAATGACAACAGCCGCGAGCCTTTCCTGAGTGTTCACTCTGTGTCGCAGTCTGAATGTTTGTGTTTCCCCTGTCAAATTCATATGTTGAAATCCCCAACCCCAAGGCAATGATATTAGATGGAGCTTTGGGGGAGGTGATTAAGTCATGAGGGAGGAGCCCGCATGAATGGGATCAGTGCCCTTATAAAGAGGCCCAAGGGTGCTTGTGTGCCCCTTCCAGCATATGAGGACGCAGCGAGGAGCTGCCATCTGTGAAATGGGCCCTCACCAGACTCCAAATCTGCCAGTATCTTGCTCTTGGGACTTCCAGCCTCCGGAACTGTGAGAAATGAATTACTGTTGTTTATAGGCCCCCCTGTCTATAGTATTCTGTTACAGCAGCCCTAATGGACTAAGACACTATATGCCAAGATTTACTCTAAGCTGTTACATGCATTATTTTATTAAATTCTCACCATAATTCTCTATCAGGTTAGGACAGGATTCCCCCACTCTGCAGATGTGTAAACTAAGGCTAAGTTGGTGAGGTCAGCCTGCTCTAGGCTTTCCAGCTAGCGTGGGAAGAGTCAGAATGGGAGGCGCTCAGGCCCATGTCAGATTACTCCCCTGGGTAATCTGCCTGTGAGCTGCATGAGCTCGCCTGGCCCACTCCAAGTTCAGAAAACCCCATTTAGAAGCTCTTTATATACTGAAATATAAAATTTAAACACTTCCATATTTGACACCCTTCATCCCCAATAAGAGCAAAAATGCTATTTTATCCACTATAGTTTGTAAGCTTAGGTTTGAAAAACATTTAAACATTTTATCCAGGTTGCGACAGTGGTTACTTCAGTGGGATACTCTGCACAAAAGTTCTCTGGAAAACAGTTCGGAGGAAAGAGACTTCATTCCAGTGAACAGTTTGCAATTCAGGCAAATGAAAAATTCAACCCCGCTTACCTCCGAGTGATGACGCAGCTGAGTTCTGATTGGTCAATAAAACTGAGCCCTGATTGGTCAATATAGCTGAGCCTTGATTGGTTGATACAGCTGATCTCTGATTGGCACAAGCAGGTGAACTCTGATTGGTTGGTTCAGGTGCTCTGTGAAAGTCCCGAAGTTAAACAGAGATACTGTTTTTCAGGAACTCAGAGTTATGTGTGTGACCTCTCTACTCAGCAAATGGCCACTTGACTGTATTTTAAATTTTGGCTCAGTTAGCCAGTGGTGATCCATCTTGAAAGATTGGCTCTTTCAGGTTCACATTTGTTCACAATACCCAAAGCATCAGATATTTGAACTGGAAAGTTAACCTTCTCAGAAACAGAAATGGTTTCTTAGCTATCAAGCTTATAATGCAATGTGAAAACTTGCCTTCATTTGCATAGGGGAAAACACACACACACACACACACACACACACACACACACACTTGCTTGGATGGAAGGAAAACAAGGTGTTTGCTGCTCCCAGGAGCTCCTTCTCTGTTATGCCTCAGCCCTGGAAAAACACACTGGGTCTCAGCATGTGATTTACAACTGGAGCTAGTCAGTGAAGCCCAGGTGTGAAGGAACGATGCCAAAGCTCTCTCTTTTTAAAATTGTATTTCCTGATTGTGCCCCTAAGGGTAGATGTAATTCAATTGGATTTAAACTACTATGCCTCTGCTTTGATGTATGTTCAGTATTATGATCTCAGGTAATTGCAGCTTGAGAATTAGTGATCTATTTTTCTTACTGTATAAGGGTATTTATATTACAAAGTCCCTGGAGGGCAAAAGGACATATTAGAAATGCTTTTAATACATTGCATTTGTTTGCTTATTCTTTATGTCTCTTACTCCCTAAAAGCAATCAGAAAATTATAAAAGAATAAAATGTTAATCCTCTTTACCAGATAATTAGTGTGGGCTGACTCTAGAATGAAATGCCATAAAAAAGGATTGATTCATTCAGTTCAGTAGAAAAGAAAAAAAATCTGTTAGGTTGGTTTTGCCAAGTCTTACTTTTTCAAATGGTAACATGTAGAAATTGTTTCAGTGACTTGTGTCCTGAGTTAATGTAATATTCTCTATTGGCACAAGCATTTTAATAAAAAATGCTTCTCAGCTAAATTTATTTTAAATTTATTTTCATTGGATTCATAATCTTTTATGTCTTTTATATAAACCTTTAATTATGACAGACACATGTTTGGGAATGTCAGGAGCATGCGTCTGCTCTCCCAGTGGGTGGTACCCATCTGAATCCTCACCAGCAGTGCTGGGGTGCCCCAAAACTCCACACCATCACCAACACTTGACACCATCCAGCTTTCTGATTTTTGCCCAGCTAATAGTTGTCAGATGACACGTCTTCATTTAAATTTGCATTTCTCTGGTTACTAATGGCTTTGAGCATTTCTTTATATGTAGTTAGCCTTTTGAGTTTTCTCTTCTGTAAATAGCCTGTTCATAGCTTTTGCCCATTTTCCTATCAGGAGTCTGCCCTTTCTTCCTTATGTATCATGGATATTAATTTTTTGGCCAGGCGTGATGGCTCATGCCTGTAATCCCAGCACTTTGGGAGGCCAAAGCAGGCAGATCACTTGAGCCCAGAAGATTAAGACCAGCCTGGCCAACATGGTGAAACCCCTTCTCTACTAAAAATGCAAAAATTTTCTGGGCATGGTGGCAGGTTCCTGTAATCCCAACTACTAGGGAAGCTGAGGCAGGAGAATTTCTTGAACCTGGGAGGCAGAGGTTGCAGAGAGCCAAGATTGCGTCACTGCACTTCAGCCTGGGTGACAAGGCGAGACTCCGTCTCCAAAAAAAATTTTTTTTGTTAGACATTGCAGGTATTGTCTCCCAATATGTTATCTGCCTGTTCATTTTGTTCAGTGTGTCCTTTGTAGAACATTAATCTTTTATCTTGATATAAGTAACCTCATTAATTCCTCCTCTTCTTATTTTTGCCTTATGGTTTGTGCTTCTGAGGTTTTTATTTAACAAGTTTTTCCTCATCTCTAGGTTACAAAGATATGTTTATACACTTTCTATTATTGTTATGGTTTCACTTTTCACATTTAGTTTTTTAATCCATTTGGAGTCCACTTTCGTGTGTGGTAAGGATCCAGTTTTAGTTTTTTCCATATGACAGCCAAGTTTCCCAAGGTCACATGGTAAAGAATCCACCTTGATGTGTAACATTCTCAGTCTTCCCTTCCTTCCCCTTCCTCCCAGGGTCTCACTGCGTTGTCCAGGCTGGTCTCAAATTTCTGGGCTTAAGTGATCCTCTCACCTCGGCCTCGCAAAGTGCTGGGGTTAGAGGCATGAGCCACCATGCCCAGCAAGAATTGAATCTTTGATCCCAAGTTGCCCACGCAAGAGCATAGGTATCTTTCCATTGTTCAGGACATCTTTAAACAGATGCTGTATATTATGAACTGCTTTTCTAATTCAGATAATTCATTGATTTAGATAATCATACAACCTTTTTCTTTTGATCTGTTGACATGATAAATTACATAGGTCGATTTTTCTACCATTGAACCATTTCTGTATTCCTGAAATAAAGCCTACTTAATTATACTTTATGGATTTTATGTATAATGTATGGATTTTATGTAGACTTTATGTATTTTAAAAAATAAGCTATTGGATTCAGTTAGCTAATATTTGACTTAAGATTTTTAGTGTCTATATAACGAAATGAGCCTTTTATATTCTTTTCTAATAATTTCATTCTCTGGTTTTAGAATTAAGATTACATTAGCATAATAAAATTATCTAAGTAGATTTCCCTCTTTTTCTATTTTCTGTAAAAGGAAACTTTCAGGCCGGGTGCAGTGGCGGGTGCCTGTAATCCCAGCACTTTGGGAGGCTGAGGCAGGCAGATCACCTGAGGTCAGGAGTTCAAGACCAGCCTGGGCAACGTGGTGAACCTCCATCTGTGCTATGAAAAAATACAAAAACTTAGCTGGGCATGGTGGTGCATGCCTATAATCCCAGCTACTTGGGAGGCTGAGGCAGGAGAATTGTTTGAACCTGAGAGGTTGATGTTGCAGTGAGGCAAGATCGTGCCATTGCACTCCAGCCTGGGCGACAAGAGCGAAACTCCATCTTAAAAAAGAAAAAGAAAGAAAGAAAACTTTCTATAAGGTGGGAATTTCAGCTTTTAAAAAAGTTTAGTAAATTCAACTGGAAAATTGAAAAATGATCTGGAACTTTTGTTTGTTTGTCTGTTTTTGGAGACAGAGTCTCACTCTGTTGCCCAGGCTGGATTGCAGTAGTGTATTATAGCTCACCATAACCTCAAGCTCCTGGGCTCAAGTGATCCTCCTGTCTCAGCCTCCCAAGTAGCTAAGACTACAGGTGCACACCATCACTCCTGGCTAATTAAAAAGATATTTTTTTTGAGATAAGGTCTCACTGTGCTGCTCAGGCTGGAGTTCAGTGGCTATTCACAGATGTGATTATAGAGTACTACAGCCTTGAACTCCTGGGCTTAAGCGATCTTCTTGCCTCAGCCTCTCAAGTAGTTGGGACTACAGGTGTATGCCATTGCGCCTGGTTTAGAATTTTTTTTAATAAAGATTGTTTGACTCCCATTTTAATTGATTTAATATTATTGGTCTGTTCAGGTTCTCTATTTTTGTGTCAGCTGTAGCATTTTATATTTTTCTAGGAATTTATTAGATTTTCAAAGTCATTAGGTTCATTAGTTTATTATATTTTTAGTCTCTATCCTACCAAGTTCAGTGTCTCTTGTGTGGTGGGGAGAGGCAGAGATGTTCTCTTGCAGAAACATCAGTGAGACCCCTGGCGTGGAGTCTGATTGCCCAACAGCAGACTACAGGTGTGGGAGGTCTCTGCCAGCCCTGGGGCCTCATAGAGTGTGTGGACCAACTGCATTTGGCACTGCTGTTTCAGAGAGCCCCGTACCTTGACTGAGAGGATAGAAGGAGGGATGCCTGAACTCAGACCTTCCAAACCCTTGCTTCTGATTCTGGGCCAGAGCATGGCAGCCCTGCCCATGTGGCAATGATGAGCTGGGGGCCGGGGCAGCATCTTCCTCTGCTTTGCTTCTTGGCTTTTCACGCTGAGTTCCTCTTCATGCAAATCTCAACTCCATGAAGATGATTTTGCTTCTTGTCTTTCGGGCTTCATGCATTAAGTGACCACAGAAGCAGCTCCAGAACTTCTAAATTTAAAGAACTTAGATCTTGAGCACTCCTGATGGATGGAGAGGCTTGAGATTTACTGGAAGCTAAAGCCACCCCCACCCATGACCACCCCAGTGTGCCCCATGCTGCACCCTGACACACTATGCCACTCCGCCCAAGCGCATCTCGGGTCGCCTGATGGGCCACAGTTCCCTTTGGCTTGAGACTGTAACATGAGTGATGGAGGCAGAAATTTTGGAGTGAAACAGTTGGGGGTTCAACTGGCTCGATCATTTGTTAATTACATGACCTTCAGCAAGAGACTTAGCCACTTCTAGATTCCTCAGCTGTAAGATAGGGGGAGCTATTCTCCCCTCACAAAGCTTTGGGAGGATGATATCAGTCAGAGACCCAGCAGGAAACAGAGGCACACACAGATGACAGGTGAATTAAATGAAGTGCAGAGGTGTGGTCAGGGATGTGGAGACAAACAGTGATATTGAGGCCCCCGAGACTAATGAGTGGAGGCTCAGGCTGTCAGGAAGTCATGTCCCTCCGTAGGACTGCAGGGCTAGAGTTGAGGAAGTGGGTTTCAGGGAAGCCCAAGGATCCCGCCACCACTAGGACCCCTGGGCCAAAGTGGGTGGGGGGCATGGAAGGGTGGGGGGCATGGAAGGGTGGGGGTGGGGGAAGGGGATGAAATACCCAGAGCCCTTTCTCCTCACCTTCCTATCTCTATTGGGCAATCCCAATCAGAAACCAGAGGACAAGGGGACTAATTTACAAGGGGCAGCCTCCCAGCCTCCCAGATACAGAGGCAAGCCCAGAGGGCTGGAGACCAGAGGCAGTGCAAACAGAGAACCCAGCTTACAAAGGTCAAATGTGATCACTTCTGTAAATGATCCTGCACATAGTAGGTGGCCAAGAAACACAGTGCCTCCAAGGCCGCTCAGCAGGCTCCGGTGTATCCTGCGTTCAGTGTCTCCCTGGGTGCCTGTTCATGTGGTTTCTTAGGAGCTTTTGCAACAGCATCTTACTGTTTACAAATGGAATATCTCATGCCAAAGCAAGTGTCCCAAAGGTCAAATTGAAAATGAAACCACAGAGTGGAGGCAATAGTGAGGAGAGGAATTAAGTTGCAAGAGGGACCCATGAACTAAGAATAAGGCTTATCAAAAGATGCCAAATGTACAGGGTATGGGAGTAAGAACAAACATGCTGAAAATTAAATATGAAATGGGTAATTATGTAGTAATGAGATTGAGGACATCACAAAGGACACTGCCGTTTAAACTATCACATCTCAACACAGTAATGAACGAGAAAAACCCTCCAGCTTTGTAATTATAATGATAGTTGCCATAACAACTTAGTATCTCTCTCCCTGTGCATCCATCTCCAGACTATATTTTTAGTAATGGCTGTGCCTGAGTATGTATTTTTCTTTATATAGCAGCTAATTTTTCAAATTAATGATCTTTCAAAAAAATTCCATTTTCATTCTCTCTGAAAGTGTAAGAGTCTCAGGGATAATTAGGGAAATGAGCAGGTGTGAAAAGTCCGTAATGAAAAATGCTATAAAAATATTGATGTCTTGACAATATTTGTTTCAACAGAATGTTCTCTGGACCTGCACACTCTATTGTTCCTTGCCAAGCAGCTTAACATAAATCTCCTTTGTGGGGCTCATAAATATTTGAAAAATTATTAGCCGTGTAAGGTGTTTGAGGATTATCAGACAAGTATGGATTTATGTTGTATAACAGAAACTGGCTTAGCAGAATCCTGTCTAAGTGATGAATGAATGGACAAACATGGGCTTATTTTGCTTAGCAGATATGCACTTAGCAGATTCTCAATTGAGGCAAACAATGGTTGACTTTAAAGAACACCATTTGAAGAACTCAGAAACTGGGGGGGATTCTGAACTGCCATTTTGGTTTCCCAGTTTGCCCCCATTACTACCCCCGACTGGTGTGTCTGGTTTATAGCACGGCTGACATCCAGGGAGAATCAGTGCTTTCTGGAGCTCCACTTACACTACGCGGAGAGACTCACAGCCCCTCCTGAGGGTTCCAGTCCTGAGTTAAATAGACAAATTATTAGATTGAGAACAAAAAAGTCCTAGAGAGAAACATTCTTTGGCTGATGCCATGAAAGACTCTAGGCAAGATTAGTTATGCAGAAGGGGTTATTGAAATTTTCTGTGTTTCTTATATTCTGTTGGTTTCTGTGGAAGATGCAAAGTTAGCATATTATAATAATCATAGAGCTTATCAGTGCTGTGCAGGAGGCCATTAAGAGTCTGTCTTGGCCAGGCATGGTGGCTCACGCCTGTAATCCCAGCACTTTGGGAGGCCAAGGCGGGTGGATCACCTGAGGTCAGAAGTTCGAGACCAGCCTGGCCAATATGGTGAAACCCCGTCTGTATGAAAAATATAAAAATTAGCTGGGTGTGGTGGCAGGCACCTGTAATCCCAGCTACTTGGGAGGCTGTGGCAGGAGAACTGCTTGAAGCCAGGAGACAGAGGTTGCAGTGAGCCGACATGGTGCCACTGCACTCAAGCCTGGGTGACAAAGTGAGACTCTGTCAAAAAAAGAAAAAAAAAAATCTGTCTTATGGTTGTTGCCCAGTGGCAAGTGGAAAGAGCCAAGTTTGAGTGAGCTGGTGAGCCTTGAATCTTACCTAGAGGGGTTAGGTTTACTTGGGATTGGTTAGCCCTGCAGATTCTTCGGTCGAGGAGCAAGGTTGTTAATGGGTGTTTAGGGAGAATGAATGGCTTGTTGCCTTGAAGGAAGGGTGGACGGCAGATCAGAGAGGCCCAAACAGGGAGACCTGCTGAGCACGGATTCCCATCATCTGCCATGGGTCTCTGAACCATGGGCTGAGTGATGGGCAGTGGGAACAGAGGAAGAGGCAGATTAAAGAATGTGTGCCATGAGAGCAGCAGGACTTACTGCTATGTATTAGAAGGTGAAGGAGAGATGGGGCCAAGATGACCAGGGAGGTCTTCATCTGAGAAGCTGAAGAACGCAGGACCCTCCCAGGCAGATAGGTGAGAGTTGGGAGAAAGGATAAGGCTTGCAAACCAAGAGAATGAGGTCAGCTTTGCCGCCCTATCTTCCTAAACTTCATGAGCTCTGACTGTGCCTTACACCTTTCCAGGACGGGCAGCACCAGAGAGAGGGAGCCAGAGGTAGACAAAGGATGCTCCAGGAACAGTGCCGTGGGCTTCTGTGTTGGGAGAACTGGCATCAGTGCAATCGATTCTTGTTCTATTTGTCCTACTTGCTTTAATTATGTGTCTCTCCAGGGAAAACAAACAAGCAAGCATTGATAGGGAGAGCAGTAATAAGTGGGACTCATTTCTTTATTCCAGGGGCATGTTGAGAGGCATGTTTGGGTAGGGCCTTCTCTGGACACTTACCAGACACTGCAGAGCGGGCATATGTTATGTTACTCACCTAAGAGGTGCTGAAAAGCGGTAAAGTGTCTTCAGGACTCATGGGCTTGGGGCCATTGGGATGTATATGGCCTGACTTTAAATATTGGTTAAAGGCAGCAGAGCAGGGTTAGTCCTGGCCATCACTAGCTTGCTGTGTGTCCTCAGGTAAATCTGGGCCTCAGGATCCTGTGTAAAATGAGAGGGAGAAGATTCATCTTCAATTTGGATGCTATCAGAATTACCTGAGGAACTTCTTAGATATGCTAGTGCTTGAACCCACTCTTTAGGAGATTCTGAAGGTCTGGGGTGCCGCCTGGGTGTCGGTCTGCTGTTGAGCAAGCTCTGGGGGTTCTGATGGAGGTAGTGCAGGGCACCGTCCTGGCCTGGGCTGCCTCTGCAGTCCCTCTGGCCAGGATGCCAGGCCAGCCTCTTGTTAGTGCTTCATACAGCTCGCTGGAACGCTGGGTGTGTTGCTTGCTGCTGGAGCCGCTTTCTGTTTCACCACTAAAGACTGTGTTGTCGTCTGGAGTGCCTGGCTTCAGATAAAACAGTCCCCAGGAGTGAGCCCTGGGGATAGGCCATGGAGGAGGGCGGGCGGGGATCCAGGAAGGGTTGGGGAGCAAAGAGTGGTGGGTGGGGAAGGGGACCCTCCTGCCCTCTCACCCTGGGGACTTCTGCTGGCTCTGGATTCCAGAGCATCCTGGGGGTTTGACAGGCAGGACCAAGGCCTCCTGGTCCCTGCAGACAGGCCCTGCCTCAACCAGCAGCCTCCTCCTCTCCCTCTGGTCATTCTGCTTTGGCCTTCAAACTGGAAGCCTGGAAGACTGGCCCTAAAAGATGGCCTGGTGGAGTGGCCTGCGCAGAAAGAGAATGACAGCCTTCCTGGTCCAAGCCCTGCCCACTGTGGGGTCTCAGGAGCCCCCACTCTAGGGAAGTCCTCACTCCAGGGCAATGGTGAGGCCTTGCCCTGGTGCCCTGACTCAGCTCAGTGGCATCGTAGGATCACATCACAGACCCAGAGGAACTGGGAAGGTGACAGGCCAATGCAGGCTTGAGGGTCAGTCTGTCCCTGTAGCGCACTCCATGGGTTCCCAAAGACATCTACACCTGAATACCTAGAACAAGAGATAGTTAGGGAACCTGGCAAAAAGTTAGGGAACATGGCAAAATGGACTTTGCCGATGTGGTTAAGGTCACCACTCAAGATAGGATGACTATACTGAATTTTTTGGGTGGGCCCATCTATTCACACTCTCTCTTAAAAGCACAGAATTTTCTCTAGCTGGAAGGCAGAAAGATGTGGCAGGAAGGGAAGCGATTTGAAGCTGTGCCAGCGCTGGCTCTGAGATGCCGGGCCCACGTGCGAGGACCAGGGAGAGGCCTGGAGGAGCCTGCAGAAGACATGAGGAGGAACACAGGCAGCCAGCAGGAGGAAAGGCGCCTCAGCCCACAGCCAGCGAGTGAACTGCACGTCAGTCCTACTACCGCAAGGAGCTGAATTCAGCCAATACCTGAGTGAGCCCGGAAGTGGACTTTTCGCCAGAGGCTCCCCTAAGAAACCAGTCCTGCTGACCCCTTGATTTTGGCCTGGTGACACTCGCATCAGCCTTCTCACCTGCAGAGCTGTGAGATAGGTGTTGTTTGAAGCCACTAAGTTTGTCATCGTTTGTTACAGCAGCAAGGGAAATGATGCAGTCCCTGGTTCCCCACATCCCCGCCTGGAGAGCAGAAGCCGCAGGGCCATGGGCCTGGGCTCCGCATAAAGAACCCATGCAGAGTTGTCCAAAGCAGGAGGCCCTTTCTCAAAGGACCCTCTGGGCAAGAGCCTGCTCTTGGATGAACCACAAACCCTCTTGTGACCCCTGGATGGCCACCTTGGGGTAACGTCACTGTCTTTCCCAAGACCCAACAGAATCACAGTCTCAGATGGGAGAGGGCTCCTCCAGGGTCCCTAGGCCCTGCTCCCAGGGAACTTTACTCCCAGAAACCCCGGGAACCTCAGGAATTCCTCATTCCCAGTTCCTGAAACAGAAGCATGGCTAGTGGGAAGTCCACGTCTGCGGAATGGTCAGCACACGGGGCACGGTTTGAGAGCTGGAGGCTGCTTGGGCTCTGATTTACTTTAGGACCCTGGGCCAATCTTTTCTTCTCTCAGGTCACGTTTCTCCACCTGTAAAACAGGAATGGAACAGCGGGCCTCAATGTTTTCTTCTAAGATTGAAACTCATTAGCGTCTCTGGGGAAGCAGGCCCCACGCTGGCTGGCCTGCGGGGGAGGGGAAGGGGGCTTTCTTGGGCTTGGCAGCTTGGAACACCTGCCTCCAAGGACCGGCCTCGGAGGGGTCGCCGGGAAAGGGAGGGAAGAAGGAAGGGCGGGGCCGGCCCCCCTGCGCCCGCCCCGCGCCTCTGCGCGCCCCTGTCCGCCCCGGCCCAGCCCAGCCCAACTCCGCGGGCCGGTCACACGCGCAGCCAGCCGGCCGCCTCCCGTGCCCAGCGCGCCGCTCTGCTGTGCCCTGCGCCCCTGCCCCGCGCCACCTTCTGCGCCCGCAGCCCGCCCGGCGCTCCCGGTGACCGTGACCCTGCCCTGGGCGCGGGGCGGAGCAGGCATGTCCCGCCCGGGGACCGCTACCCCAGCGCTGGCCCTGGTGCTCCTGGCAGTGACCCTGGCCGGGATCGGAGCCCAGGGCGCAGCCCTCGAGGACCCTGATTATTACGGGCAGGAGATCTGGAGCCGGGAGCCCTACTACGCGCGCCCGGAGCCCGAGCTCGAGACCTTCTCTCCGCCGCTGCCTGCGGGGCCCGGGGAGGAGTGGGAGCGGCGCCCGCAGGAGCCCAGGCCGCCCAAGAGGGCCACCAAGCCCAAGAAAGCTCCCAAGAGGGAGAAGTCGGCTCCGGAGCCGCCTCCACCAGGTAAGGAACTTTCTGCGCTGGGCAGCCCGAGGGGGCGCTGGTGGTTGCGCGCCTCCAGGGGACAACTGGCTTCTCCCAGTGTGTGTGTCTGGGATGGGCCAGTCCCGGGAATCTCCCTGTTGCCGCCTCTGCCTCCCTAGGGACTGTATCTGCGCTTCCTGCGGGCCCGCCCAGCTTCCCAGAACTTGTCCTTGACCCTGACACGCATTTCAGCTCTGGCTTATGCCCTTAGGTAAAGAGGGAGCTGTGCAATTGGGAGGCTGCCTATGAGAGTCAAAGTTCTTGTTTCAAGCTTGAAATCCCCTGAGCTAAGGGTCTTTCTGCTGGATGCCTCTTACTTCTCTACCTACTTCTTCAATCCTCAAATGCGGCTGAATTTCCGCTTTGGGGATGTGGATGGCTGGCTGTTTTGGCAGATGGCCTTCTAGGGAAAGTTCTGCCAGTAGGCCTTTACCCAGTTGTGTCCCTTCTCAGCTCCCTCCCTCCCACTCTCAGCGGGTCCCTTGGGTCCTCTGCCCGGCTGGGGCAGGATGGCACAGCCTCCACTGGGGAGTCTGTGCCTGGAGTCTGCTGCAGCCTGGACTCCGGCTTGGGGGCTCCCTGGCTGCCTGCAGTGCTCCGTCTTTCATCCAAGTCTCATACCCTTCTCAAATCCATCTTCGGTTTCTGCCAACCTCATTTTCTTAGGAAAATGACTTCCACTAAATGACGTAGTTTATTAACCACCTTGTGAAGTGGGGCTTTCTCTAGTTCCAAATGTTCTTTGCTCAAATTGCAAGGGCTGCAGGCCTGGTATTTCAAGAGTGGGGCATGAGCAGGAATGTGGCCAAATTCTCTGGCCTCGCAATGGCCTTTCCTGAAAGGAGATACGTGCGGGTGCCACCGTTACAGGGCTCCGGGTATGGAAGGCATCGTCTTTGTTTGGTTAAACTGCTCACGAAAGTCAGCAGCCAGGGCAGTGGGAAAGTGGAGGAGGGATGAGGACACAGAACTCCTGAAAGGGTGGACCTATATGAGCACCCCCCTTTGCAGAGGCCCTGGCATGCTTCCATTTGTGGACAACTTTGAATGGGCGGGGATTTCTGAGTTGTGTGACAACCCTGAACACATCCAGAATTTCCAGTGTTTCAGGGAGAGTTATGGGAATTCAGGTGTTTAAGAGCTACAGTGGCTTAATAACAGGATTAGGAATGGGAAGAGACTTATATTTGTAGAATGTCGACTGTGACTCCATTAGAAACTTTATGTGCCAGTTTCATTTCACCCTTTCAGTGGCTCCGAAGGGTGGGTGAGGCTCAGACAGTTTAAGTAACTTGCTCAGTGTCACTTGCTGGCTTGGGATATTTGAAAGCCTTTCTCCTGTCCTTTTTAACTCAAGGCCTTTTTGGTTTGGTAGTTTGAATCAAATCCACATGCATTCTAGTTTTTTTTTAAAGTGCCTGCAATGTGCTTAGCTCCATCCTGGGCATGGTAGGGTGGTGTAGGCAGGAGACATGTATATTGGGTTCTGGCAGTCACTGGGAGTGGTGCTAAGGGGGAAAGTGGAAGGAGCCCCAGACTGGGAGTCTGAAGACTGGGCCTAACACCCATGTTTAGGGCTCATCAACTTGGGGATCTGGAATCATGGCTCAGTTTGCTGAGCTTTAACTTCATCATCGTTTGCAAATAGGAAGACTGCACCTGCCACCTCACTTTACTTTGTCAATTGCTGTAAAAACCTTTTTAATGAAAGCTTCCAGTGTGCCTGCCAGCTTATGTGCTAGTCTTCCTGTGAACCTTTCATTCATTCCACAGGCCGTTACCAAGAACCTGCTAAGCACTGGTGCTGGGTGAGATCCTAGGAATGGGGAGAGCAAGACATTCCTCTTCCCTGCCCCCCACCCCCCGCCCCCCACCACATGGAACTAGCTGGGAACTCTGAGAAAGTAATCACAGTTGTGTTAAGGGTTGCACAAAAGTGTGGGGTGTTAAGGTAACAAACAAGCTGGGGGAGCTCACTGAATCTGTGGGGGCTTGCGTAATGCTTCCCCGAAGAGGTGATGTTTAAGACTTGACAAGTAAGTCAGCTTTATTGTCCTGGGGACTCGTACAAGTGACCGGACATCATTCCTAAGATAGGTTTCTTTCCCTACAAAACACATCTCAGAAAGTCACAGCCTGGCCTGAGCAGTGTCCACAGACTAATGTGTCTGCAGACTCAGGGGTTACATGGGGAAGTGACTCTCTTTAGTCCTTGGAGAAACAGCTCTTGCCACTCTTGGAATGGGGTCTCTGGAGGAGAAATCAGAGTGTAACCTGAATTTGCAAGAAAAAGCTCATTTGGTTTTGGAAGGCCATCTTGCAGATAGAGACAGGCCATGGGGGAGCCTGTTGATTCGGTGCCTAGCCTCTGCTCCTGCAGGACACATTGCCCAGTTCACCGCAGCCCTGGCATCCACTGGGATCTCCAAGCCCCATACTGAAAACACGTCTTCGGAAGATCTAGAGACTCACATCAGAGGCCTGTTGGGACAGCTGCCTGCAGACCTGCTACCATGTCAGCTGTGTTTCTAATGAATTCTGTGGGGCTTTTTTAGAGCTCTCCCCAACCATGACAAGACAAGTGTGACATTTATCTCATATTTTTAACTCCTGTCCTTTTTTATTTTGGTGTTTGCTCAGCAGAATCCTCTGCCCTGGACCAAAGTGGGAAGACTGGTTTAAGCGTGAACTTAGTTAGGGGAATCAGTGACAGTTTTGTGCAGTTAAACTACACTAGGAGAAAATTATTTTTTTCTACTTTAAGTAGTGGCTTGATCTATATGCTGCTCATGGTGTAATAGAAGCACTTATCTCTGCATTGGATTGTTTTGGAATATCTTAGGAAGGCACTTACATAGGAAGGAACATTGGACTGTGGCCTGGAGTGTTTAATGCAAACTTCTGTACTTTGCTTCACTGGGTGGATGATGCAATGCTATGTATGAGGCACTGAGGTGGGAGTGAGGGGTTCAATTTAGAGATGCATAACAGTATAAAAGCATATATAACTAATTAAAAGTCTATATGTACTTTATCTTTGCAGATGATAAAATATTTCCCAGATAGCTCTTGTTTTGCATAAAGGTGAGTTCAAGGAAAGATGTATTCAGCAGTGATTCCCCACACAGGCAGATTTTCTATGTGGTAGGCCCTAGGAGGGAGCCCTGTTTTAACCGTGTAGGGGGGTTTATGCAAAGAGCCAAGGGCATTGGGGATTTGATCTTGATGTGGGTTCTGGCTTTGACCATTGGCTGTTCTTTCACACCACCACAGAAATGCCCAATGGGTGTGACATGCTGACGTTCATGGAGATGCTTGGAGAACTGAACCCTTTGGCTAACTGAGAGTATTGCATTTTCCATGAGTGGCTAACAGGTTTCCAGAGAAGTAGAGCCCCAATATATTAAACAGAATGGAATCTTTAAAAACATTTATTTAAGCTTTTATTTTGAAATAATTATAAACTCACAGGAAATTGCAAAAATAGTACACTGAGGCCCCATGTACGCTTTGTCAGCTCCCCCCAGTGATAACCTCTTAGATGATTCTAGTACAAGATACTTCAATCTTGGCAGGATTGATGTTTTGGGCCAATTGTGTGTTTGTTTGTGTATGTGTGTGTGTGTGTTGTGTGTGCATGCCAACAGAGGAGGAAGGGGGTTGCCTTCCTGTGTATTGCAGGATGTTTAGCAGTGTCCCTGGACTCCAAATTGGATGCCAGTAGCACCCTCCCCCCTGTTGTCACAACCAAAAATGTCTCCAGACATTGCCAAATATCCCCAGGGGGATGGGAGTCACTGTCGTATACAGTATCAAAATGAGGAGGTTGACAGTGATACTGTTAACTAGATTACATGCCTTACTCAGATTTGACCAGTTCTTACATGCATTTGTAGGCATGTTCTCTGCAGTTTTTATCACATGTACAGGTTCATGGAACCACCACCACTGTCAGGATATGGAAGCGTAGAATCTTTTTCTTAGGTTGCAGTAGGATTTTGGTACTGTACAGTTTCTGAGGTCCTCATTGTGAACACTCATCCATCCGAGAATTTTAGAACTCTAAGGAACCTAAGTGGACACTGAGCACAGATTCTTGCTTATTGCAAGATTCTAACAGTGAGCTGCCCGGCCTCTGCTCACAGGCTTCCATGGATGGACTCTCACCATTCAGTGGATGAAGAGTACTTATTGCTAGAATGTTCTTCCTCATATGAACTTGACAACGTTCTGCTCTCTAATTCCATTTATTTAGCTGTTTCGAATTGAATTTGACAGTTTCTAGATCCCTGCAGTTGGAATGATTTAAGGCCACGGGAGTGAATCTCAGATCCTCAGTTTTCATTCTCCCAGGGTTATGAATAAGGTAAGGGGCCACATTTTGCACGTGCAAGTGGATTTGGGGGTATCTTACTTTCCATGCCATCTTCAAATTGATGACCCTGGTTTGCAGCATATTCCTTTTGAAGAATAAAATAGAACAGAAAAATAAACCATAGTTATAGAACTTATCCTTTTCCTCCCACTTGGCAGTAACAATCAAATCAAATAATAAGCTGAACTATTGATTTGAATGAGGGATTTGAAGATTTTATTTATTTCTCTCTTCATTGCACATTGGGTTAGAAGTAGGCTTGGATATGTAGTCTTTAAATTTGAGTTTCTGCTTGGTCCTTTGTTCATAACTTTCTTCATGTGCTGGTGAGAATGCACCGCTGTTTGAATGTGGACAAACCCACATCATCGCCATAGTCTTGAGCCTGTGGAATTTGCAGAGGGGGCAGCGAGCCACGTTTGTTTGTGTGTCTGTGCTCAGAATCATTGAGTTTGCATTTTGTACTGTGCTGGGCCCCAGTTGCAGGGGGAAATAACCAAAGAGTTGTTCTTTGAGCATATTTGGTTGTAAACAAAGCCTTTTCTGTTGTGTGTGCCGTAAGCCAGTTGGTGAAAAGGGCTTCACATTTAAGCTTTCCTTCTCTTTTCAGTGTGTTTTGCTGCATTTGGCTTTTGGATGGAAATGTCTTCTCCTGGGCAAAATGGGAGTGTAAGGATTAGGAAGCTGTGTTTGTAAATATTTCAATAAGTACTTTAAAAAGCAATCACAATGCTATTAGCATACCTAAACAATTAACAAGCAATCCTTCATGTCAAATTATATGCTTACTTTAAGAGTTAAATCCAAAGTGTTTTGTCCAGGTAAACTCCCTACAAAATTCCAAGGGAGAGGACGTCATTTCCTGTACATTAGCAAGCAGCTTTCTAAGACACCACCTCCATTTCCAAAATGCTTTCCAAAGTCAACTATTAATGCTGGCAAATTTCCTCTTGCCTGTGCCCAAGGTTCCAGAAACCAGGGCTCGCGCATGGATAATAAAGGAGGACACTCCCACGTTTGCGAAAGCTGGACTGCATGCTGTGGTTCTTAAAAATAGCCACTGTGTTTTCTGTATGCCTCAAGTGTCCATGGCTGCCAGAGCTCATGGCACCTTTAGTGTGGGGACAATGGCAGCCTGGCCCTGGAGCCTTGACTTTTGAGGTGGGGGTTTTCTCTGGATGTCCCTGAGGGTCCAGGGAGCCTGAGGTCTCAGGCTTGGCATCTCCAGCAATGGCTCTGCCCTCTGTGGCCCTCTCAGGCCCCAGCCACTGCAGCTACCACTCTGGGGTCACAAAACCCAGGAAATTAGGGTTTCTTTGGATGGCCACTGGAAGGGCTGGCATCCACATCTGGCTGGCAGCCAGCTGGCTACTCGTTGGGCATCATAGGATGGTTAGCATGGCACAAAACAGCTTCACATGTTAATTTAAGCCCCTGATGTCACAGATTTGTATGGAATGCCTGGTTCATGCTAGGCACAGGTAGGTGCTCCATGGTGAGTTTTTTCAGGATGAAGAGAGAGCTGAGGTCAAAGTCTGGTTCTGCCACTCATGGGCATTTGTGACTTCTTCAAGCATCAGTTCCTCACGATGGCATGGGAACAATTAATAACCCGAGCTTTTGGAGGAGGTGTACGATTGGATGGGTCAATGCCCAGCCTTCCAGCCTCCCAGCCTTCTAGCCTCCCAGCCTCCGGAGTGGGGCAGCTCAGAGGCATCTCCCCTCCCAACCCCACCCTGAGTTCCCAGCCAGGTTGAGTCCCCGTTGAGTCCTGCCAGACAACACAGCCTGAGTTATTGGTGTTTCCCCTTCAACTTTTCACCTGTGCTACTTGAAATCTCCTCCCACATACAGCACTGTGCCCAAAGCCTTCTTGTCTCAGGCTCTGTTTCCAGGTGGAATCTAAGATGAGACTGGCAGGTACCAACAGCTCCCTGCACAGTGTCTGCACACACCCACCTGCTGCTGTTACCAGGGTGTCTCTTTAAAGGCAAAGGACTCTATTTGGTTGCAAGTCAGAAAGGTGGCTGCTGGCTGCACAGAGGGCAAGAGTGGGGGCCACAGGGCACTGCTGCCCCAGCCATGCCCACTCTTCCTTATGCCCAGATCTGAGGCCAGGTCTTCTGCATGAAAGGCTGGCCCAGAGGAGGGTGGGACTGACCAGGCAGGTATCCCAGAGAAGACACAATGGAGAGAGAGAGAAAGAGAGACAGAGAGAGAAAGAGAGAGAGAGAGATGGGCCATGGGATTTTGATGGATTGTTTGATTGATTGATTTTGGTCTAGTTTTGGTAAGAAGTTCTTAGACAATTTCATGAGTACCTCCATGTCCAGCCCACAGCCTCCCCCCGGGCTCCCGTCAAGGTCATTGAGATGGATGGAAGCCAGCGCATCAGTCCACTGCTCAACTCGCCCTTCAGGACCCACTGAATCCCTGGATTCTTATTTCCTCTGGGAGCTTCCAGTCCTCAGAATTGGATAAGGGTGCAGGTGGTTCCTCCCTGTGTCATGGCCCTTTCCCTGCCAACATCGCACAGAGCAGGCGTTTCTCACTGCTTTTGTTTAGATTTTCGTGTTCACCTGTGAAGTTCTCCCGGCTCTACCTGTGTGAGGGTTCCCAGCAGATCCTCCCAGCAGATCTGGTGTGTTTGTGGTGATTTAGCCTTAATGCTGCAATTCTGGGGAGCCCCAGAGAACCTCTTTGGTCATTTTTTTCTCCTAATGTGGGTTCCTTAAGCAGAAGCAGGCAAGGACCTCAGAGCCCTGGGCT
The DNA here is from genome assembly GCF_028858775.2 of Pan troglodytes. Classification (NCBI taxonomy): domain Eukaryota; kingdom Metazoa; phylum Chordata; class Mammalia; order Primates; family Hominidae; genus Pan; species Pan troglodytes. The sequence continues at coordinate 135,973,830 of NC_072406.2, read as the reverse complement.
GGGTCCTTTACTACAGGAATGCAGAGCCTGTTGGACTGGAATTTCCTGGGGAAGATGCAAAATTGCAGCAAAGCATTTTTTTTTTTCTGGCTTCTGGGGGTTGCTACTGTAAGCCCTTTGTATAGTGAGGAGAAAAATAGTTCTCTATTAACCAAGAATTATATTTATCACTGTAGACCAGAATAGAACATGTGGCCCACATTGGCAATTCAGTTTGCTACTTTTAAGGGATTCGGTTTTGTCACGCGGCCCAGATGGAGATGCTGGCTTGATCCTGGCCCCTTCTCTGCACACTGTTTCCATTTTGCTTTCTTCTTTCATCTGCATGGACCATATGCTGCCTTTCTTGTTAGGAGAGAGGAAGGGGCTATGAAGGGGGGGCCTGTATGCTGTCCATGAAGGGCTCGGATTTGGAATCATTCTCCAGCTCTGTCCCCTCCTTGCTCTGTCCGTGACCTTGGGCAGCTCTCTTCTCCCCTCCGAGCATCTGTGTCCCCATCTATAAAATGGTGTGCAGAGACCCTGTTAGAATCTATGTGAAAATGCTGTGTCAATTTTGAACCATGCTATGCACATTAGCTGTTATTCCTCCAGCAACTGGAATAGCTCTTTGTGATGGGTGAGAAGATAGAGGTCTTGCTCAGTGAGGCTGCAGGCCAGGGCCACCCTAAGCCCATCAGGCAGCATTTTTGTTTCCTGCTGGTAACTTCCACCGTGGCAGGTATTGTTGCCTTCTCCTTTCACTGATGAGGGAACTGAAGTGTAGAGAGGTGATGAGGTCATCCCAGGACATACCTGAGGGTACAGGGGCAGACATGGCAGCACCCCAGACTGGAACCAGGCCCTTAGGCCTGCACTTCCAACCACCAGCTGCCTCCTCCCCAGCGAAGGTGCTGGGCCCCTGCCTGCTGTCTCAGCCCCATCTGCCACTCCCTTTGGGGAGTCTGTTCCCCACATGTTGATCCTACCCTCCATGCCCCTGCCAGGGGAGTCACACTGTCAGTGTAGTAGGACCTTCGCCTGACATCCAGACTTTCACTGGAGTCCCAGAGCTGAGTCCCAGAGTTTCCTCACAGGCCTAAATCTGCCTGGGCCTGGGGTGCCCGGGCCATGGTGTTGTGATGTGGGGGCTGGCAGGGCCGTGGTGTGGAGTCTGCCCAAGCCATGGTATTGCGGGCAGTCCAGGCTGTCGTGTGGGGGCTGCCCAGGCCATGGTATTATGGTTGCGGGGTTGGTGGGGGGTGCCTAAACCATGGTATTAGAAGCTGCGCAGGCCATGGTGTTGGGAGGTGCCCGGGCCATGGTGTTGTAGTGTGGGGGCTGGCTGGGCTATGGTGTGGGGGCTGCCCAGGCTGCGGAGTTGGGGGCTTTTCAGGCCATGGTGTTATGGTGGAGGGGGGTTGTCTAGGCCATGTCATTGGAAGCTGTCCAGGCCATAGTGTTGGGAGCTGCCCAGGCCATAGTGCTGGGGGACTGCCTGGCTCCCTCTCTCACTGCCTGTTCCATGGAGGCCCCAGGGAGGCGGCCCTGGCTGAAGGAAGGCTGTCGTGAACACCATTTTCTGGGGAAGGCTGGAATGGGGCATTATTTTCCAGAACTTTGGCTTTTTTTCTCACATATTTTGTGAAATTTTTTTCTTTCCTTTTCTTAAAACATCTTATGTTTCTGAAAAATCCAACTCAGCCTTATCAAAAGTTATGCTCCTGATTTTGTGGAGCCACTAAGGCCTTTACAGAGCCCTGGTCAGGCTCTTAGGGAGGTGGCCTTCTTCCACGGTTTTCCCACCAGCTGGGATGTTCCCGCCCACAGAAGCAGGACACAGGCCAAAGCAGTGTCGGGCAGAGATGTGGGTTCAGGTCTCTGACTTGCCTTCCTCCTCTGGCCTTTACAGAAGTTTCAGTTAATTGGCTTCTAGACACTAAAGGGGGCACTTAATTTTTTTATTTTCTTTTCAGCTTACATGGAAATGAAAGATACTTCCAGCAGGTACCACCCAAGAATATAACAAAAAGGGGGTTTCCTTTGGCTTGGCCCAATGTACCCCTTGAATTTCTTGAAGATTTAAGGTTTTCTTAATAAGTGTCCTTTTAGCATGTGGCTGTAACATAGTCGGAAATGATTTCATTATTGGCAGAATCCACCAGCTAATTTTGGTATTTCAACTGGTTTTTAAAGTTCAAGCTAAGTTTCTTTCTCCACAGACCTGCCCTGCCTCTTGTTTCTGTTTGTCACTCACCGACTGGTTCATTTGTTCATTCATGCATTCATTCATTCATCACAGCCTCCTAAGTCCCAGACTCTGGAGACAGAGCAGTGAGCAAAGCCAGACATCATCCCTGTCTCATCAACAGACACGTCCCATTGCCACTGGGATGCTGCCACCCAAGATGAGTGCAGACCTGCGGTGTGGCTGCCAGTGCCCCACCCAGGTCTTCTTTCCCCACAGGGACACCCAGCCCCCAGATACCAGGAGTCTCCTCTTCAGGCAGCTCACACCTGCTTCCACCTCTGCAGAAGAACCCTTGGAAGGCTACATCTCCCACTCTCAGGCTGTAGCCAGAAGTCAACTGCAGTAGAAATGACAGCTCCTTGTCCCAAGTCAGGACAACCCTGTGTGCAGTTGCTGCTCCAGAGCTCCTGTGGGATGGGCTGAGCCTGACTCTGGCTGAGACCACAGCCTTGCTTAGCTCCTTTCCTCACCCCATCCTGCTTCCCTTCCTTCCCCTCTCCCTCAATACACCTTGTGCATCCAAAGCCCTGCATCAGGCTCTACCTAGAGGCAACCTGACCCAAAACAGGTGCTATCAACTTCCATCAAAGTGGATTTGATTTGGTGGGGAGGTCAGGAAAGTTTAAGGAGGCGATGCCAGAGCTGAGATTTTCAGGATCAGTAGGAGCTAATTAGCTTGAGCGTAAAGGGAAGGGAAGGGAAGGGAAGGGAAGGGAAGGGTGCTCCAGGAGAAGGAACAACATAGTACACAGTTCTGGTGAGGAAGAAGCATGAACTGAAGGCTAAACGGAGGCCAGTGTTGCTGGAGCAGGGAGAGGGAGTGCAGTGTGAAAAGGAGCCAAGGGGCCAGCAGGAGCATGGCAGGCAGGTGTCTCAGGCTATGGCAAGGAGGCTCCCCAGATGGGGGCAGCATCCTTACCCACAGGTACCAAGCCAGGGCCTGGGAGAGAGTTAGGTTGGAGAAGCCCAGCAGGGTGGAAAATGCTAGCTCTGGGGTCACAAGTCTGAGGCTCCACTTCCAGTTCCAGAAACTACAAATGATGTCTCTGGGCCTCAGTGAGGGTCAAATGTACTACCCAAAAGTATTCTTCAGTCTTTTTTTTTTTTTTTTTGAGACGGAGTCTCGCTCTGTCACCCAGGCTGGAGTGCAGTGGTGCAATCTCGTCTCACTGCAAGCTCTGCCTCCCAGGTTCACGCCATTCTTCTGCCTCAGCCTCCCAAGTAGCTGGGACTACAGGTGCCCACCACCACACCTGGCTAATTTTTTGTATTTTTAGTAGAGACAGGGTTTCACCGTGTTAGCCAGGATGGTCTTGATCTCCTGACCTTGTGATCCACCCGCCTTAGCCTCCCAAAGTGCTGGGATTACAGGTGTGATCTTCAGTCTTATAATAGTAACAACGTGCAGGTGTACATTGTTTTTATTAGGAGTGTTTCTTCTCCTGGGTGTTGCTAATAACACATTTCCTTTCCTTTAACTAGAGACTCCTTAAAGTCCAAGACACCATCTTTAGGGACAGGGGAGCAGAAGGGGAGATGGCTGCTGTGCAGGAGAGGACGGTTGAACTCTTAGCATCTTGAACCAGCTCTGACGTATGTGAAAGTAAATGCATCTCTCTCTCCCCCTTTAGGTAAACACAGCAACAAAAAAGTTATGAGAACCAAGAGCTCTGAGAAGGCTGCCAACGATTATCACAGTGTCCGTGTGGCCCATGAAGATGTCAGAGAGAGTAAGTGAGGCTCTCGGAGAGCCCCTACACCAGTCCTAGGCCCTGTTCAGGGAGGATGGGTGGGTACAGGCCCCTGGTGCAGCAGCCTGACTACAGATTCCCGAGTGTGGGGCTGCCTGGGGCCTGCTGTCTATTCCGATCCATGGTGCGGGGGCGAGAACATTCACGGCAGCTTCTGCACCACACTCACACTTGTGCACTGCCTCACTACTCACAGCCAGATTTTCTGATTCAACTGCAGTCAGTTTTGAATTTCCTGGAGCTCTTGGTTGCTTTCCCCACCTCTCTCTCCTCAAAGACAACATCATTTCCTCTCTTGTGGGACCTCTTAGCTGCCCATGGCCTTCAGTGTGCATTTCTTATCTCCCAACCTGACCCAGGAGCCTCTGGGGTCAGAGATCAAATCTACTTGCAAAATATGCAGTGCTAGGCTGGCATCTCACAGTCATGAACATAGTGCACCTTTAATTACTCACCTTGGAATGTTCAAAGGTATTATTTTGAGACTCATGAACAATCTCTGGCCCATGAGCTATAGCTATTACTATTAACTACTACCATTATTATTATTGTATCATTGTTATTCTAAACTGCGGTAACCAGGATCACGTTTCTGCTAAAATTAGTATTAGTAATAACAGCCATTTATTAAGCACTTATGTAGTAGCCAGGCACTTGGCTGAGTATTTGGCATCCCCTAGTGCCCCTCTGACTATGGGTATTATTATTATCATTATTATCCATACTTTACAGATGAGGAAAATGAGACATGGGAATGTGCATAGTTTACCAAGGGTTATGCAGCTTCTACGTGGTAAAACAGGGATTTGAACCCAAGATTTTCTGATTCTAGACTTTTTGGTTAGCTTAAAATAAATGATGCATTTCACAACTTTGCATTTACAGAGGCAGGACTTTAGCTGCCATGTGAGTCCATAAACAGTGTTCCAGAGTTGATTGTCACAGGTGGAAGTGCTGCTTCCTTAAGCACAATGTAATGATTTGGGGCAGTGTTTCTAACCAAGAACTCGCCATCAAAGAAATCGTAGAGATGACTAATAGTGCATCCTCAAGTGAAAACAGATGTCAACAACAGTGACCTTCTGTGGTCACTTACCAAATGTAAAGTATATTCCTTCTTAAAGTGGGCAGGCGTGCACTGCACCCATTGCCCATTGAGAGGACTCATTGGACCAGGAGAGCGCATTCTGCACAGTGCACGCTGTGGCTGTGTTTCTGCTGCTTGACCCTGACAGTGTGGTGCTTTGGGGTCGTCTCTAGATGGGGGGTAATAGGACTCCTCACCTTGAATGGACCTTGGACATTGGCATTTTGTGCCCAAGCAGGCTGATAAAACACCAGCTGTTTCTTCAGGATTACAAATGCCACAGGGCTGATGTGGCCTTGAGAGTTGGTCTTGCCTCCCTGGGTCTTACTGCCATCAGATTGGATCCTGGTACTTCTTCACTGCCTTGTGAAGAAATAAACGTATTTCTTCACTGCCTTGTTGATTTTTAAGTGCTTTTAAACATATTTTGCCCAGATTTTTTTGAGTAGCTTCAGCAGAAGGGTTGGTTTGAATTATCTTAGTTCTTTATTATCAGAATTGGAAGTTCTTAAACTTTTGAGGAGACCATTTTCGGAAAGATTTTTGAAGACTCAATTACACACACACACACACACACACACACACGTCTGAATTTGCCTCCTTTTCTGCCATGGGTACACCCCTCCCTACTGGCCCACCCAGGATTGCTCCCATGGCTTTGGCTTCAAAGCTCTGTTAGGTTGGGATCACTGGTCTCATAGGCAGCCATCACGGCTCTGGTTCATTGAATGCTCTATACGTGATTTTAGCCTGTGAAACTTCTTTTACTAAAAAAAAAAAAAAAAAAGAAAAAAAAGGGGGTCGAGGATAACCTTTGAGGGGAAAAGCAGCTGAGGAGATCCTGACAACCGACAGATGGTGGCCATGGAGGCAGGGCACATGTGGCAGGGTGGCGTGGCCGTTAGGAATGCAGGCCTAGAGTCAGGCACCTGAACAAGCAAGGTGTGGCCTCAAATGCAGAACTGGGCATTCTCAGAACCCTGAGTCCATCCTCCTGTCAGGATCTACTCAGGTTGCACTGGGGGGCTTTGAAGGCAGCGTGGCAGAATGTTGGGCTGGTGTACGTGACAACTACATTATGTTCAAGGTGGCAGGCAGAGCAGATGTCAGCCACTTCATTTGCAAGGCGGTGGGCAGTACAGGCGATGTTAACTACATTGAGTTATGAGAGTGGATGGGGTTAAAAGGCTCATCTCAGATGTAGAAGTCATCCTTATGGAACTTTAGCTTTTGAGGAAGAGAACATGTACATGGCTGTCACTGTGATTAAGGAGTAGTGTCAGCTGTGGCAAGTATCAAACTACATTTTAGGTGTTGTTTTGTAATAGTTTAAGAAGTTGGTTGAGTCATCATTCTAATTATTCACCTCTTCTCATGTCCACACCCTTTGCTGTGTAACTCTTTAGTTCCCTTTGCCAAAGCTGGAAGTCCCTTGGCTTTGGGCTGGTCCATGAGCCTTGTTTAGGCCAGTAGATGGTGAAGGGATCATGTGTCAGTTCTGAGCCCAAGCTTTGTTTGTTTCCATTTGTCTCTTGGGCCTCTTGCATCTCCACAAGAAGAGTGTGCATACCTAGACCACTGGTCCTAGGAGGCTGAGCAATAAGTGGAACAGATGTGGGCCCAACCAGCAACCCAGAGCTACCCAGCTGAGCTCAACTAATCTACAGACACCTGAAAATAAATGCGAATTGTGTGCCATTAAGAGTTAGGGGTTGCTTGTTATACAGCAGTAGCTGACCAATACAATGAAGATAAAGCATGACCTTGTTTTTTCAAAGGTTACATGACATTCTGTAATATAACCACCTAATAATAAACATTTATGTCGTTTCCAATTTTTTGCTACTGTAAACAGCTTTTCTTGCAATGAAATTACCTTATGCCATGTTATTTACCATGCATTAATTGCAGGATTATTCTCTACTTGGCAATTCCCACTATAATTTTACCCATTTTCTGGCCTCTGCTTCCCTTTGTTTGCAGCCAGATGAGGGCTTGTTTTTTACATGTGTCCTAAGCTTTAAGCCTCTGCTCACATGTTCTCTCTATAGGGAATTGGACAAGCATCAAAGTTGGTGATTGAGAGGACAGCTTTGGGATCAGACTTACACTTGAGACTTTGGATAAGTTACTAACTTCTGGCTGCCAGACTCTGGACAAGTTACTAACTTCTCTATGACTCAGTTTCCTTCTCTGTGAAGTGGGAATAATATTAACCTTATAGGCATATTGTGAAGATTAAATAATGTCTGCACAGTGTAGCACACAGCACACGGTAAGCTCTCAGCAAACATTAGCTATGACTTTAATTTACCATCTTGGGGTCTTTTGTGTGCCTTAGAACAGGGTCTGGCAAACTTCTTTAAAGGATCAGATTGTAAATATTTTATGCTTTAGTAGCTAAGAGCCAAAATCCAGGATATTATATAAGTGCTTATATAACCATTTAAAATGTAACCCTTAAAATATTTAAAGTTTATTCTTATTTCACAGATCATACAAAAACAGGCGGTGGGCTGTATTTGACCTTTACACGGGCTATAGTTTGTCAACCTCTGTCTTAGAAGTTCAGTGCTCTGCAAATCCCACTTCCAGGAAGCCTCCTCTGATCACCTCTCTTTAGTTTCCTGTGCTTCTTTCTTATGGTCCTGGTTCCCTCCTTTCTCATATCACAGTGATTCCTGTGCATGGTTCTTTGGTTCTGAAAGCCTGTGAATGCTTAAGAGCAGGGGCCTTGTCTGATTCATCTCTGGATAGACCCAATGTTGGTAGCAGCACTTGACAATGGTGAACCTGTTTGTTGAGTACTCACATTGTGGTAGAGCCAGCATCATGGTGAACAGAACAGGTGCTCTACATATGCTCAGATGGGTTCTCTATGACCCAGAACAGCAGCTGGCTCTTTCAAGGAAGTGGTCTTTGATTTCACTTCTTAGAGCAAGATCTGTAGGAAAGAAACATGATCAGCCGGGTGCAGTAGCTCAAGCCTGTAATCCTAGCACTTTGGGAGGCCGAGGCAGGTGGATCACCTGAGGTAAGGAGTTTGAGATGAGCCTGGCCAACACGGTGAAACCTTGTCTCTACTAAAAATACAAAAATTAGCCGGGCGTGGCAGCATGCACTTGTAATCCCAGATGCTTGGGAGGCTGAGAGAGGAGAATTGCTTGAACTCAGGAGGCGGAGGTTGAAGTGAGCCAAGATCACGCCATTGCACTCCAGCCTGGGTGACAGAGCGAGACTCTGTCCCACCAAAAAAAAAAAAAAAAAAAAAAAGAAAGAAAGAAAGAAACATGATCTCCTACCAGGATGGAAGTAGGATGGTTTCCCTGAAACATGTTGGTGAATGCGAGCTTGCTTGATGCATCTCCCTCATGCCTTGACTGGAAGAAGTTTGAGGCCTCAATCAGGCACCATACTTGGGGATTGGCCAACTTAATGTATATTTGTGTGTGTTTTAAGCTTGAGGGTTTTTCATTGCATCACAGACAGTTTGGTTTTTCATTCAAGCCCTTGTTATGAGCCTCTTCTCTTCATTGCATAACCAGACAGTTCCCTGGGGCTAAGTTGGGTCTTCCTTCTTGGCATCTGGCACAGCTATTCCCAGACCCCTGATTCTGGAAGATTTTACCGACACAGTAGACATGATAAACTGCCATGCCTGTATTTCAGACTCCTATGGGAGTGACAGGGGAGGTGAGGGGCCAGAATTGGGACAGAGTCACACCCCTCTTGACAGATGGTGGTTAGGAAGCCCAAGAAATGTGGGCACTGGGAAACCAAAGGTGCCCCTACTCCTTGCTATTTTCCACTTTCTGCACCATCTCAAACATGCCTAAAAAGTTATTCTTTAGTCTCTAAAAAGAAACATGTGCCTTTGAAGGATTTTATAGCATTCCTTTACAATGTGGAGAGTTTTATTTTGTTTTTCCAATAATGGGTTTGTGGCAGGGCCTTCACTGGGTTTGATTAGGGGTCCTGGGCTGGCTGTAGCCTACAGTAGACATGTCTGTAAACTGAGTGTGTTTATGAACACTACATGAGCAGTGTGGCCAGTCTGCAGCTATAGGCTTCAGAAACCTTGGTCTGAAACCATAGGCACAGTGGACTTGTCAGCCTAGAAATACTTCCCAGACAAGGGTTTAGGGGACAGAACTCTGATGTTCTGGTGTGCTCGGTAGCACCCATAGGTGGCATGAAATTTCATTCATTTGTATCAGCCACTTAACCCCAAGTGTGGTTCTTATTGACCAAGTACATGCTGGTCCACTTACAGGGGAGACATTCTAGGGCTGTACCTCCTCAGAATCCCCATGACAAGGGTGAGCACACGTGCTTCTGTTGCTCTTGGGGAATTTGTTCTTGGCATACTGTGAGCTATCCTGTTTCCATCTTCTCAAAGCTTCTGTGATAAAACCCTCTTTATTCTGTATTACTGACTCTTGGATGGATTTAACAGAAAACCAAATTTACCATGTTATGCCCTAAAACTTTACAAAAAAAATTGGCACTTAAACCACTTGTGGTGGAAGTTGGTCTTGTGGTGAAAGTAGACTTCTTTCCTGGCTTATTAAATATTTGACTATGAAAGCAGTAAACACATGCTATAAACTGATCATGTCCCCACAGAATGTGTTTGTTGAAATGCTAACCCACAAGGTGATGGTATTTGGGGGTAGGGCCTTTGTGTGTGTGTGTGGTTGGGGCGGGGGGTGGTGATTAGATCACGAGGGTGGAATTCTCATGAATGGGATTAGTGAACTTATAAAAGAGACCCCCAAGAGCTCCCTTGGCCTTTCCTCCATGTTAGGATGCAGGGAGAGGATAGCCACTGTATATGAACCAGGCCCTCATCAGACACTGAATCTGTTGGTGCCTTGATCTTGGACTTCTCGGCTTTTAGAAATGTGAGAAATAGGCTGGGCGTGGTGGCTCACTCCTGTAATTCCAGCACTTTGGGAGGCTGAGGCAGGCAGATCACCTGAGCTCAGGAGTTTGAGACGACCACCCTGGGCAATGTGGTGAAACCCCATCTCTACTAAAATACAAAAAATTACCCTGGTGTGGTGATGCATGCCTGTAGTCCCAGCTACTCAGGAGGCTGAGGCACGAGAATCACTTGAGCCCTGGAGGTGGAGGTTGCAGTGAGCCAAGATCATGCCACTGCACTCCAGCTTGGGCTACAGAGTGAGACTCTGTCTCAAAAAAAAAAAAAAAAGAAGAAATGTGAGAAATAAATTTCTGTTGTTTATAATCTGGTACAGCAATTTGAATAGACTAAGACAAGTACTAAGTACCAAATGAAAGGGCACTATTTTGCAGTGCCACCTGTCTGTTGGATATCAAGTATCCATATATGCCTGGCTTTGTTTTCAGGCTCACTAATCTTTATTATTAATTCATTTTTCTACCCATGCTTGAAATATCTCACTTTCTTAATTACTGTAGGTTTATAACAAATCTTGACATCTGGTAGAGCAGGACTCATTCTTCTTTAAAAGTTGTGTTTATTCTTGACCCATTGTGTGTACTTGTAAACACACACGCACACATTTACATCATGTAGTGAAGTTCTACATGATGTCAAGTCAAGTTCTTGGAATTTTGATTTAGATTTGCATTGATTTTACGAATCAATTTGGGAGAATGAACACATTTACAACATTGACTTCTAATCCATGAACATGGTATATCTCTCCACTTGTTAGACCTTCTTTAATATCGCTTGTAGAAATTTATCACTAGAGGTCTTATATATCTTTTAATAGATTTATTCTTTGATACTTGCTATTCTGTGATACTTTTAATTTCAATTTTCTACTCTTTATTGGTAGACTACAGGTATATAGTTAATTTTTGAATGTTGACTTTTATATTCAGCAATCTTGCTAAACTCTTGTTAATCACATATTATTTGATATTTAAGTATAAATCGTAATGTATATGAAATGATGACAATTTTGTTTTCTCCTTTTCAATTCTTATACCTTTATTTATTTTCCTTTACTGTGTTGGCAAAGACCCCCATTCATAAGGAATAGATCTTCCTTGTGAGTTTTAATTCTGCTTTTGTATTTTTAGTTTTCTTGCTATTTGGCCTTATTTAAAATATTTTTCTGCTTATCCTTTTCTTCAGCATGTTTTTTTTTTTCTTTTTTTATGGCAAGTAGAAGCCATGACTCTTGGATTATACAAAGGATGAACAGTGTCTGGGTAAAATATTTTCCTAGCCAGCATATCAAGTTACTTTCAAGGTCACATTTCTCTGAGTGTTTTGGATGGTATACCTCCTTTAACGTTCTTTTGGTGGAATTTTTTGTTCTGCACAGACTGTACATTGGTGTTCATTCTTTATTTATTTTTCAATGAGGCAAGATTCAGCCAGATTTTCTCCAGGAGGGACAGTCTAAGCCCTTTCTCAGATCTGTAAATGTTGACTAGCTCAAAATGCAGAACCTCCAATACAGTAGAGTTTCCAGTTTCTAGCAGCCTTTTGTCTTTTAAATATTTTTGTTCTGAGGTCTCAACTTCAGGCCTCCTTCCTACTTCCAGCCAGTAACCATTACTCCTGCTTCTCCTCAAAGATAACCACCATCAGATACAACTTTTGCCTGTTTTGAACTTAATGTTCATCGGATCATACATTGTATGCTCTTTTGTGTCTGACTTCTTTTGCTCAATATGATGTTATGAGATTTGTCTATGTTGTTGTATATAGCATGGTTCATTTATTTTTGTTGATTTATAGTATTCTAGTGCATGACTATACTGCAGGTTATTTATTCATTCCCTTGATGGGCATTCGGATTGTTTTCAGTTTTTTTGCTATTATAAATGGTGCTGTTAGGACTATTCTTGAATAAGTCTTTTGGTATATATATGAATGCATTTTTTTTTGCATGTATACCTATAAGAATTGCTGGATCATAGTGTATGACTAAGTACTGCTGGAGATTTTTCCAAATTGATTGTACCAGTTAACACTTCTACCAGCAGTGAATGAAAGTTCTAGTTGCTTCACATCCTTACCAGCATTTGATATTGTCAGCCTTTATTTTCTTCATATTGGTGGGTATATGCTGATATCTCATTGTGGTCTTAATTTGTATTTTCCTGATGACTAGTGACTAATGCTTACTTACCATTAGGATAACCTCATTTGTGAATATGTGCTCAGTTCTTTTGCTTGTTGTTTTTCTTATTGATTTATAGGAGGGTTTTTGTTTGTTTATTTGTTTTTCTTGAAAACACGATGACTCTAAGTCCTGTATCAGATACATGCATAGTGAATATCCCACTTCTTGGCTCACTTTTAACTCTAGTAGAAGTGTCTTTTGAATAATAAATGCTCTTAAATTTAATATAGACCAATCATCAATATTTTCTGTTGAGGTCAGTACTTGTTGCTTTGGACTAAGAATGTTTTTTGCCCACCCCAAGGTCATGAAGATATTTTCATGTTATCTTCTAGTGATAAAGTTTCCTTTTATATGAACATATTTTCACTAAAGTAATTTGATTTAAATAAAAACATTAAGGAAATAATAGTGCAGGTGGTACATGGATGTGGAAAAATTTATGAAGTTGATAATAGGCAAGTGCTTGAGGGTTGAGAAATGTTCTTTTGAACCAATAATTCCTTTTTTTTGAGCCTTATAAGCAATGTATAAAGAATGGTGTTAGTTTTCCATGATGATGCAGACATAGGGATTATCAGTTATACTGGATCATAATGCCGATTCATTCATTTGGGAACATTGGTTGGACATTGGAAATTCGAGGATTAAAGCTTGTCATTGCTGCTCTTGAGGCTCACAGCCTGTTCAGGGAGACAGACTAAACCAACACGGTAACAGTGTGGACTTTTCCTAGGAGGTTAGGCTAAAGGTAGGAGTGGGTAGGCTGAGAGGGTTGAGTGCAGGGGAGGAAGTCTTGGGAGGCTTTTCAGACAGAACAGCCCCTGAGCTGGACATTTAAGAAGGAGGTAGGTGGTCAGAACCTTTGAGGCTGAGGCTCCGGGCTGACTCCAGATATCAGCCGCTGTAGCCAGCGTGGGCTGGAACCCGATTCTTTGAGAGTGTCCTCTGTTGGACCCACTGGGGTCTGGGAAAGAAAATCTCTGAGCTTGTGTAGCCTCACAGGTAAAAGACCCCAGCCAGGTTTGCAGGGACTCTCTTCTGAGACTGGTTGTCTCAGAAGAATCACCTGGGAACTTCCGACCAGTGGTGGGTTCCTTTGCTAGCCTATTGATCAGTTTCTGGGAGAGGGGTTAGGGCACCTTTCCTTTAAGTTTCCTGGGAGATTTTGATGCTCAGTTGGGGTGAGAGCTGCTCTCTGGAGGAGCTCAGTGATGAGGGTCTGAAGGATCATCTCTCCTGTGGTGGGTGTTAAAGAGCTTTCCAAGGACGACTAGGTAAGGCTGAGATTGGCTCAGAGATTTCCCAAGATCCAGAGAGAGGCCCTGTCCCTCTGGGAAGCCAGTGGTTTCTGAGAAAGGCAGAGAGCTACTGCAGACAGATTTTCAGTGCGCTGGGAAGCTGCCTTCACACTTCACTGATCAAAGGGAATGTCAAGTTCAGAAAGGCGAAGGCAAGAATTCCATTAAGTCGAAGCTACTCCATTTATAGGCGACAATGAAAGCAAAAGTTCAGGAGGGCTGTGAGTTTGTTCCTGGCAGCGCCCACCACGTCTTGAGGCGATCACAGTAGGCCACAGGGCCTCGGACTCTGAGCTTTGCTCTGCCAGCGGGGGATGCCTGTCTTGGCTCCAGCTCTTTTCCTGGTGTGACCCCAAACACCATCAGGCAACTTCATTTGTGTTATGCTCTCGAGTTTTCAAGTCAGACAGAGGTGGTGTAAAGATTATGCTTGAGATTTTATAACTCAGACACCTAACGACTATTTAACTGTGTTCGGCATCCCTGAGTCTCAGCGATGATGAGCGACGATGCCCATCTGTTGGGGTCATTGTGCAGATACAATGACAGGAGTCTCTAGCCGGTCTGGCTCGCAGTAGTTACCTGCAGGTTTTCCCTGTTGCTCCCCAAATCACTACACTTTTAAAATAATTTTCATAACACGACTCATAACGGCCCCCCACCCCCTGGACAGATTTGGGATACTGAAGGTGGGGTGTTGGGGTCGGTGCTAGATTCAGAATTCTTATTTATATGCTATATTCTGACTATGTCCTGGAATTTCTGGGCCACAAAGGCCTCCATGATCTTAAATGCAGTGGACATTTGCAGTTTGTTCAAGAGCTGCTGTGCATAAATGGTAATATATGGTGGTGATGATGATGATGATGATGAGGACTAATGAATCTGTGCCAGAGGGCAAATGCCTCTTTTTAAAGCATATGTAATGCAGAGACTGCTAGCAAGAGACAGAGCTAAGGCAGTGCGTGCGTGGGGTGGGGTAGAATGAGGCAGGGGAAGCCGTGCTCGCCTCCCGAGGAATAGAGCATGGGGCTGGGAGATGGCGCCCTGCTCAGCGTGGTGTGTTCTCAGAGAGCCGCACTCTCTTTAAGAGAAAAGCAGATTCATCGTGGATGATTGTCACTCTCCTTTCCTCTAGATTGTGACACAGCTCTGATTTCTAATTAATATTTTCCTGAAGTGTTTTCACACTTTTTTCTGTGTTCTCCTCACCCACATGCTTCTCAGGATTAGATCCTTTTTTCTTCCTAGAAGCAACAGAAACTTGATTTAATGAAAAAGGATGAATTTGTTTGTTTTAGGGGAGAAATGGGGAGCTCGTCTTGAGGCTGTTGGAACAAATTGGCTCAAGAGTCACTGAGCGATTGATTGTCGGAGCCGCTTTCCTGCAGCCTGGCTGGGAAACCCGCAGAACACTGCTGAGGGATGAAGAGCTGCCAATGAGTTTCCTACTTGTTTCAAGCACTCTTTAAACCTAGTAATTATGTCATCAATTGACATTGTAATACAAATATGTTACAGTTCCAACAAAGATTTTTTTTAAATTCTCTGATTACAGATATTTAAATTAAGCTTTGAAACCTTGCTTCTCCTCCGTTTTGCTTAGTCACCTATGCAACACTCCTGTCTTTCTCGGTAATGTTTTCTGAAGGATGGGGAAAAGTCCTAGTCCTTGGAAGTGGTATTGTGATTGACAGGTCCTTGGACCAGAACCAGATATTTCTTTGAGAATTTAAAGTTGATGGAGTTCTAACCTCTCATTCTAACTTTGCCATGCTTTTGGAGTTCTTTGGCTGGCAGAGTCCTCTGGGCTTATTTGTGGGAAGTGCCATGCAGTCCTCAGTGTTTGCTGCACCTGCCGGTCACATGTCTGCTTGCCTTTGTGTCTATGTTTCTGGGCACGTGATTCTAGCTGTTCTTTCAGTAAAGGCCTATGGTTATGGTGGGAGTAGGGTACATTTTCCAAATACTCTTGTGTCTTAAAAAGCCCTTAGCTACCGTGACAATTACCGTGATTATTGACTGTAACTTAGCTGGTAGTGGCTTCCAGATCCCAATTTCTTTTCCTTCAGCCCTTAGAATGCACAGGTTGCTACTGCAAAATCTTGTGTACTCTGATGATCACTCTTGCTCATCTCCTGGCAGGTCCTAGACAAGCCCGGGACTGTGGCTGGGAGACAGTACTTGTCTCCTTTCTGCCGTCTCTGCCTTTCTTTTGAGATTTCTGGTTTTGAAGACATGGAGGTTTCCTGAACGCCGGTTCATTCATGCTGTGGATCTTGTCTGGCTGCTGATTGCCTCAGAGAAGCTGCCTAGGGGTTACGGTGTTAGCAGCAGTTCCCCATGGTGGCTGGGGTCCAAAGACCAGGGTGCAGCCCAGAGACTGAAGTGCTGACAGTGATGTCACTTCAGGGACCAAGAGCAGCCTTGGGCGCTGGCCTAAGGGAGTGGGAGCTGCTGGTTTCTGGTGACTTGTTTGCACTGTGCTCCCTTCGGTCTTTGCCAGCCCAGGGTGGGGCTGACAGAGGTCTCATCCACTTTTCAAGGCCTCTGAAGGCCTAGGAACTGCAGATGTTTTCAAATGTTTTGCCCTAGCCCCTGTGGCTCTGAGGCCTCCAGACCATTCTGCAGGTTTAAGATTCCCCAGCCCTCCTCGCTCCTACGTAGCTCAGCATGCTTTGCAAGTGGTTTCCTCATCCTGCATAATTTTCTCCCCACTGTAGTGTTGTTCCCCTTAGCAGGAGAACCCAAGGGGGAGGAGCAGGTCACTTTATTCATTTTGGACATTGAGTAGACCTGTCAAAAATCTCTAGGATGGGCCGGGCGCAGTGGCTCATGCCTGTAATCTCAACACTTTGGGAGGCCAAGGCGGGCAGATCACCTGAGGTCAGGAGTTTGAGACCAGCTTGGCCAGCATCGTGAAACTCTGTCTCTACTAAAAATACAAAAATTAGCCAGGCATGGTTGCAGGCGCCTATAATCCCAGCTACTTGGGAGGCTGAAGCAGGAGAATTGCTTGAACCTGGGAGGCGGAGGTTGCGGTGAGCAAAATCGCACCATTGCACTGCAGCCTGGGTGACAAGAGTGAAACTCCTTCTCAAAAAAAAAAAAAAAAAAAAAAAAAGAAAGTAATCTCTAGGATGACGCTCTGAAGGTAGAAAGAAAGAAGAAAAATGAATCAGGTTGAAATATTCTGAAATTCTTCAGAGTGAAGTATTAAGCATGAGTATTTCAATATTATGTATTTTGAATTAATTTAGAATCTTTAAAGCAAAAGATAATTTTCCTGTCTTTTATTTTCTAGTCCCTTACTTTCCCATTCTTTAGCATAGGAAAATCCTGCCTTTTTCTAAATGTGGAGATTCCTGTGTCAGATGTTCAATATGTCTTTAAGATGGGCTTGGGAACTTTTCCTGGGATGCTTGATTCTGACATGGGATTTTTGCCTTGTTGATCTTTGCATAAAGGGATGTGGGATAGTGGGCTTGTGCTTAGACTACTTTATGCTTAAACTTCTTTTTAACTTAAAAAATGTTTTAAAATGGGATTTGGGGAAGGTGGGTAACTCCCAGCTGGCTCAGTGTGTAGTTTTATCTGAGCCTGCAGGATGCCTACTGCGGGGCATGGCGCCGTGTGTTAGGCTGGCTTGCAGTAGCATTTGTGAATTGCCCTGATGCTCATGGAAAACAGGGTGAAGTCAGAGTGAGGCAGACGTGGGATGGAAGGAAGGAGAGGAGGCTATCAACGGGAAAAATAAAGAATGGAAGATTGATTAAATAAGAACTTTCCAAGTGAAGCTGACATTACTGCTGTGTGCCTGACTGATACTGCGGCCTCTGCCACACAAAAGTGAGGGGACAGAGTGCCGAGGAAGAAGTGGTGACAAGCTTGAGGAGATTCTTTTGCAGCAGACATTGGAAGATGATTGGGTATTTGCTTCAGCTGCAGATTGCAGGCGGATTACTCCAGCTGCAGCGTTCACACCTGCCTGATGGGGGCCACCAGGGTTCTGAGGCCTGCCTGCCACGTCAACAGGCCGGTCTCCAGACAAGCAAGTGGTCTGAGTTTAAACTTTTTTTTTTTTTTTTTGAGACAGTGTCTCACTGTGTAGCCCAGGCTGGAGTGCACTGGCACGATCTCGGCTCACTGCAACCTCCGCCTCCCAGGTTTAAGCGATTCTCCTGCCTCGCCCTCCCAAGTAGCTGGGATTACAGGCGTGTACCACCACACCTGGCTGATTTTTTGTATTTTTAGTAGAGATGGGGTTTCACCATATCGGCCAGGCTGGTCTCGAAATCCTGACCTCAATTGATCCATCTGCCTTGACCTCCCAAAGTGCTGGGATTACAGGCGTGAGCCACCGCACCCAGCCCTGAATTTAAACTTTGTGCATGTGATTGGACGCTGGGTGGCATAGACGGTGCGTGTGACACCTCATAGCTGAAGTGTGGGCTCAGAAGGTGGATTGTTAAAGGGAAGGGGAGGGGCTCTCTTAGGGAATCAGTCTGAGGGTGATGAGCCCGTGCTGCAGCCAGGAAAGACTGCCCTGGGGAAGGTGGAAAGAAAAGTCCAAACAAGGAAGGAAGGTCTGGACCGAGAGAGAAGAGAAAGAGCAGAACATTGTGTGATGGAAACCAGGGCTGTGTGTGGTGTGGGGGTGGAGGAGTGGCTGAGAGGGAGAAATTGTGGGGCCCAGTACAGAAAAACGGAGAAGAGGCTGAGGAGTCCCAAAGGGCCACAGAGTGACCAGGGCCACTGTGAATGAATGGAGTCAGGAGCAAAAATCCCAGGAAAGGAAGGGAGAGAAGAAGCAGAGATGGAGGTGCTGCCCCTCCTGGGGTTGGCCAGGAGGAGGCAGTTGGAAGAACCCATAACTCAGAAGCTGGACGAGCGTGCCTGAGCTGTGTTCACCCTCAGCTCTGGGCAGTAGCTGCAGGTGCCTGTCCCGTGCCCCGTGTCGGTTGTGAATTTGGCGTCCCCTTGTTTTGCTAACAGCACCCTGATCCCAGTGGGCAGCCAGGGGACCAGGTGAGTCAGGCCCTCTCTGGAGGCATGCGTGAGGTTGAGTGGAAACTCAGAGGTGTGATAGGAGGTAGACAGTGTCATTGGAATCCACTGTTCTGCTTCCTAGATGACGGGAACTCTGTGCCTTTCCACCTGCATGTGTCCTGTGTCCCGCCTCTGTCCTTCTCACTTTCTGCCATCCCTCTCATTTCTCTAGGGATTTCCCTTCCTGTCTAAGTTGGCTGTGGTAGGTTTCTTAAAACCAAAGGGCCCTCACTAACCCAGGCAGATCAGTAATTCTGTCTTTGCCTTTCAAGGACATTGTGTTTTCTCTGTGTGGAATCTCTAGCTTCTTTGTAAGTGGCACGGGCAATGGAGAAGGCTTCCAAACCAAAATTAATGGCTCTAAAAATAGCATCTTCTAATAAGGACAAAAAATCCCAGTGTCAGAGCATTGGGTTCCTGTAAGACCACGTTTGCGAGCAGGCCAAGTTCGTGTGTGTTTATCTGGGCTCTGCCACCAAAGTCATCATCTGTGCTGTGGGTGGAGGGGGTGAAGTTTCTGGCTTCGCCGTGACACCATCACAGGGGTGGACAAGAATGGCTGTTAGATGTGGCAGCTGCCAGCACTGCTGGCGGCGGGAAACTCAGCCCGTGAGAGGGCAGGCATTGCACTTTTCAGTTGCTATTAGACGTGCACCCATGAAGCACCTCACTTGGGGGCACTTTCTTTTCACCCCTTATGTATCTTGGCAAGAGGATGTGACAGAGCTTCTGTCTATCGACAGAAAAGCAATTTTGATGGATATGTAATTTTAGTCAGGTACTTCCTTGTTTGAATTAAAATACTCACGTGCATAGGAGTCGTGCTCTTTTTCTGGAAGAAATGTTTTGAATAGCAATTATTGTTGCTTTATTGAGCTGGTACATGATCTATATATGTCTGCCTGTCCATCTGGTGGGCTATCTGTCCATCTGTCCGTCTCTCACTTAGAGTGTATAAATGATATAAATAAAGGTGGCTTTGCTGAAGGAAGTCCATGGAATTTACCGCCTGCTGTGTCTTCTGCTACCAAGGAAGAAGCTGGTGGTTGGAAGGCCTTCAACACAGCAGTGAAATAGGTTCATAAGATGGCAGCAGATCCTTTTGGTGTTTCTGATGCTTGGTTATGTGGGACTGTTGTGGGTATGTATTGAGTACCAGGACATGGAGGGACAGGACCTGTGCCTGGTTCCCCATCAGGGTCTGAAACCCCCCAGGTCCCTTGAACCCTGAAACCACAGCTGGCAGAGTGAAGATAAATAGAGGCTATTCCCAGGCCACCAGGAATTGCCTGACAGAACCTGCTGCCTAGCCAGCTTGGTGTCACTGTCAGTGGGTGGGGTCTCTCTCTCAGTGGGTGGGGTCTCTCGGTGGGCGGGATCTCTCAGGACAGACCTGAGATCTCTCAGGTTATTCCTGAGAATGCTGACTGTGTCTAAGGCAGGATAGGCTGAGACCAGGTGATGGGGAGAAGAGCAAGGAGTGAGCAGGAGACGAGGATGAGAATGGGGCACAGCAGGGCAGCAACCCCAGCTTAGGGAGCCCAAGAGCTTCAGCCAGAGCCCAGGCTCCTGGGGCCAGGCTGCAGGATGTCCTGGAGTCCAGCCTCTCCAAAGGGACAGGCAGCCTGATGGGTCAGTGGCCTTGACTCTCAGAGCTTGCCCTGGATTCTGACAAGGCCCTCTGGTGGATACCAGTGACCGCTGGGGACTGTGAGCTCCAAGAGGCGAGTGGCATCCGACAGCAGGGGCCCATTGTCCTGAGGTGAGAGTGGAGGGCACGGGCCCAGGCTCCCAGCTGTCTCAGAGAGTGACGGGGTGTGGGATTATAACCTGGGCTCAGGGGCCAAGCTGCGGAGGTGCCAGACCACGAGAGTGGCAGGGTGGGGCTTCTGGGACAGCATGAGAAGGTTCTATGAGGAGGCAGGGCTGTTGGAGGCCCAGCAGTGAGGATTTCTGAGTATGTCGTGTGAGGATTAACCCTGCTGGTCAGCCACTTGAGGTCCATTTCTGGTAGGCAGGATGGAGAGTGAACATGTGGGACCCAGGAACTGCCACCACATGGGTTAGATTCATGTCCTTCAGGCCTGGAAGGTGTGAGGGCAAACCCTGGGGAAGGAAGGGGGCATGGTAGCCAGGTTTTTCTCTGTGAGGTCAGCCTCGGGTGGTTGGCATGCCTGCTGCACAAACCCCCTCAATGCGGGGACCCCCAGTTCAGCATGTGGCCCCCTCTCGCTGCATGGCCTTTCACATTCACTGTGTGCACCCCTCCGCCTTCACTAAATGCTCCACCCCTCACTGTGGTGGGCGTGGGGGCAAACAGCAGCCCAGAGGTCAGGAGACCCCTTCTGGATGCTGCTGTAAGCATTGTCATTCTTACGGACAATGGGCTAGGCTGGGACGATCAAGCACTGGTGTTTTATTCCAGGGGCAAATGGTGTTTACTAGCTGTGCTCCAGGTTATCCATTTTGCAGAGACTGGAAAACAATAGGTTTTTTTTCTGCTTATATTCCTCTGCTCACTAGCATGCACAATATAAAGGCCAGAGTTGCTGAAGCAAAATCAGCAAGTTCTGATTAATTTGCAGAGCTCCAATGATGCTTCCTGACTGAGTCATGTTGGGGAAGGATCCTTAATTGGGAACAGCCTCAGACAGTAGCATGGACAGCAAAAGAGAAGGAATATCAGAGCAAAAACACCCCTAAAGCAAATGCCAACAAGAAAGAACATTGGCTTAATGTTGACAGTTCAATCAACCGTGTCTGGAAAGACCAGGCATGCCTGTGGGTGGGAGTTCAGGGGAAAATGGAAAAGCACGTGGCCAGATTTAGAAAATAAGAAACTCATCCCTTTCAGCATCTGTCGTTGTTTTTAACAAGCATTGTCCTTTCCAGGTTGCCCACCTCTTGGTCTGGAAACCTTAAAAATCACAGACTTCCAGCTCCATGCCTCCACGGTGAAGCGCTATGGCCTGGGTGCACATCGAGGGAGACTCAACATCCAGGTACCTGGCCCTGTGGTTGGAAGGATTTTGACTGCCTTGTTTGTTGCTCTGGTTCCTTGAGCTTGGATCAGGCAATGCGCAGGATTTAAAATGCATTAGCCTGGATGCTCACAGTAAGAAAGGATATTGCTGAATGATCCTAATTTTACAGAGAGAGCTCTGAGACTCAGGGAGGCAATGTCTTCTCCAAAGACTGTCGTGAGTAAAAGTGAGACCACCAGTACCTGGACCCAGGTTGTTCCTCTTCCACCTTTTGAACACTTCTCTTCCATATGCTGTTGGTCCAGAAAGGACAGGAGGAGAAGGTGGAATGCCTGGGGCATGGCGGGGCAGAGCCGTGGCACACGAGGCAGTGGCATTTGTCTTCCCTTGCCTCCCTGCCAATGCTTCTTGTCTCTGCCACACACACATCTTCCAGGCTTTCCTGTGGCTCCCTCCATTGTGTTCCCCCGGGTCAAGCCCTGCATG
This sequence comes from Pan troglodytes, assembly GCF_028858775.2. NCBI lineage: Eukaryota > Metazoa > Chordata > Mammalia > Primates > Hominidae > Pan > Pan troglodytes. Next base: position 135,951,809 of record NC_072406.2, on the reverse strand, counting down.
GCTCCTGGGACCATGCACATCCTGGCTGGTCTCCCTCCTGGAGGCTCAAGGGCCTTTCTGACCTTGGGCCTCAAGACTGTCAGGCCTCCCTCTCTGTCAGTCCCATCAGTCCAAGGTCTTGCTCCAGGAAAGTGAGCTCCTGCCTGCACACTCTACACGCCATGCAATTCTTGACTCCAGGGCCTTTCTGTAGCAGGTTCCCCTGCCTGAAGCTTCTACTGCCCAACCATGCTCCACTCACATGAATCCCGTCTGATCCATGCATGGGTTTTCTATTGCTGCTGTGACAAATGTAGCCTCTTCCCACAAATGTATTCTCTTACAGTTCTGGAGGACAGACGTCTCATTGGGCTAAATCAAGGTATGCAGGGCTATGCTCCTTTCTGGAGACTGTAGGGAGAATCAATTTTCTTCCCCTTTTCAGTCTTGAGAAGCTGCCCCATTCCCTGCTAGTGGCTCTTTCCTTCTTCAGAGCCAGCAAAGGCAGGTGGAGTCTTCATGTGACTGCCTGTCTGGTTCTCTGTTCTGATTTCTTGTTCCCCTTTTGAGGATCCTTGAGATTACACCGGGCCCACCTGGATAGCCTGGGATCATCTCCCTTCCTCAAGCAACCTTCATTCCATCTGTGACCCTCATTCCTCTCTGCTGTGTAATCTAATATATGCACAGGTTCTGCGGATTAGAGCGTGGACATCTTTGGGTAGGAGTTATTCTGCCGCCCCATCTCCAGGGCTTTTTGTTCCTGCCCCACCTCCTGCTGATCTGTTCTTTCTCAACTTAGCACTTGATCTCTACCGTCCTGTGTGGCTCTCTAATGGCACCATATTCTAGTTTTCTTTCTATAGCTCTTCTGTATTGGGAGTAGTTTCCAAGCCCCTTTGCACGTGCACCATCTCTGGCCTAGGGAGGGAGGAGGTTCCTTGCCCCTGGCCCTGAGAGCCATCAAGGGTGCACTCAAAGCTAATGGCTTCCAAGTGGCAGAGTGGACCCCTGACTCCCCCAGCGGTCTGTGTAAATGTGCTAGGGGCAGCTGCTGTGCTGGGAACTGTGTACAAACAGATAAGGTTCCTTCCCAGGGAGCTCATGGGATTGGGGGCATCTGAGCCAAGCTCTGACTCCAAGCTTTGCTCTTTCTCCACCCCACCCCTCGGACTGCACCGCATCAAACAGACTTTCGAACTGCTTAACCTCCGCCACTTTTCAGTTCAGACGAATTCAGGTAGAACATTTGTAGAACTAACTTTAATGAGATCCGAAGGTTGGTTTATAAATACTCGTATAAAAAAAGAATAATAACTAATAAGAAATATTTGGATGTGCACAACTGTCAACTGCAAACAATCTCTTATGTTTTATGAGAGGATGAACACATGAGCCCGCAAAGCTTGAGCTGGAGCTATGTTCATGTCCCCACAGTGCCTCCAGTACCCTAGACGGGGCTCCAGGCCTCTGAGGAAATGACAGTCAGACCCAAGCAGGGCGTGTGCAGCCTGTTTTGTGCATTAATTAGGGGGGCTGTCGTCCGATGCTTTGCATGATTTCTCTATAATTGAAATTATCCTTTGGAAAAGAGAAAGTGTTCACATTTATTTGTGCTTTCAGTCAAAAATTAAAAAGTCCCGTTAATCCTAAATGTGTTGGGGTTGAATGGGAAGGTGGGGGGAGCATGGTGTTTTTGTCCCTCCAGTTGGGAATTCCACCGGCAGAGTGCCACGCAGGGTGTGCCAATGAGACGTTGTAGACAGGCATGCTGAGTGCAGACCTTGGCCTTGATGTTTCTAGATTGGGGGCCTTTGGAACAAATGATCTCATGTCTCTGAGGCTCAGTTGCCTCATCAGAAAGATGAGAGTCCTAATCACTCGCAGAGTTCCTTGAGTGGTGATCTTAGGTGACTTCTGATTTTAAAACATTCCCTGGATCATCTCCTTCCTCTGTTGAAAGGCTCTGGTGGCTTCTAGTTACCGTATGAGGAAAGTCCCAGGTTGGCCTTGGGTGACTGGGTATCTCTCTGAACCTTCATTTACTTATTTCCTTGGGTTGTATCTGCCCCTTCCTTGTGAGTAAGCCCCATGTTAGATGTGGCCTTGTTTCTCCTGCTTGCCCAGCCCCTGGTGTGCAGAATAGCACCTGCAACATGGGAGGTGCACTGAGGATATGGACGGAGACCTGGCTCAGGTGCAGATGGTGTTTATTCACTGACCTGCCTTTGCTGGGCTGCACAGGAGCCTCACCGTAGATGGGGCGTCCAGCAGGGAGCAGCCGGCGAGGCTGTTCTCACTTCATCTTCCCGGCTTCAGGTTGTCTTTCACCCGTGAGAGGCCCACCCCAGGCAGAATGCCAAGCTCCCCTCAGTGAATGCATTGGCTGAGCGCATTCTCCTGCCTGTGGTCAGGGTGAAAAGGAGGCCGTGCGTGGGAATCACATCAGTGCTATTTGTCTTCGTGGGTTTTTCTTTCTTCAGGGGCATCTTATTTACCCTGATGCTTTCTCACCGGAAAGTCTCCGTACCTGCTCTTAGACTGTGAAGTTGCTGCTTTAATAGCCAAATCTGGGCCCGCCATCCCCAGCCTCTGGCTCTGACCCCACTCGGGTACCTGGTGTCAACCCCAGAGAGGACAGTGTCGTTTGCAATGTGTGTCTGTGGGCTTCGACATACAGGCCCAGTCCCCCACGGGGAGCTCACCAGGCTAAATCGAGGTGTCAGCAGGGCCGTGCTCCTGTGCCACAGGGAAATGGGGACGAGGTCAGCCCACTTTTGTGGTTTGTGTCTTCCAGAGCCAGTGCCACATGCAGTGTGAATCCACTGTCACAGGTGCATAATTAAAGTCAGTGTGCGCCAAAAATACATCTCCCCACACAGAACGGTTTGAAATGCAGTTTAAAAATAACCACATCTTGTCTCACATACGAGTATTTTGTAGGCGTGTTGAGCTAATGGGATTTTGTGATCGAGAAACCCCAAGATGTCAGAATTAGAAACTGTGTTTAATACCCTAGTGCAGGCTGTGAGCTGGTTTAGCCTAGCGCTGTGCCGGCCCAGGACTCTATAGGCGCAGATGTGGCTGTGGTCCAGGCTGGAAGGGATGGGGCTCACAGGCTGGGATGCTGGTGCTGGTCGCTCTGCTGACCAGCCATGTGGCCTCGGGTGAGATGCCCTCATTCTCCAAGGCTCAGTGTCGTCATCAGGAAGGTGCAGGTCCCACCGCTGGCTCTTCCTCCGTCATGGAATTGTGAGTGTCAAAAGGAGTAAAGAAAAAGAATTGCCTTTGGCAGTTCTCAAATGCATATTCTTACCTATTAGCATTCATTCTTGCAGCAGACCATTGTGAGGTGCCTGCTATGTGACAGGCATGGAAAGGGCCATGACAAAAAGCCCTAGGGATTCTCTGCCTTCAAGATGCTTCAGTCTCTAGCAGAGGGAGAGTGGGAATCAGCTCCAAGCATTATTGGCACAGTGCTAAGTGCCTTATGCACGTGATTTCATTTATTCCTCCAACATGGAAGACAGTACTGTTATTATTACCTCTGCCTTATAGAAAAACAGACACAGGGAGCATGGGATGACTCAGCTCACATTTCCCAGGAGGGGCAGATTAAGAATCTAGTCAGCTTTAAACCTTGAGTTGTTGCTCCTAATGATGCCATAAAACTGCCTCCCAAGTCAACAGATAGAAGTGGTATAGGTCCAACAGCTGCAATAGTGATCAAACCGTGTACATCTCTCTTTTCTGACAGTTATCTCACATTGATTTATTCATCTGCACCCTCGCCAAATGCTGAGCCGCTTGCAGAAAATGTGTCTCTTGCATTTCTGGGTATTCCCCACCCTGTGTGAGCGCGGTGTCTGCACATATGGATGCGCTGAATCAACAAAGCTTCTGTGTAGTGGCTGCAGTGCTTAAGGGAGCTTAAGCAGGAGAAGCCTAGGAGGAGGCCGGGCCGGCTGGTCTGCTGTCACATGTGTTTTTCTAGTGCATATTTGCCCTGTGTGGTTGGCAGATACAGGGATGATGTCATTATGACACAGAAGCAGCATTGGTTCATGTGTGACTTTTGCTAGTCTGTGAATGGTCTGTGGGGCCGAGCACCAGCACCTGGCCATGGAGTGCACTGTCACGGGTGAGTATGGAGTCTATCAGTGGTCTGTGGGACCAAGTATCAGCACCTGGCCACAGAGTGCACTGTCACAGGTGAGTGTAGAGTCTATGAATGGGCTGTGGGACCAAGTATCAGCACCTGACCACAGAGTGCGCTGTCATGGGTGAGTGTGGAGTCTATGAATAGTCTGTGGGACCCAGCACCAGCACCTGACCACAGAGTGCACTGTCAGGGGCGAGCGTGGAAGCTGCGGAGTCCCGTGCGTGGTGCCCTGTGCCTCCTGTTCCTCGGCGTCAGTGGGGCCTGTGCTGGTGCATTGCTCAGGTTCTTCTCCGTTTTGCCCTAGCCTTCAACTCAGCAGCTCCACACCACCTTCCATCTCCACGCCGCCTTCCATCTCCACGCCGCCTTCCATCTCCACGCCGCCTTCCATCGCTGGCATCACCTGCCTCCCTGCTTGTTTCCTTTTCAGATCAAATCCTATAATTACAGCTGTATTTAAACACTGTTTTGAGCAACTCAACGTGTCTTCTTAATTGTGCTAATGTGTTTTTAAAATTAATTTTTTTCAGTCTTCTGCTTCCAGACCTGTATAGATTTTGAATGGGCTGGCTGGTGAGCTGGGTTTTAGACTGGGAACTTTTACTGGAATGCATTTGCCATGTTACTACAGAAATACCTGTCTCCTTTTCCATCACTTTAAGCAGAAGACTTTGAAAGAGTCCTTATAACTCAATACTTCCTTTTTTTCAAGTAGAATTTTACTTTTGTTAACTTAATAATATAAGGTTAGAGAAAAAAACCAACATTTACATTTTATCACTACATTGGGACAAAATAGACTTTTCAGGAATTCAAGGAAGACATCCAGTTCAGCAGGAGAGCAAAAGTTCGGCCCCTCACCTATGATTATTCTTCCTGTGCGCCCAGGACCCTTTTATACTAACTCACTTGTGAGGCTGTGATCTCATTTAGAAACAGTCACTGGTTTCTTCCATTCTGGGAGCAACTACAGACAGATTGGAAATTAACATTCTGAGTCTCCAAGAGAACATATTGACAATGACCTCTAAAATCATGCTTAGGGCTAGGTGCGGTGGCTCATGCCTGTAACCCCAGCACTTTGGGAGGCCGAGGCGGGTGGATCACCTGAGGTCAGGAATTCAAGACCAGCCTGGCCAATGTGGCAAAATCCCGTCTCTACTAAACATACAAAAATTAGCCGGGTGTGGTGGCACACGCCTGTAATCCCAGCTACTTGGGAGGTTGAGGCAGGAGAATCACTTGAACTTGGGAGGCCGAGGTTGCAGTGAGCCAAGATCATGCCACTGCACTCCAGCCTGGGCGAGAGGATGAGACTCTGTCTCAAAAAAAACAAAAACAACAAAAACCAAACCAAACCAAAACAAAACATGCTTGGATCCTTTGCCTGTAGGTAGTCTCAGGAAGTGACCCTATATTCAGGTGGGCCATCTAATGGCAGCTCATCACCTGCCCCACCCCAAAGAATCCTCCTTTGAGGACCCTAAGATATTTTCCCTGGGTCATAAACTAAGGAAGGGGGTTTGGGGACAGCAGCCCTGCTGAAGTGATTTATTGCACCACTGTTATTATTTTGGATATTTTCTTAGCTGGCAAGCCTCAAACAGATTGCAGTAGTAAGCACTGCCGTGTCAGAGGGCTGGCTTTCAACCTCATTCTCAAGAATTTGAATTACAGTAAGTAAGTCACGGTCTGACGTGTGATCAGAAGAAATGAAACACCAAGTGTGTGGTTGGGACTCAGGATGTCACCACAATTCCTGCCTATAACTGGGGACCGATTTACATCCCTTATAAATGGGGATGTAGCAAAGTTGGTGCTCAGATCAGAGCTTGGAAGAAACAGCTGATGTTTTGAGGTCACAAGGAAAAACGTAGCACACTCCCTGCACAGCTCTGGGTGTCCTTGTGATAGCCTGGTCACGGTCGTTTGGCACTCTGTGGACCAGGTCTTGTCTCACCCATGTTAGAAATGACTGAGAGTTTGGTCCCCTAGAGAGAGAGGCTCACCTCTTGCAGCTCTTCCAGGAGGAAACGTCTGGCCATAATAATAGTGTCTGTCAGAGCCATTTCCCCAGCACTGCTGGAAGGAATCATGAGTCCTCTCCTCAGTCATTTCCTTAAAAAAATTATATGGAGCACCTCGATGCCAGTACTAGAATCTAGTTCCAGTGTTCTCATCCACTTTTTACCTAAAATGAGGTGGGATACTTGGAGGTGGCTGCTGCCTGTGGCTTCATTTGTACCCCGCATGAAGACATGAATGCAGTTTTAGAACATTGAACCAACTGAGTTTTATCCTGTGTCACAGCTCATGTTCCAGGGCACATCCTGTACGTGTCTCCCTGTACCTTTTGGCCCCAGTGCTCTTGGGGCCCCACTTTGACCAAAAGTGGAGGCCGCCCACATTTCTCCTGGCAGGAAGTCTATGGAGAACCTTTGGCAGTACCATTTTCCCAGGTCTCACCTGTGCCCGACCCACACCTGCCTGTGGCTGGGCCCTGCACCTGTGTCTTTGACCCTAAGCCTATCTCTTCCTTCAGACCTTCCCGATTTTCTGTTTTGTTTGTTTGTTTGTTTGTTTTTGTTTTTCCTGGCTATGCAAAACCTTACTGTGTCTCACAAGTTCTTCTTGGGGGCCATATATGTGCTAAGTGCTGCAGAGGCAAAAATAATCACAGTAGACATAGTTTCCGAGTCAAGGAATGTCGTGTTTGTTCTGATAAAGGGATTTGGTTCTACATCTGGCTTCAAGCAAACAGTCTGGGAGACAGTGTTTGGATGCCAAAACACTGGAATTTTGGGTATTTGGATTTTTATGGGAATAACAGGACTGAATATTTTAAATTGTGACTCCCTTGGAAAAATCAAAATGAATATCTAGTATGATGGTAATATGCTGTTCTCATTTCTCAAGAAGCTTACAGTGTAGACACACAAGCCGGTAGAAGGACAATGTAACCAAAGTAAAAAGCGTCCAAAACCACCAAAGCCTCCTTGACCCATGGACCACAGATTATTAAGGAACCACAGGGTTATCTGGTTCAGATATAGCTTCTGTTCTGTTTGCTATGTGCATTTTTCTTTAATATGTTATTAAATTTCATATGTTGTGTCCTTGAAGCACTAACACAGAATGACCTACACACCTGATTGCCGGGAGACGTGCACATCCAGAAGACGGTCATCCTACCTGTGTACAGTGGGGCAGGTGCCCTGGGGAACCATCCCCATGAGGTATCACTGGAGAAGGCACAGTGCAGTTATGACTGCGGAGTAGACACACAGGCTCCGGGGGTTGTCTGTTGAACAAGCCGAGCCACCACGTGGGTGCTGGAGCTGGCAGGGAAGGAGCCCTGGGTTATCTACAGCCAGAAAACTGAGATTAGGGTCTCAGGTCTGTACTTAGTAGCTGTGGGGTTAGGGCAGGTCACTTAGCCCCTGACTTCAGTTTCCTTATCTCTAAAACAAATATATATAAAATATATTATATATATTATATATAAAAGTATATAATATATATATATTTTACATACATATATATATATTTTACATACACACACACACACACACACACATATATATATATATATATATATATATATATATATATATATATTTGTTCACTAGCTCTTGGGCCACCCCTGCCTCCCAGCTTGTGCTGCCTTATCTCCCTGACCACTGGCTTGAGTTTCCCCTAGGATCTCCCACGCCCACATCCAGGAAGGGCCCAGAAAAGTCTGATCTGAGAGGCATCAGTAGTCACCCCCGGAGCCTGTGTGTCCGTTCAGCAGTCAGAGCTGCTTCTCCAGTGATGCCTCATGGGGATGGTTCCCCAAGGCACCTGCCCTGCTACACACAGGTCAGATGACCGTCTCCTGGAGGTGCATGGTTGGGAATCAGGTGTGTAGGTCATTCTGTGTTAGTGCTTCAAGGACACAATAAGTGCTATATAAGCAGAAAAAGCCAGGGTGGGGAGAGGGAGGGGGGAAAAAGGAGAGGAGGAGGGAAAGAAAGAATAACAGCAGATTCTTTCTTTCTTTCTTTTTTTGAGACTGAGCCTCACTCTGTCGCCCAGGCTGGAGTGCAATGGCGTGATCTCTGCTCACTGCAACCTCCACCTCCCGGGTTCAAGTGATTCTTGCACCTCAGCCTCCTGAGTAGTTGGGATTACAGGCACGTGCCACCATGCCCAGCTAATTTTTGTATGTTTAGTAGAGACAGGGTTTCACCATGTTGGCCGGGCTGGTCTCCAACTCCTGACCTCAAGTGGTCTGCCCGCCTTGGCCTCCCAAAGTGTCGGGATTACAGGCATGAGCCGCCACACCTGGCCAGATTCTTTCTTTTATTTATTCATTTTATTATAACAACAACACAAAAACACAACACACCTCTGGAAACCTTTCATGCACTCAGCACTGTCATAAGAACTGAGGAAACAATGCTGAGCAAAAACAGAAGAGCCCTGAGCACTTAGCAAATATTTACTGGGGGCCTATGATGTGCTGGGTCGTGTTCTAGGTGCTGAGGATGCCTAAATGACCAAAACAAGGATTCTTGCCACCTTGAAGCTTGTGTTCTAGTGCGGGAGGCAAATCAAGGCAGATGTATTAGTCCATTCTCTCACTGCTATAAAGAAACAGCTGAGACTGGAGATTTCATTAAGAAAAGAGGTTTCATTGGCTCACGGTTCTGCAGGCTGTACAGGAAACATCGTGGCTTCTGCTTCTGGGAGGCCTCAGGAAACTTACAGTCATGGCGGAAAGTGAAGGGGAGGCAGGCACTGCTTACATGACCCTAGCAGGAGCAAAAGACTGGGGAGGTGCCACACACATTTAAACAACTAGATCTCATGAGAACTCACTCATTATCAAACACAGTTCTAAGGGGGAGATCCACCCCCATGATCTAATCACCTCCCACCAGGCCCCATCTCCAATACTGGGAATTACAATTTGACGTGAGATTTGGGCAGGGACACAGATCCAAACCATAACAGCAGGAAATGTAACAAATCATAGTGTTTACTATTATAGTATGTTAGAAGGTGGCACGTACTATGGAGAGAAGGGAAACAAAACCAGCGGACAGCTGGCAGTGGTAGTCAGGGGGGCAGACTCTAGGAAGGTGGCAGCTACTTTTCAAGAAGGGGGTCAATGGGGAGCCAAGGGGGTATGAGAAGAGCATTCTGGGCAGAGGGGATGGCTTGAGCAAAGGTCAGGTATAGCATGCTCGGTATAGCCAAGGGGCAGCAGGAGGTTGGAGTGAGCATCAGGGGAGAAGACATGAGCCAGAGGTAATAGGAGGCCTGCAGGCCCCCTGGAAGGACTTCGGCTTTTAGCCGTGAGCCAATTAGGGGAGCCCTGGAAAGTTCTGGACACAGGAATGACATGCTGTGGCTTACATGTGAAACGGATCAAACTAGTCACTGTGTTGACTTTTGGGGAGCAAGCATTGAAGCAGAGGCCTGTTAAGGGGGGTGACTTCAGGCCCTAGACAGGAGATGGTACTGGCTTGAGCCAAGATAGGCGTGATGGAGGGGGGTTGGAAGTGGTTGGATTTAGGTTATTTTGAAAGTAGGATTTTCTGATGCAGGGCAGATGAGGTTTGGATGAAGGATGCAAGAGAATAGAAGGGAGTCGGGCATGCTTTTTAACCTGCAACTCTGATAATCTAGTAATCTAATGGGGAGATGAAATTACTGAAAAAAATCCCACCTGGGAATGCATAATTACAATGAGTCCTGGGAAGGAGAGGAGCAGGTGCATTCATTCCCTGGGACTGCCACGACAAAGTTGGGAGCCCAGATAGGGAAACTGAAGACAACAAACACTGATTCTCTCACAATTCTGGAGGCTTGAAATCTGAAATCAAGGTGTTAGCAGGGCATCGCTCCTTCCGAAGTCTCTAGGAAAGGGTCCCTCCTTGCCCTTTCCAGCGTCTGGTGGCCTCAGGCATTCTGTGGCATCCCTGGGCTGGTAGATGCATCACCCCAGTCTCTGCCTTCCTGGTACCTCAGGCTTCTCCCAGTGAGCCTCTACATCATCTGCCCTCTGCCTGTGTGTCTCTGTGTTCAGATATCCCCTTGTTTAAAGACACAGTCATGCTGGATATGCCCATCCTGCTCTAATCTGACTGCATCTTAACTAAGTGCATCTGTACCAGCTCTTTTTTTTTTTTTTTTTTTTTTTTTTTGAGATGGAGTCTCGTTCTGTCCCCCAGGCTGGAGTGTAGTGGCGTGATCTTGGCTCACTGCAACCTCCATCTCCCGGGTTCAAGCGATTCCCCTGCCTCAGCCTCCCGAGGAGCTGGGATTACAGGTGTGTGCCACCATGCCCGGCTAATTTTTTGTATTTTTAGTAGAGCTGGGATTTCACTGTGTTAGCCAGAATGGTCTGGATCTCCTGATCTTGTGATCCGCCCGCCTTGGCCTCCCAAAGTGCTGGGATTACAGGCATGAGCCACCGTGCCTGGTCACCAGCCCTATTTCTAAATAAGGTCACATTCTGAGATTCCAAGAGTTAGGGCATGAGCCTATTTTGGAGAGGGGGAACACAATTCAATACTGTGGTTCTGTATGCCCAATATATCTGCCTCAGGCTGGAGCTTGGAGGACTTTCCTGAGGATGGAGTGAGTACTTGGGCTAATATATGAAGAAGGATTATAAGTTGAGAGTTTATTGGACAAAGGGTAGGCAGAGGGAGAGAAGAGCATTCCAGGTCAAAGAGAAGAGTGTGTGCAAAGGCCCTGTGGTGGTGGGGAACATGGTCTACTGGAAGGACTGAGGCAAAGCCAGTGTGACTGGAGCTACACTGTGGTTATGGAGCAATGTCATGGCCAATGGCCATGAGAAAAAGAGCTTTCCACCATTAGTCGTCAAGTAAATACAAATGAAAGCCGCAATGAGACAGCATGCACAGACACCAGAATGGCTTTGAAAAAAGGATAATATCAAGTGTGGGCAAAGATGTAGGGCAATGGAAACGTTCATAAAATGCTGGGAATGTAAAGTAGCACAGCCACTTGGAAACCTGTTTGGCAGTATAATAGTCTGTCTTTATCTGGGGGATATATTCCAAGACCCCGATGAATGCATGAAACTGTGGATAGTACCAAATGCTCTTAGATGCTAAGCATGGATTTCTTTTTCTTTCACCACAATTTCACAGGTAGAAAATTCATTCTTACCGTAGATCTTAGCAGCCTCAGCATACAATTTTCTTTCTTTTTTAAATTAAGTTGAGACCTTTCATCTTTTCACTTAAAGGAAGCATTTTACTTGTCTCCTGGGCATATCTGAATTCCCAATATCAATACCCTTGCATTGTGGGGCCATTATTAAGTAAAAGATTACTTCAACACAAGCACCGCAATACCAGCTCTTTGATAACCAAGATGGCTGCTAAGTGACTACTGGGTGGCTAAAGTAGACAGCGTGGATCGCCAGACAAAGGGAGGATTCACATCAAGGTGGAATGGTGAGAAACGGTGTGAGATTTTGTCACCCTACCAGAATGGCATGCAGTTTATAAATTGGTTATTTCTGGAATTTCCCATTTAATATTTTCAGACTGTGGTTGACTTCAGATAACTGAAACCATGGAAAGAGAAACCACAGATAATGGGGGACTATTGTATTTATTAAAGTTGAACATTCTCATGCGCATCGACCTAACAGATTCACTCTCATTCCTAAATGGAAATGTGCTCACATGTGCACAAGAAGACATGCATAGGTATGTTCATAGCAGCATTATTTATAACCCCCAAATGGAAATAATCCAGATATATCATAAGTCATTTTTTATGTACTACAGTGAAATGCTATATGACAGTTAAAAGGACTAAATTACTACTGCATGCAATTGTCTGGGTGAATCTCTCAGATATAATAAATATTGAGCAGAAGAAGCCAGACAAAAAGAGTAGTTACAGTAGGTTTCATTTATATAAAGTTTGAAAATAAGAAAACCAACCTGAGGAGATAGAAGTCAGAGTGGTGGTTATGTCTGGGGGAAGTTAATGTCTGGGAAGGGGCACAGGGAGCTTCTGGCATGGTGCTCATGGTCTACATCTTGGTCTGGATGTGGTTATGTGGGTACATGCAGTTTGTAAAAATTGGATGAGCTGCACACTTAGGATTTGCACACTTTTCTGTATCTATTATAAAATTAATGAAAACTTTACGAAAAAGCTGCTTAACTAAAGAAGAGAGGTATATTTGATTTAGCCTTTTAAAAGTGAATGTTAGGCCGGGCATGGTGGCTCACGCCTGTAATCCCAGCATTTTGGGAGGTTGAAGCAGGTGGATCACCTGAGGTCAGGAGATCGAGACCAGCCTGACCAACATGGTAAACCTTGTCTGTACTAAAAATACAAAAATTAGCCAGATGTGGTGGCAGGCGCCTGTAATCCCAGCTAATGAATCCAGGAGGCAGAGGTTGCAGTGAGCCGAGATTGTGCCATTGCACTCCAGCCTGGGCAACAAGAGCGAAACTCCGTCTCAAAAAAAAAAAAAAAAAAAAAAAGAGTGAACGTTAAGAATATAATAAACGAAATTAGGTGATAAAAGGGATAAAGGGGAAGGAGGAGAGGCAGCAGGAAGTAGAAATAATGATTTCATCACTGCCTATAGTAGGGAGTTAATGGGTACTTTCTAAAAAATACAGAATTAAGTATGTTACGTAAAAGACTTAGTTACTAAATCAACCACTAAAACAAAGGTACAGCTCGTTAGCATTTTCAGAGGAAATATGCACTTAAAGCAAAAAAAACAAAAAACACAAAACCGATCAATAGATAAAAATAAAACAAAGCCACAGGAAGCAATAAAAATAGAATATCTAAGAAACACGGATGATTCATTCAGACAAAGAACATCTGTCAATGGGCTAAATGGACCTAACTTACCTATTAATAGAACAAAACTGAAATTGTACCATAAAGCAAATGTAATCACAGGTCACAGCAGGCACATACTAAACATAAAGGGAATCATACTTGTACCCCCAGTGGCTTCCATGTATTGACTGTGTTTTCTGTGCCAGGCACTATACAAAATACTTGTAACTGTGACAATGGTATTATCACATATTTTATTTCTATCCTCATTTTATAGATCAACTGACCTAACTGGGGGTATTTAAATAATGAGCTGTAGAATGAAGACTTGCACTTGACCTGCATGCATTTCTGAAGGCGATTCTGAGCTGTGCTGCCTTCTTGGAGTGCACAGGAGGATATACACAATCTTTATTGGGTCACTCATAAGTGAATTAATAATTGTTTAAGAATTAAACTTGTTCCATAGATATACAATTTTAATGGCTAAAGCATTTCCCAGATTGGAGTTAAATTGAATTAGAATGTTGATGTGAAAACATTTGCCTGTTTCTTTTTCAGTTAGTATATTTCTTCATCTTTTCTTCTTTTAAATAGTTAATAAATGGTTTATGGTGTGTTGAATAGAATTTATTTTTAAATATTTTTAATTTTAAACCGTGGATGTTTACTAGTTTCCTTGGCCAATGCAAGGAAATAGTTAAGAAATTGGTTTTGGTTTTAAAAATTGCTTCAAAAACAATGAATACAGTGTTTTTGTACAGCTTACTTTACCGATGATTAAGGTTGGAATTGGGACAAGGTGCATTGCCAATTTGCAGAAGGATCAGCTGATTGCACCTGGAAAGTTTTATAGGTTTATAGCAGTTGTTTATTACAGAGGTTTATTGAAGGCAGACATTCAGACCACATAATGGCCATTTTATGGCAGATTACTTACTTTACTAATCAAATGTCACAGCTAACGTTTTTTAGATAACCTCCCCCTGAAAAGGCATTAACTTGCTGATAATCTATAGTTTCAGCTATTGCTTCTAAATTTTTTTCTCAAAAATATTTTAAAATAACTATCACTTTATCCTGTTTCTCTCCAAATAGCCCTGGGATACGTCTACAGAGAGGCAGCTGTAAGTCAATTATCCTGGAGTCACTAAATAGTTACATTCACTTGGATATGACTTTTTATTTGCTTCCAGATGTTTCTGTGTAGAGGCAGCCCATGATTATGAAATATGTACAGTGCAGATCAGTGACTCACTGCCGCAGAATGATTTTGATATTCACTGTTGTCTCTGTCTCTCAGAAATCAAAGCCCTTTGCATAATACCTAGCACGTAGTCAATGCTCTGTAGATACCTGAAAAATGAAAGAATAAACAGTAGACATTGTATCAGTCACCCTCTATATCTATGTATCCCTTTCCTTTTACTTTTTAAAATTGCTTTTTAAAACTTGTTTTAATCAATTTTATAACAAACAAACACACTTCACATTCCACCCGGCCCCTGACTGCCATCAAGCACTGTGGATGGCACAGCTACTGGAAACTCTTTTTAATTGTCTCTTTGGGAATTGAAATCTTCAATTCTTTTTCTTTTTTTTTGAGACAGAGTCTCGCCCTGTTGCCCAGGCTAGAGTGCAGTGGTGCCATCTCGGCTCACTGCAACCTCCGCCTCTCAGGTTCAAGCAATTCTTCTGCCTCAGCCTCCTGAGTGGCTGGGATTACAGGCCTGTACCACCACACTCGGCAAATGTTCTATATTTTTGGTAGAGACGAGGTTTCACCGTGTTGGCCAGGCTAGTCTAGAACTCCTGGCTTCAAGTGATCCACCCACCTTGGCCTCCCAAAGTGCTGGGATTACAGGCGTGAGCCACCGCATCTGGCCTGAAATCTTCACTTCTAAATAATATGCACATATTGATCTGTATCAATTTCTAAATGTAGACTTGATGTTTTAGATCCCTATTCTGGAAGATGAGGCTATCACCCATTTTTATCACCCCTTTCCCCTCTTCCATCTTTCCAATAAAATTGTAGCTCAATTTTTGGGTAAATCTGTATCTAAGGTTTTCATTATTATGACTGAAAATTTTGCTTCCTACTTACTGAGCCCAGAAATACTTTAATTTTGAGTCAGGAAATATTTACTTCATATCATTTCTTAACAACCTTTTGTTTTCCTGGGTCTGCTTGTATTTTTAAGAACATATTGTCCCCACACCCTGCAATAGGTCTGGATCTGAAAAAACAAACAAAAAAACCTTCAGTATCATTTTTTATGCAGCCACATCTGTTCAGTGGTTTTTAGTCCTGCTTTGTGTCTTACGTTTCTGTCAGATACCCTTTCAGAAGCCATTTCACCTGCTGCATTCTGTATGGGCTACTCTCTGGGTCTCCTACATGGCTACTGTCTTGGGTCTTCTTCACCATCATTCTGATAACTCTCTGCTATGTTGGAACCCTTGGTTTCTGGGTCTGATATATTCCTCTCTGTAGTGTTCTGCCTCATTTTCTTGGAGTGCATCCTCTAGTACAGGGTCCCCAAGTCCCCCGTCCACAGACCAGTACCAATCTATGGCTGGTTAGGAACGGGGCTTTCACAGCAAGAAGTGAGTGGCAGGCCAGAGAGCAAAGCTTCACTTGTATTTACAGCCACTCCCCATTGCTCAAATTACGGCCCGAGTTCCACCTCCTGTAAGATCAGCAGTGGTATTAGATGCTCAAAGGAGCGCAAACCCTATTGTGAACTGTGCATGTAGGGGATCTGGGTTGTGCGCGCCTTATGAGAATCTAATGCCTGATGATCTGTCACTGTCTCCCATCACCTCCAGATGAAAATGTCTAGTTGCAGGAAAACGAGCTCAGGCTCCCATTGATTCTACATTATGGTAAGTTGTGTAATTTGATTTCATTATATATTACAATTTAATAATAATAGAAATAAAGTGCACAATACATATAATATGCTTAAATTATCCCAAAACCATCCCCCACCCCCAGATGGTGGAAAAACCAGTCCCTGGTGCCAGAAAGGTTGGGGACTGCTGCTTCAGTAGCTTCATGGAAATGGTGTATGAAAAATAGATTTTTTGAGAGTCTGTGAATCTGAAAATGTCTTTATTTTGCCATCATGATTGATAGTTTGGCTGAGTGTAAAAATTCTAGGATGAAAAATCTTTCCCTTTTGAACTTTGAAAGCACCATCCCTCCATTCTTCTAGCTTCAGATGCTGCTATTGGGAATTCTGATGTCATTCTTACTCCTCTTTCTTTCTTTGTGTGTGTTCCTTTTACTGCTTGTTTCCTCTTTGGAAACTTTTAGAATCTTTTCTTTATTTCTGATGTTTTGAAGTTTCAAAATGATATTCCATGGTGTGTATATTAGTTTATTATGTATACTAGATTCTTACGTGTTTTGAAGACTTAACTGGGAAAGTATAGTTTTTATTTGGTCGTTTTTTTCCCCCTAAAATTCTTCTGGATTTCTTCCTCTGCTTTTCTTATTTTTCTCCTGTTGTCTATTTTTGTGTTCTGTTTTACTTTTTGTGAGATTTCTTCAACTTTATCTTTTTAGCCTTTTTGTTTTAAAAATAGAAAGCCTTTCTATTTTAAAAGTTGCTGACATTTTAAAAATTTCAACTTTCACATTTTAATTTCCAAGAGCTCTTTCTTGTTCAGTGCTTTTTCCTTTTTTAGAGTATTCTGTTCTTGTTTCATGAAATCAAGACCTTTCTAGAAATATTAATTATAGATTTTTAAAGGCTTTTTTCTGTTCTCTATTATAGTTTGCATTTTTTTTTTCTGTGTATTATAAACTTGGCTGCATGGTGTTCTATAGCTGGTTGGGGGAAGGAGCTGGAACATCTCACTCTTTGGTGTGCTGATGCCCCCAGAGGTTACTGTTTTCATCCATCACGGCACCCCTGCCTCCTCTGTGCCTAGTATCCCCAATCCAGGGTCTCTACAGTTTGCTTTCTTTTCAGAGAAAAATTTCAGGTCCTCTGTGGAGTGGAGGTAGAGATATGGGGGAATTAATTGTTTTTTTTTTTTTTTTTTTGAGACTGAGTCTTGCTCTGTCACCCAGGCTAGAGTACAGTGGTGCAATCTTGGCTCACTGCAGCCTCTGCCCCCCTGGTTCAAGTGATTCTCCTGCCTCAGCCTCCTGAGTAGCTAGGGTTACAGACGTGAGCCACTGTGCCTAGTCTAGTTGTTTTTTTAATACACATTTTGAAGCAATTGCCTGTTGAGTCCTGCCTTACCCTCACCTCCCAAAGGTATCTTGAAACCCAGGTTCTCAGCTTTTCTAAGGTTCTGTGTGGCTTGCTTCTTATTGTGCTGTTTTGACGTTTGCACTTCCTTCTCTTGCTGAGTCATTCAGGATTCCTCCATCTGATTCTGTCTTCATATATTGTAATTTAGGGCTTTCATGTCTTCTGGTTTTATCAGAGATCAAAGTTGTATTTCTGTGTCTTGCTTTCTTTGCTTGGGGTTGACTTTTGAGAGAAGAACACAGAAAAACTAACGTGTTTATCCCATCATCTTGAAACAGAAAAATCCTCTTAGATTGACCTTAGACAGTATCAGGTTTTCTCTTTGTTATGGATTTGATAATTCCCACATTTATCTTAAGCAAAATTGAGTGTGTTAGGGGCATTGGTGTGCTTTCTTTAAGGTAAAAAAAAAATGCATATAATTTAATTTCCTTTATAAAATTACATTAATTCTCAGGGTTTTTTTTGGTATTGTAGTAGAAAGATTCATTCTATGTTAGTGACGTTTTCAAGACTAGCGTACCCTTTAAAGAATCAAACCTTTTGGTTCACCAACTTTTAATTGAAATTTCTCCAAAATTTATCAGCGATTTCCCTACACTATTAAAGAGAAAGAGATGAATGCATTCTTCTCGTGGTTTCTCGGAGGCATCATCTGAATATCATTTATTGCATGATGGTATAATTTTGTAACATCTCTGGGGCTGGTACCTCCTCTTTCACTGAATTCTCCCAGGCACTTGCTTTTTAAATTCATAATCGATTTTGCAGAGGTGGCTGTCACTTCCCAATGAGTCATCTTTGGGAAGAGCTCTCCATTCCCCTGACACTGTGCTACATTTAATTGACTGTCCAGTGTGCTCAGAAAGAACTGAGATTGGCAGCAGAAACAAAATATTCAGGCTGGCAAAACCAGGAGCCTTAAATTTAATTTCAAATCCTGTTCAGTAGTCTCTGATGGACAGTTCCTTCCAGTTTCCATGATTCTATAGGGTACATGTCTCAGGCTATGTGGCAGTTCTATTCTTATCTGCTAAGCCTCAGATGTCTAACACTGTACCGTGGTTTTGTCCTGATAGAACGCTTATGTTAGCTGGTGCAGTGATGGATAGAGTTTTGCTCAGCAGAACCTTTGGCCAAGTTGTTCACTACTATAGCTGGACTCTTAGTTTCACATTTCCATTGCCAATTAAAAGTAAGGCTGTCCCCAGAATTTGAGTTGAAATGCTCAGAGATAGGGAAGATGGGCTGGCTGATCATTTTTATCATTCAGACTTTTTTTTTTTATCTGATCATAAGAAATAGCTTTGCAGGAGAATGGCGTGAACCCGGGAGGCGGAGCTTGCAGTGAGCTGAGATGGCGCCACTGCACTCCAGCCTGGGCAACAGAGCGAGACTCCGTCTCAAAAAAAAAAAAAATAGCTTTGTGAAATAGCCACGGAAAAATAGGGTTAATAAACGAGGATGCTTCACTTGGTTCAAATGTCCTTTTTGGGAGGCGAGGAGTCAGGGAATTATCTCTTCACATGGTGATAATATAGAGAAAATTCCAGAGCAAAAACTTTACCTATCTTGGAAATTCAGATCAAAAGAATTTTTGAGCAGGGCATGGTGGTGTGTGCTTGTAGTCCCAGCTATTCAGAGGGCCGAGGAGGGAGGGTCATTTAAACCCAGGAGTCTGAAGCCAGCCTGGGCAACATACCAAGACTCCATCTCTGAAAAAAAAAAAAAGAATTTTTGGTAGTAATAGCAGCTGATACTGAACACATCAAATGACATAAACACTAACAAACAAATGTTCACTGGATAAACTTACCCTTCAACACCTAGTTCAAGTATCCCCTGGTCTTGGGGCTTTCTGTCTATGATCGGCCCCATACTAAGTTAGTGATTCTGTCCTTAAATGCTCCCGCAGCGGTTTGCTCATATTCCTGAAATAGCACCGGCCCCACTGTGTTCTAATTCATCTATTTTCACATCTTTCTTCCTGCCTAGATGGCGAGGTTCTGGGAGGGAACGATTCACCTTTGCGTCCCCAGCACCTGGTGTGCGTGGGCTGCTGTGTGGGAGATGGTTTATGTGTGCTAGATGAATGAGTAGTAGGAGTACTCATTAAATTTCATCTTTCACACTGGGCAAAAAGAGGACATGGTATATTGAAATATTTTCAACTTGTGGATACTAAGCAACTCCCTTTTATGATTTAGGATGAGGAGTTCAGGGCACAATTATTTTTTCTTTAACACCTTCCTCATTTTCTTCTCCTATCCTCCCTCCCTTCCTCTCAGCCTCAGGAAAAGATATGTCTTAATTTTCTTCAATTAAGAGTCTTTTTGAAGAACACCGCTTTCTTTCTTTCTAGGCGGGCATTAATGAAAATGATTTTTATGACGGAGCGTGGTGCGCGGGAAGAAATGACCTCCAGCAGTGGATTGAAGTGGATGCTCGGCGCCTGACCAGATTCACTGGTGTCATCACTCAAGGGAGGAACTCCCTCTGGCTGTGAGTGTACCTGGACATATGCTTTCTGGACCCTGTTTTGGGTCTAGCTTTTGAGGGTCTGGACAGACACAGGGAAGTTGCAGAGAGGTGTTTGGTGATGGGCAGTAGAAGAGGAGAAAATTGGAATATGAACAGGAGGCTGGGCTCGTTGTCGACACATTCTCCTGGAGGGAAGGTGCGTTTCAGAATGACACCCTCCCCCTGTACAGGAGTGGAGAGAAAGATCTGCCTGTAAGGTAGAGCAGAGTAGACACAGACTCAGTGAAATCCAGGCAGTTTAGGCAGCTCTGGGACGAGATATTAGTGTCTTGACTGGTAGCCAGGGCACAGCCCAAGGCAGGACCTCTGGACAAACAGTGAGTACACAGTTCTGGGGTAGAGGGCATGGATTGTCCAGATCCTGGAAAGAAGGACTGGAAATCTAGGTTCCTAAATGGAGGATCACGAGAGAAGTAGTGAAAGTCAAGGATGACAGAGCTTGAGGCCTGAGAATGAGAAGGGGTCTCATTTCTCAGAATTCCACTCAGGGCCAAGGCTGGGACAGTGACAAGTGTGATCTGATGGTAATCACAGGAGAGATGGGCTGCAGCCCCTGAAAACCCTCCGTCTTATGACATATGCATACAGTGAAACATATTATTCAGCCTTAAAGAGGAAGGCATGCTGCCACATGCTACACATGGGTACAGCTTGGGGACATTCTGCTGAGTGCAATACACCAGTCACAAAAGACAAACACTGCATGATTCCACTTCCATGATGACCTAGAGCAGTCAGATGTATAGAGGCAGAAATTAGAATGGTGTTGCCAGGGCTAGGAGGAAGGGGGAATTGGGAGTTAATGTTGAAGAGGTACAGAGGTTCAGTATAGCTTGATGAAAAGTTCTGGAGATAGATGGTTGCAAATCAATGTGAATGAACTTAATACCACAAAACTGTACAGTTCAAGATGGTTACAATGATAAATTTTATGTTATGTTTATTTTACAACAAGCAAGCAAAAATACATGAACAAAATCACCCTGTCGACCGCGGCTCAGGGCTGGTTGTGGAGACAGAGGTAGAGCTGCATCCCTGAGGGATGTTGTGTGGCTCCAGCCATGTGGAGGGTGGTCATGCAGAGCTTGGGGGCTTTGTGGAGGGGCGCAGTAGGGTCAGCAGGACCTCAGGTGCTTTCTGAACTTATACAAGAAATCTTCAAATTCTTCTAACATCTGCCGACATTGAGAAGCCAAGATCACAAATGCCCCACGCGTGAACATTAGGAAACTGTGATCTTTGTGAGCTCAGATCCCTCCCGTCTGCAGTCCTCCCCAACCCTCCCATCTATACTGCACTCTCAAAGCTCATGTCTTGGCATCTTTCAATATTTACTAATTACTTGTTGGCAATCAAATAAAATCAGAGTTTAATTTGCTGACTAGATTAATTTTAATTTCTGGAAGGTCGACATTAATAAATAAAGTGGGATAAGTGAGATGGACCTGGCATCTGTGCTTACATTTAACCACCTGTCATTGTCCCTGCAAAGGGGACTTTCTTATACAGTGACAATTGTCAGGCAGTGACTCATCATCTATTTTACTCTGAATTTTTTTTTTTTACTGTAAAGACAATATTATAACATCCAGCAAAATTTTAAAACATTATGCATGATTCCGTGGTCCTTATGCGAACAGATTTTTCCCCCCATATTGCAATAATGTTACATATCCGGTTATTTTATTTTTAACTTAAAGACATACCAGTAACATTTTTCATGCTGTTACTCAGGTTTTGTAATGATTATTTTTAATGGCCTGTAATTTACTCAGCCACACCTCCATCACTGTCCCAATTTTCTATTATCATATATCATATTGTGAGAAAGCATTTTCATACTTTTTCTTCATTTGAATTCTTTTCTTTGAATACATTTTCAGAGCTCAAATAATTTGTGCATTTTGACAACAGTTGATTATGCATTTATGCCATTTTGTGTATCACATTTTATTTGCCTTGCTTTTCAGTCACTTTTGTGTATGTACATGCTGATTTTTGCTCTGTGGTATGCATTTTGCTTTTAGCAGTAGCTTATTACCACGACAATTGTTTTCCCTGTTGATATTCTGAAAGGCAAGAATTTATGGGGGCAGTTGGGTTGCTCAAGAAAAAATGGAAACTTAAAACAAAAGACTGGTTTGAGATTATCCATGGGGATTTTTGCCTTAATGCTTGCATGTTAAGCTGTCTGGCCACTGTCCTTAGAGACCCAGTAGTCGGGTTATTATTGTATTAGAAAATAAGTGAAAGGTAGGTATAAAGCTCACATTCCATTTCAGCTAGAAACACAAGAAGGTTTGGGGTAAGCAAGGAATTGCAGTGGAACAGTATCTTTCCTCAGCTCAGACAGTACGGGAACATCTCAGAGGGAAGGCAAGGGATAGAATTACTTTAAGAGTTACTTTTAAAAAATGTATTTCAAGCCAAATTATTCTCCAGGAACAATGAAAAGAAACCTGATGAGTTTTGGTTTTTCTTATCTCTGGGAATAGTACTGTCTCCAACGAGGACTGAAGAGGAAATGGGATGAGGATACATCTTGGTATCTGAGCCTTTTTCTATCTCAGTATGTCCAGAAAACGTCAAAAATGAGTATCATTAAATACTAACAGTAAAGAAGGCAGTAGTCATCTCCCTTTCTGTCTTGCCATGACCTGTCCCCACACTGCTCCCAGTACAGATGGCTATGGTATCATTTTTTTATATTTCTGTTGTTTGGTTTTCATATTTCTTCCCACTAGTCTGTGATTCCCTTGATGGCAGATCCATGTCTTGGCACTCATTATTCCCGGGACCTTACCCAGGACCAGGCACCTATTAGATGTACGAGAAATAACTCTTTAATGAACGGGTATTGATATGAAGTAAAGAGTTGACAAAGACTCATTCACATGGAATGATAATGAGTTAATTGATCTATAATGATACATGAATGAGCATTTATTTATATTATACATGTAAGGGGGGAATGTGGAGGGGTTTGGGAAGAGAAGATTGAGAAGCCACAGGTGTCTGGAGCTGGACGGCTCAGGGCTTTAGGCCCTTGCTGGTTCTGAGATTTCTCTTCTGTGACCCTCAGTTTCCTGTTCTCTAAAAATGGGATAACTACTCTCGATCTCATAAAGACGTGGTGAGGGTAAAATGAAATCATGAGGTTTTAAATGACCCAGCACATAATAAGTGCAGAGTGAGTGGTGGCTCTTCCTGCCACACGTCTTTGGGTTTATCTGTAACTGTAGTTTTCAAGCTTTATTTTTAGGTATAGATTCTTCTCTCAAATAAAATCTTTCTTGGAAATATTTAGAAAATATAGACAGAGAAAGCTGCTTTGCATGAGTCTGAGGATTTGGGGACAGTCGCCTGCCTGGTCCTCCCCTCTTCTCCCTCACAGGAACACCCCTGGAGGACAAATTGGTAGAAGTATCTGTGTGTAAGAGCCCAGTAAACAGCTTGAGGGTGGTCTGCGCAGGTTACTATCCTGCACACTTCCCCGGTGCCTGTTGCCACTTCCCAGGTCCTGCAGGGTCGCAGGCAGAAGTGGAATTCACACCAAGACAAGCCATGGCAGAGTTGGAATTAGAGTTTGAGTTTTCTAGTTAAGCGTGCAGAGCGTACCCTAGTCTCACAGCATGTTGCATTTTGGTTAGTGATGTTTTAGAAACGGAAAGGGAGGAACTTGCCAGCCCGGTAGACTTTTCCAAATGGATGTTGCTGTTCAGAGTGGCTTCTAGCTGGCTATCGAAATACAGAAACACTTGACTAGCAGTTGGAGTTATAATAAACACTTAAGAAATGTACTTTTCCTTTATAGGACATTTATAGTTGGATTTTATTTTATTTTACTTTTTAGATGGAGTCTCGCTCTGTCACCCAGGCTGGAGTGCAGAGGCGTGATATCGACTCACTGCAACCTCCACCTCCCAGGTTCAAGTGATACTCAGCTTCTTGAGTAGCTGGGATTACAGGCACCTATCACTGTGCCCAGCTAATTTTTGTATTTTTAGTAGACACAGGGTTTCACCATGTTGGCCAGGTGGTCTTGAACTCCTAACCTCAGGTAATCCTCCCGCCTCGGCCTCCCAAAGTGCTGGGATTGCGGGCATGAGCCATCGTGCCTTGCCCTGTAGTTGGAATTTTAAAATGAACATGCATAATCTTATTTGTTTCTGATGCTCTCTGGATGTCTACTAATTCATTCCTATGATGTTATCAAGCACTCTACAATAAGCACTAGGGATATAAAAGTGAGCAAGAAATGGCCCTGCCTGCAGGGAGCTTTCAGTCTAGTGGAAGAGTCCAATACCTTCATGGGTCTACTAGACTCAGCAAGGCGCATGCCATGGTAAATGGGCACAGGGGAGCTGCTGTGAGACCTGGGAGACAAATGGGAGAGATGAAGCAGCGAAATCACGAGGCTCAGCCACCGCAGTCCTGACACAAGCTCATAACCAAGTTGATGATAAGTTCTACAACCGCAGTTTTATTAGTTTTCCAAATAATTCATGCTATTTGAAAGTAATACAATAACTTATACAAATATAAATTATCCAATATCATTAAAAATATAAATTATTTAATATCATTAAAACAACCAGATTGTTTTAATGATATTGAATAATTTATACTTCTCACAATTATGAAACATCCTTCCCTACTGCATTATAATTTTGTGCAATGTTAGTATACTAATGAAAAGCACTCTTTTATTTCCCTAATGACAGAAAGTATATTAGATATATGAGTGTTAACAGTTATAACCAATGTGATGATTGAAAAGTTAATTATTCTGCTTGAGGTGAATAGATGCTTCTGATGATTTGGACTAAATACAGGCAGTTTGAAGTAACCAAATCTTTTCAATTTTAACTCTTTAATCGACAAAATGATTCTCTGTATATCTTGAAGTCAGTGCATTTGTCCTTTAAGTGGGGCAGCGATTTGATGAATGAGTTTGTGAGGTGAGGGCTGAGGGAGGTTAGCTGGTTGGCTGACTTTATAAGAAGGAGGTAGGCTAATGAGAGGAAGATGGATGGAACTTCTGCTGTGAGCCAGGCTCTGTGCCTGAGAGCACAAGGACGGGGAGGCTCAGCCCTGAGCCCTGAGACGCTCGCTTTCTGGTTGGCAATGGAAAGTCTAGCAGGAGTTCCACGTTCGGCTTTTCTTTGGAGAATTCTGATGGTGAAGGAAAGGAGTGGGTAAGATGCCAACGTCAGAAGGAAGACCAGGGCAAGAAAGGTGAATTTCTCTCCTTGCTTCTTGGGAATCTGGCTGTTTCTCCACTGGGCGGAAGATCCAGGTGGAGGGAAAGTTAGTGGGGGGTGGCTGATGGGGCAGGTCCCTGAGGGGCTGACTCTGGGACAGGGGCTCACCTGGAAAGGAGGAGGGTCTCCTTTACCCTGAGACCTCGCCTGGGGGGAAGATCCAGGTGAAGGGAAAGTTGGTGGGGGGTGGCTGATGGGGCAGGTCCCTGAGGGGCTGAAACTGGGGCAGGGGCTCACCTGAAAAGGAGGAAGTTCTCCGATACCCTGATATAGTGAAGGTGGGGAGCAGTGCTCAGGGGTGTTCCAAGCCTTCACCCCAGAGGGTTTCACATTCTTGGTGAAGTAGGAGGTGGAGTCCTCTGCAGACAGGGGATGTGACAGGATTCGGGTCTGGAAACTCAGAGAGTGTAAGATCTGCATTGAGATAAAGGACAGAGAGCATCTTTCTCCAGTTGCAGAGAGGGCTCTGTGGGCGCTGGAGATGTGGAATTGTCACTGTCCTTTTGGGCACGCTTGGTGGTATGTTCACTAGGGGCAGTGGAGTTGGTGGCAGTTGCAGCTGGAGGAGATCAGGAACAAGGGCATTGTGGCACTGGTGGCACAAACTGTGTCAGGAGTGAGGGACTGTGAGACTCAAGGCTGGTGGGGCGGGAATTCAAGCTAGAGGGCTGATTACCTGGAGGTGCAGGGCAGGTTCAGGAGCCGCTGTGGGAGATGAGGCTTCAGAAGTGATGGAGGATTGGCAGGGGAAGACAGTGGCCCTATTTGAGGACCCCACAGGGCAGTGGAGTTGATGACTGGGGTCAGGGTTCAAGGGGCTGAGATGGAGCCAAGGGGAGGTTCCAAAGGAGCAGATTTCTGGGAATCTTGAGGCTTGAGGACTGGCTACTCAGCACCATCCCTGTTGCGGGGATCTCCAGGGTACATTGGACCCTGCAAGGGTCGGGAGAGGAGATGAGGAGGCAGCTGAAGTGACAGTGGGGTCTAGCAGAAGCGGAAAGGAAGGTGAGAAGGGCAGAGGCAAATACAGAAGCAGCTGGAGGACCTTGGTCCAGGGCGTCGGGGAGCCCGAGCCTCCCCAAACAGCTCCTTTGGCTGAGGTTCCCATTTTCACAGTAGGAAGCATTCAGCAAGGTCCACCCTTTCTCTTCCACTGGATCCAGCTTTTTGCTCCCCTGAGGCATCGTCCCGGCCTCTGTGTCCCCTTGTTCCTCCAAAGGGACCTGGGCCCACATGGCAGCAGCCTGCCATAGTGCAGAGAGAAGGTGCGGGGCCAGGCCAGGAGCTCAGAAGCAGAATGCAAAGTGAGGCCAGCACTTCATAAATCATTCACCCATCTTCTCAGGAGAGAGGGTGTGTGTGTTTTCAGAATGTGTCATGCTGTGTCTCCTCACTTAAGGGTGAAATGAAATGTTTGGCACCTATGGGGGGCTGGGGAGAGAGAAGTTTCCAAACTCCTTTCTAACCTCTTTGAAAACTGTCAGTTTCTGAACCATAGTGTTTAGCATGAAATAGAAGCGTTTTAATGAAAACATCTCTAAGTTCAAGTAGAATGCCAGGCATGCAATCATTCTGCATTTTATGTTAAATTTCAGCAATGCAGGGATAGTTATTTGAAATTAAATAAAGCTTTCACAAGGGGCTCGTTCTTGGCTTTCTGGGTGTTGATGATGAAGGCATGAGCTCTCAGATGGGGAAATCTCTGAAATGGAAACAATTTTAGAGTTTTTTCTAGGTTGGAAGCTTCCACCCCGCTTTATTTGAGGGTCCTTGTTCCCCAGGTGTGACTTCCCAGGAAACCCCCCAGATGGCTGCCGGGCACACCCTGCCTTTGCTTCCCCCTGTTTTTTCATGGGGAGGCCCCCTTGCTGTGGGCCTCCTTCCCTGATTAGCTCACTAATGCCCCCACCCCTTGACCCATGTCTTAGTCCATTGGTGTTGCTATAGAGGAATATCTGAGGCTGGATAATTTATAAAGAAAAGAGGTTTATTTGGTGCATGATTCAGCAGTTGTGCAAGAAGCATGGTGCCTGCATCTGCACCACTCAGGCTGCTCCCACTCAAGTCGGGAGGTGAAGGGGAGCTTGTGTGTGCAGAGATCACATGGGGAGAGGGGAGGCAAGAGACAGGGGAAAGGTGCCAGGCTTCTTTTAACAACCAGCTGTCATGGAAGCTTGGGGAAACTAATAGAGCAAGAAGTCACTCAGCACCCCCTGCACCCCCACCAAGGAGGGCATTACTCTATTCATGAAGGATCTGTCCCTATGACCCAGACACCTCCCATTAAGCTGCACCTCCAACACGGGATCAGATTTCCACATGACGTTTGGAGAGGTCAAACAGCCAGACTATAGCAACCCACAGGGGCCTATGGAGACTGGCTCCTACTGCCCATCTGATGTCATTCCCTTTGCTCATTGCACTCCAGCCCAGGAGCATCCTTTTTGTTCCACAAACACACCAGGCCTGCTGCTGCCCTGGAGCCTTTGCACTTTGCCATTTCCTCTGCCTGCAGGCACAACCCTCCTTGTGCTCAGAGGCCTTCTTTGCCCACCTTTTAAAACCCAGCCTCAGTTGCTTCGTGTCCTCTCTTGGCTTTATTTGACCACCTATCTATTTGTTTGTACTTACCCTGATGTTGCTCCTGGGGAGCAGGCAGGGTTGTTTGCCCTTGAATCTCCAGTGCTAGATTAGAGCCCTGCACAGGGCAGGTCTCTGTGACCAGCCCCTCCTGACACTGTCTCCTCTGGAGACAAGCCAGAGTCCACCTAGCATAGCGGGGGCTCTTTAGTGCAGAAAGCACTGGGAGGAAACCTGCTCCTGGACGTCCTGCGGGGATGCAGCTCCGCTCCTTTGCTCTCTGTCCCCGATGACCAGGTCCTCACCGGTGTCAGAGTGAATAAGAGCTCAGATTCTGGAGTGAGACTGGGATTCCAGACCTACCGAGCTGCACATCCTTGAACCTATTTCTGAGCCTTTCGGGCCTCAGTTTCTTCATCTGTAAGATGGAGATGTAATAGCAGCTACCACATAGGGTTGTTGTGGGGATTAAATGAGTTAATTCACATCAAGCAGTTAAGATTGTCCTTGGCATGTAGCAAGTGCCCTGTAGGAGTCTGCTGTTGCTGCTGTTTTCTTAGGTCTCCTTCCCTTTCGTAGAGGGTCCTATTCTCGTGCCAGCACTGCCCCTACCCCATTCCTCTATCTTATCTCCAGCTAAGCCGAAAGGTGCTCGGACCACATCCTCGGTTCTCTGATGGCTCTCACTTGCTCTGTGTGGTCCTAGTGTCGTTAACTGGGAGGCAGTTGCCACCGGCCTTGAGTAGGTGGGTGGGCCAGTGGCCATCTTGCCCTTCCAAGCCTCAGTTTCCTGGACTGTGGGAAGAGGAGATGCCTCATTCTTTCAGCTTGCTGAGTGTTGGTGAGATGCCTGTGGAAAGCCATGAGCGCAGTCTGGACACATGGCAGAGACACAATAAGCTGAAGCTTCTCTCATTTACCAGGTGGCCTCATCTTACCTCTGAGCACCTCCAAGCCCTATTTATCCCTAGCTGGGACCTCCAGCACCCCCAGTGCCTCCAGAGGGCACCCAGGAAAGGCCTGGCAACTGAATTATGTTGCAGCTAAGAAGTAGCATCTGACATTTTATGAAAATATTCCTGTGACACATCTGTATTTTGTTGGCATAAATTTGGCCGGCAGGAACTTTTTAAAAATAAAAGCACATGGGTTCCCTACACCAGGGCGGCTGGGCACTTTGCCTGTGTTACCTCCTATGCTGTTCATTGTAACCCTGCCCACGTGGGTTCCTTTCTTCTCTCATTGTATGCATAAGAAAACAGGTTTAGAAAGCCCAAGTAACGTGGCTTAACCTTCTGTCTTAGTCTGTTCATGATGCTATAACAAAAATACCTTAGACTGGGAAACTTACACATAATTGAAGTTTGTTTCTCACCGTTTAGGAAGTCCAAGGTCGAAGTGCTGGCAGGTTCCATGTCTTTTGAGGGCTCCTCTTTGTTTCCCAGATGGCGCCTTGTTGCTGCATCCTCCAGAGGG
Organism: Pan troglodytes; assembly: GCF_028858775.2. NCBI lineage: Eukaryota > Metazoa > Chordata > Mammalia > Primates > Hominidae > Pan > Pan troglodytes. The sequence continues at coordinate 135,922,695 of NC_072406.2, read as the reverse complement.
GATGAACTCTGTGTCCTCCCATGGCGGAAAGGATGGAAAAGCAAAAGACACTCAGGTGCTTGCTTCACCCTCTTTTGTAAGAGCGCTAATCGATTCATGAGGGCTCTGCTCTTCCCCCAAAGACCCACTTCTTTTTTTTTTTCTTTTTAGCCGGAGTTTTGCTCTTGTTGCCCAGGCTAGAGTGCAATGGCACGATCTCGGCTCACTGCAACCTCTGCCTCCTGGGTTCAAGCAATTCTCCTGTCTCAGCTTCCTGACTAGCTGGTATTACAGGCGTGTACCACCATGCTCAGCTAATTTTTTAATTTTTAGTAGGGACGGGGTTTCGCCATGTTGGTCAGACTGGTCTTGAACTCCTGACCTCAGGTGATCCACCCACCTCGGCCTCCCAAAGTGCTAGGGTTACAGGTGTGAGCCACTGTGCCCAGGCTACCCCCACCTCTTAATACCATCTCATTAGAGATTTGGTTCCAACATATGAATTTTGGAGGGTCACACACTCAACCACAGCACCTGCTTTGCCTCATAGTAAAATCCTGTCCTTTCTGCCCCCTCCTCCCTGTCCAGTGCACATCCTTCCCCACAACACTATTGCTCAAGGCTTTCTCCTGTGTTGTGAGGCCTGTGCAAGTGTAGACACCTCCACAGGCCTGGACTTGTATGTGTTTCATCTGAGTGCTTCTGAGTTGGGGCTGGGGCCATTGCATGGCTGCCCCAGGGCTGACTTACCCCTCAGATGCAGGAGATGCAGTGCCTGGGGCCTCCTGACCTTTAGGGGCCCATGAAAGCATTTAATTTCTTTTAAAATCAAAAGAAAACCCCCAAACTTGCAGGTTGAAGAAAACATTCTGATATGTAATGTTAATATATTCATCTTTATACCACCATAGTCATAAAATATATTTAAAACTTTTCTTTTTGGAGGAAGGGGCCCATGGTTGGCAAAATAATCACCCCACTGCCCTGCACCAGTCTGCACCCCACCCCACCCCCGCCCCCACAACCCCCACCCCCTGGCACCCCCCCCCCAACCCCCCCCCCGCCCCCGGCCTCCACCCACAGGATGTCATTATCTTAATCCTTGGAACCTGTGAATATGGTTGGTTACATGGCAAAGAATTAAGTTTGCAGATGAAATTAAGGCTGCTAATTGCTTGACTTTAGGGTAGAAAAGATTTTTCTGGATGATCTGGGTAGGCCCAATGTAATCACTAGGGTTCTTAAATATGGAAGAAGAGACAGGAGGAAATGCCAGAGATATGGCAACTTGAGAAGGGCTTGGCTATGGTTGGCTTTGAAGATGGAGGAGGAGACCTACAACAAGGCAGGGGTGGCCTGCAGACATTGGAAAAGGCAAGAACAAGGACTCTCTTCAGGGCCCACAGGAGGAATGCAGCCCTGATTTTAGGACTTCTGACCACCAGAACCATAAGAGAATAAATGTCTGTGGTTTAAACCACTAAGTTTGTGTCAGCAATAGTAAATTAATGGTGCCCACAAAGGCAAAGTGCCGAGGGCACGTGAAAGTCCTGAAATGACTTGACCAACCTCCTCTATGCCTGGCTGTCCGATACTGGGCCATGGGTCCTGGAGCTCCCAGCTGTAGGCAGTGCCTGCTCAACACTGGACAGAGGCAGGGCTGACCCACTTCTCTCTCTTCTTTAGGATTCTTATGAGTTCTTTCTTGGGTTTCTCTTTTCCTGGTCCCTCAAGCAACTATTCCAGATTTTTGGGGCTTTCAGTACCTTGGTACTTTTAGTTCTCTGCACTGGGGCTGTTTAGGAACTGCTTCACCCTGTACCCAAATTTATTGTGACTTGGCCCCCAAAGTGGCATTTCCCCAGCTTTCTGCCTGATAGATATTTTTTCTGGAGGTAATGGAAAATAGATAATATTTCTAAGTTTACAGCATTTCCTCCTGTGGTCTGAATTCTCAAAAAGCCATGGTAACCAGTCCACAGTGAAAAATCCAATAAATCAACAGTTCACACAGTGTCCCACATTTGGCTGTACTGAGAACATGGCAGAGCCATTTAACTACATGATTAGAGTTCCAGCAAAGAAAGAGAGAGAGAAAGACACACACACACGAACACACACACACACACAGAGAGAGAGAGAGAGAGAGAGAGATGAGTGCATACTCATGTTTCAAGTGTTATGTGCACCCATGCTTATTGTAGACATAAGATAACATTTTCATTTTTTTTTTTTGCATATTATTCCCAGAAGCTGCAAAAGGCAAGCCCAGCCCTCCTGGAATCAGCAGTCCTGCCCAAAGTTCTAATTTGGCCATGGGTAAGATTCAAGCCTGCTAGCCTGTTGGAATGCAGCTGTCAGGAGGTGATGGACAGGAAGAGGAGGCGGCCAGCTTCCTCATGGTTCCAGCAGAGAACTGGCCTAAAAAACAAGGAGAGCTTTTGGGACTCTTTGCTCTGAGTAGAAAGGGATTTAATAGTGCTTTCCCTACTTGTGTGTAGAGGTGGGCAATAGCCATTGCCTTGCACAAATGAAGGTTGGGGACTACTAGCGCTCCTTTTATGTGACTGACTCTGCCCGCTTGTCACATCTGGTGGTGTTTGCTGTAGCTGATGATGGCTGCTTGCACAGATTTGGGGAGTTGGAGGGAGAAGGTCTAACCAGCAAGGTGATTGCTGTGAAACTCCAGCATTGTAGACCTGCATGATTGAGGTAGCTCCTCAATCTTACCTTGCATCCCTCCAAATTATTCTTTGACTGTGATTTGAGCTACTCGTATTTCCCCAATTATTTCCTTTCTTGTCACTTTGCTTATGGCACCTTTTGCTGTGCAAAAATTTTGAATTTCTATATGGTTAATATCATCAGTTTCTTAAGATATGTCATACTTTAGAAGGAGTAAGAAAGCCCTTACCCCTTCTAAACATATAAATAATTTTCCTTATATTTTCTTCTAGTACATTTATTATTTCAATTTTTACATTGACATCTTTGAACCATCTGGAATTTATTTTGGTGTAGGGTATATGTAACATATCAAGCTTTTTTTTTTTTTCTCAAATGGCTTCCAGGAAATCCCAACATTATTATATGATCCATATTTTTTCCAACCGAAATGCCACCCCCAGGATAGCCTACATTCCTATCTATCGTGGGGTTTACTTTTGGGTTTTTTATTCTGTCACATTGTTCTGTTTTTATTTGCCAGAACTACATGACTGTGGTTATTATAGTGTGCATTGTTTTGCTATCCCGTGGACTTAGTTCTTTCTCCTTATTAATCTTTTCAGACTTTTTCTGGCTATTCTTGCTATATTCTCTTTCATACAAAGTTTTCAATAAGGTCCAAATTATCTCCATGAAAAATTTCTGTTGATCTTTTAGGGGATTGCCTTAACTTGAGGGATTGAGGGAGAATTGGCATATCTGAGATCAGTGTCTTCCTCTCTAAAGACATGATGTTGACTTTTCCATTTGTTCAGATATTTCTTTTTACTCCTGGTACTGTTTGTGTTTAATTTTGTTGTTGTTGTTGTTGTTTGTTTGGGTTGGTTGCAGTGGCTCATGCCTATGATCCCAGCACTTTGGGAGGCCGAGGCGATAGAGGGAGACTCTGTCTCAAAAAAAAAAACAAAATTTTTTTCCACGTGGGTTATACACATTTGTCTGTTCATTGCATATTCAGTTTTGTAAGACACTGCCAAACTGTTTCCTTGAGTGACTGTTCACTTTATCTTTCCACCAGCAATGTCTGAGTGATCCAGTTTCTGGGCATCCTCACCAGCATTTAATCTTATCACTATTTTTTATTTTAGCCATTCTGACAGGTGCGTAATGATATCTCGTCACCATCTTAATTTGCATTTCTTTAATAGCTAGCGATGTTGAATGTGTTTTTATGTGCTTATTTGCCATCTAGATATCCTTTTTAGTGAAATGTTTCTCCCTGTCTTTTGTCCATGTTTTAGTTGCATTGTTTATGTTTTCACTCTTGAGAGTTCTTCATGTAGCAGATTTTTGATATATGTCTTTTGTTGGACATGTGGTTTGTAAATATTTTCTCCCAGTCAATGTTTCGTCTTTCTGTCTTCTTAGGTTGGCTTCACATCAACTTTGCAGAGCAAAAGTTTTAAATTTCAACCAAGTTCAATTTCCTGCTTTTATGAATTGTGCTTTTGGTGTCATGTTTAATAATTTCTTTTATCAAGCCCTAGATCTCAAAAATCTTTCTTTTATCTTCTGAAAGTTTTATTGTTTTATGTTTTACATTTAATGCTATTATCCATTTTGAGTTAATTTTTATATAAAAGGTGAGATTTAGGTCACGGTTTGTGTATTAGTTTGTTTTCATGCTGCTGATAAAGACATACCAGAGAAACCAGGAAAGAGGTTTAATTGACTCACAGTTCCACATGGCTGGGGAGGCTTCACAATCATGGTGGAAGAGCAAGGAACGTCTTACATGGTGGCAGGCAAGAGAGAGCTTGTGCAGGCGAACTCCTATTTATAAAACCATCAGATCTCATGAGGCTTATTCACTATCGTGAGAACAGCATGGAAAAGACCTGCCCCTATGATTCAATTACGTCCCACCAGGTCCCTCTCATGACACATGGGAATTGTGGGAGCTACAATTCAAGATGAGATTTGGGTGGGGACACAGCCAAACCATATCAGTTGGTTTATTTTGCTTATAAATACTTAATTGCTTCCGTATCAATTGTTGAAAAGATCTATCCTTCCACCATCAGATTGATTTTGCACTTGTAAACAATCGGTTGGACATATTTGTATGGATTTATTTCTCTTTCTTTAACTTTTTTCTTTCTTTTTTTTTTTTTTTTGAGGTGAGGTCTTGCTCTGTTACCTGGGCTATAGTGCAGTGGCACAATCATGACTCACTGTAGCCTCAACCTCCCAGGCTGAAGCAATCTTCCTGACTCAGCCTCCCGAGAAGCAAGGACTAGAGGCATGCACCACAACATCTGGCTAATTTTTGTTTTTAAAATTTTTTGTAGAGACAGGGTCTCACTATATTACCCTGGCTAGTCTCAAATTCCTGGGCTTAGGTAATCCACCTGCCTTGGCCTCTCCAAGTGTTGGGATTACAGGTGTGAGCCACCTTGCCCACCCTGATTTATTTTTCTGTTCTGTTCCACAGAACCCTTACTATCATACAGTCCTGATGACTGTAGCTATATAATATCTTGAAACTGGGGAGGCTGATTTTCCCACTTCATTCTTTTAAGAAATTGCTTTAGCTATTCTTGCTCCTTTGCCTTTCTATATTAATTTTAAAATAATCTTGTTTATAGCTACAAAAACATCTTACTAGGAATTTGGTAGGAATTGCAGTAAAGCTGTGTGTACATTTGTAGATAGCATCTTTACCATGTTGAATCTTCCAATCCATGAACATGGGATATTTTTCCATTTATTTAAATCTTCTTTGTTTTCTTTCATCAGAATTTTACAGTTTTCAGCATGCGAGTCCTGTTTTCTATGCTTTTTTGTAAAATTTTGTTAGGTTTACATCTAAGTATTTTGTCTTTTTTGAGCAATTGTAAATGATATTGTTTGCTACTATTTTATTTATGATTTTTGCATCACTATTCACACATGACAGTATGGTAAAGGTTTACTTTTGGTGGGCAATCTTTGTTTTTGGTATGAAATCTTCCTTCATTTTCTGTGTTCTGAATACATTTAGGCATGGTTTCAGGAGGCTTCTTCTGATTTTTCTATTTAGTCCAAGATTGTCTAAGAGACTGATTTACATTTCCCCTGGGGGAGGTTTTTGGATTTTTAATTTTTATTAATACATTTCTCATTGCATCAGATAATGTTGTCTCTACTTTCTAATTTCTTGATGTTTTGGAAGTTTCTTCTGAGGCCTAAAATAGGGAGAGTTTCTGTGAATGCTCCATGAATGCTTGAAAAGAAAGATGATTTTTGTTTTTAGACTACAGAACTTCAAGTCTATTAATTAGATTTACCTTATTAATTATGACATTTAGTTTCCTTCACACTAGTGACCCATTACAGTCTAGAGAGTTTGTCTTTATCCCTCCTCGTATTTTTCTATAATTTTTTTCATTAATGTCGATGCTATGTTTTAGTGCATAGATATTCATAACTGTTTAATGCCTTATTGTGAGCTGTGTCTTTTGGAATAATGTAATACCATTATTTGTCTGACTTGATGCTTTTGGCCCTGAATTCCACCTTCAGGTTTTACAAATGCATTCTTGGCATGCTTTCTGTGTGTCCATAAGTCGATTTCAACTTTTCTGAATCGCTTTGTGTGTTTCTTGTGTATCAGCATAGGACTGTGTTTCCTCTGATAGTTAAGAAGGCCTCTCTCTAATTTTATAGTCATAAAATTATGACTCTAATTTTATATAATGCTCAATACAGTATTTCTTCAGATACTATTAACATCCTATTATGAACAATGGTTAAATTTGTGTAATCCTTCATACCCTGTCCCCTTCCTCTACTCCTCCTTCCAATTTTAGCTGATTCATTACCATTCTTAGTGTTTACCTTTGCATTGTTAAATGTTCCTGTACCTCCACTGCTTATTTATTAGCTTTGATATATTTCAACTTCCCTTCCCTTTTTTCTGCTGTTAGTAGCACAGTATAGTGACCAGGATGCCTGGGTTTGGAGCCTCATTCTACCTGTGAGTGAACTGGGAAGTGCTCTTAACCTTCTGTGCTCAGAAGCATAATCTTGCAGGGGAGATGAAAATCCTGCCAGGTGGTGTCTTCCTGCCATTGAAGGGGGAGTAAGCTTAGCAGTGAAGAAGTTTGCCGCTTTCTGTGTGACTGAGAGCAAGTTACTTGATTTCATGTGCTTCAGTTTCCTTATCTGTAAAGCAGGAATAATAATGATACCTCATAGTGTTGATTAAATGACATAAAACAAGTATAGTAGTTTAGAATTGTGTCTGGCCCATCGTCACCATCCAGTAGATGTTTGTACTGATTGCTGGAACTACATGATGCTGTGCAATGGAAAGTGATTATGACAGGAGATGTTCACATCAGAGCCAGCTGAGGGGTGTGAGGAAAACCATGGAGCTCTTCTCACCCAGAAGAGCTGTTTCTGTGGTAATATACCAGTCTTTAAAACCTCACATTCTGCAAAATTTGTGCACTGAAAGTAAGGGAGCTTCTTTGGGAAGACCTCAAAAAACCCAAGCAACTTGGAACCAGAACACTACTAAAAGTGACAATAATCTTAATAAAAATATTACGGTAGTTAAAGATGTGTTATACTCTATATTCAAATTTATAGAGAACTCTTTTTTTAACAAAAGGTGAAGGTAGCTTGGAAGGGTTGAGACTGCTGTGTGATGCTTATGGAGACAAGGACAGATGGGCATCATCAGTGGAAGGCAAGGTGAGGTTTAGCAGCTGTGAACGCTAGTTCAAGTGCTGTGATGCCAGAGATGAAGGTTCATTGGTTCATTGTCTTGTGTTTGTTTCCCTTGCACAAAGGTGGTAACTAACTGTACAGTAAATATTTCCAAGGGAGAACACATGGCAAAGTGAGGAGAGAGAAGAAGATGGGGAGAACAGGCATCAGGTCTGTGCCGTATTCCTCCACGGCCTGCTGCATTCAGCTGAGTTAGCATGTCTTCTTCCATTTGCTGTCTGATACTTGGTAGTGCAAACATTAACGTGCTGGGAAACTCATCATGCATGACCCAAGATGACTTTGGCCTTATATACGGGCATTTCACCCTGCCCCCTTCCTCTCTGTCTCTTCTCTAATGAGTACATACACACATACACACTGTATGTGTGGATAGAGCACATGGTGTGAGGCCTACATGTAATCTAGCCACTAGATTGTCCACAGTATGAGGATCATTCAGAATTGTGGCCAGTTTAGATCCAGAAGGTAAATGTTTTCCCCTCAGAATCCTCCAGAAGTTTCTGGTCTTTTTGGAATTTCCAGTAAGTGTCCAATTTCTAAGCCATGTTGGGTAATTTTGATTTGAGTGAAAGGTAGACTTTCAAACAGGAAAAGACATGATTCCTCCAGGTGCATGTTTCTGTACATTGGCCTTGCCTTCCCACTGGAAGTGGCAAAATGGCAGTCAGTTGAATGCCTGAGTCCCTGTGTGTCATTCAGGGCCGGGAGATGTCATATTTCATTACAAAATGGTCATGATGACAATAACTACCATGTGTTGAGCTACTGTAATAGTAACTATTGTTAACTGTGTTCCCTACCACATCCCTTGAAGTTAGGATTTATCAACTTATTGCTACAGAGAACCACAACCACTGGAGGTGGCATAGTTAGGATGTGGCAGAACAAGTCTTTGAGCCCAGTTCTGCCTGGCTTGAAAGTCCCTGATCTTTCCAGGATGCCATCCAGCACTACAGGTTGTCTGCAGCAAATCTCCCTGCTTGCTCTCAGCACGCCAGCTGGTCTTGAGAATATACAACTCTCATGGTGTGTATTTTGCTCACTCAGTACCATCTTTCATGCCTGCTAGGAAGCTTCTTTATTTTCAATGAAGATCTCTCTCTGTGGGAATATCTTTTGTGCTGTGTTAGCTTCAATCCAGGTTGAAGGAATGGTTGAGCCTATGATTTTTGTAAGCATTTTTGACAGATGAAATATTTGCTAACTTTCACAGAAGTCAATATTTTTCTTCTTTTCTAATAACATTCTGATCTCCAGTTTTTCTTTAAAGTCCATCTGAAAAATAACATTAGCACAGCCAGCAGAGTGGTCAATTGGCAATACATTTAGAACACAAGCCAGGCAATGGAAAGTAAAAAGCAAAATGCTTTCCAATTTTATTCACATAAACTTCCACTGACTTTCTCTCCAGAGAAACATAGTAAAATATGAACTCTTAAGAAGAAAAAGAAATTTTGCTTTTTAGCCCTGCTTTGAATGTGTAACAGAGGTATAAATTGGCCACAATCCTTGCATGCATTGGAAGAAAATGACCCTAAAATGAGTGGAAAAGCTGAAAACGTGCCAAGGGAGTGAAGTGGATTGATTTTTTAATTAAAAATTATTTTGTAGTTTAAAAGGCCAAATAATGCTACTTTTAATAAAACATGGTGGCCCATGTCTCATACTTTTCTCAGTTTCAATTCTGGTCTCCCAAGACAACAATTGCAAACCCATTAGCTGTTTCTTCTGTTTTCTTTTTCTTAATCTCAATATTTTGGAATAAAATGCTTTTAGTACTCTTTCCCCAGATTCTTTTAAATTAGTTATCATCTTCTGACATTCCAGTATGAAAAGAGAATTTGTCTCTTATTGACCAACCTCTAACACACACACTTTTTTTCTCTTTCTCATTTTGTCTCTTTCTCTCTATCTCTGTCTCTCTTTATTTTCTTATCCTTCCAAAAGAGTTATATTGCCAAGTTTTGTTAAATCAGTGTTGATTTTTTACACAATAGTTATTATTGAATTGTTATTTACAAGTCAGGTCAAATAGCGTACTCTAGTTAAATTTCCTTCCCTGTGCAACCTTTTTTCTTTTACTGGAGGTAATAATCACTTATTTTTAATGGTTTTCTAGGTACCTCTTACTAGTTAATTCCAAAGCTTTCTGACAGACACAAAAATCTCCTCTTAATATATCCATACATATTAGCAATCCACTTTTTCATTTTCTTCCTGAGATATCCCTCCTGGAGCCATCTGGTGTCTGCTGGCCTCTGAACTGATTTGGTTCCCAGGCCTCTACATGGCTCTTGTCCATTCACCATTCATCTTAGAATTCTTTTCACCTCTCTCCTGAGTTAAATCTGTGTTTCTTAGCTCCTACATCTCTCTGTTTTTCCTTTATTTCGATGGTACATATCTTCTGGAAATGGAGCTTGGGAGGTAAAATTTTAGATTTCTTGAATGTCTGAAAATGCATTTTTGTTGATATCACTCTTGGTTGTATTTTGGAAATAATTTTCCCCAAGAATTTTTAACAGCTTTATTGAGATATAATTCCCCTACCATATAGCTCAGCCATTTAATGTGTACAACTCAGCAGTTTTTAATATATTCCTAAGGTTGTGCAATCATCAATGCAATCAATTTTAGAACATTTTTATTATACCAAAAAGAAACCCCATATCTGTTATCTCTGGAGATTGTGAGGCATTTTTCAATACTTTCCATTGCCTTCAGTGCTACAGAGTAGAGGACTGAGGGTAGGCAAGCTTCTAAAGCTTTGAGCTATTCCTTCTCGATAAAGTTTTTCAATTCTGGAAAATTCTATTATTATTATTTTCAGGTCCATTTTCTGCTGCCTACTTTTTTGAAATTATTATTTGCATATTCTCTTGTATAAATTTTTTTCTGGCTTAAAATGAAATGCCACCCAATCCTCACCTAGTTAGTTCATCTTGACTCTTTAGCTCAAATATCACCTCCCGAGAAGTGCCTCCCCCAACTCGCCCTAGATTAAGCTAGCCCTCACCCCCGATTTACAAGCACTCTGTATTTTCTCCTTTGAACAATATCACAATTGCAGTTCATTCATTAATTTTATAGTTAGTATGCAATCTCTGTGTTCTCCACTAGACTGTAGGCTCCCTGCAGCTAGGCTCTAGGTTTGCTTTGGGATTCACTGTACCCCAGTGCCTGGCACACTCCCTCTACCTGGTATTGACAAGTATTTGGTGCAAGGGTGAAGAGAAAGAGTGGCTTCTATGCTAGTATGAGAAAGATTTGAGCTGAAGTTTGCACTGTCTATAAAGAAAAGTTTTGTTAAGTAAAGGAACAGGTTAACTTTGTCCAGGACACTTGAAGATAAATTGTGTTCAGATACTTTGGAGAAACCAATTTCTGTTTATTCAACAGCTATTTGTGGCATGTGTCTTTCAGGTAGCTGAGCTCCATTGTGGAAAACTGTTTAAGCTGTTACCTTTTTCATTGGTCACACATCTGGTTCTGAATCCTTCCTGCTCTTTTAGGCAAATCAACAGGAATGTGTTGAAGAAACCTGTATTATCTAATAATTATTCTGGTGTTTAAAATGTTATAAGTCCCTGGGAAGTCTGTACTCTAGTTTCCTCACTCATAAATTGCCAATGACATTTACCCTTTCCTCAACAGTTTTGAGCAAATCAAATGGAGAATTAACATCTTGTTATTTGAATTGTTTAGAATGGGTTTCCCAAACTTAGCACAATTGGCACAATGGGACAGATAATTCTTTGCTATGAGAGTCTGTCTAATGCATTTTAGGAGGTTTTTAGCAGCATCCTTGGCCTCCACCCACTAGATGTCCCCAGTTGTAGCACCTTACCCATTGTCTCCAGACATTGTCAAATGTCCCCTGGAGGACAACATTAACCCCATTTGACAGCCATTGTTGGACATGCAGACACAGTGTCCCTTCCTAGTCAAATACAATTGGTAGTACCTGCCTTCCTGACATGTGAGGAAATTGACATTCCATGGTGCTGTGGGAACACACTTACGTGGTTGGCAGAATGCTCAGAAGAGCATATTGTGCCTTGGGCTGGAATCAGAAGAGTTTTCAGAAGTCTCCAGTGGCCGATCCTATGACCTGTCAGTTCTTGCCAGTCAGGCTTACTAGGGTAAAACATAGAATGTGCCTCTTCCAGGAATGCAACTTCTAACATTGTGTAGAAGGAGCTGAATGTTTTGAGAAGTACCAGGAAACCCTAATTATGGTAAGTGGACCATGAAGTCAAACATTGATTTGTCAAGTGGGAGGAATTTTCTTAAGGAAATTTGAACTCTATGTCCACTTTGGGAGACAGACTGGTGTTTATGAGTGTATACAGAGACTTAATTTTTGTGGCTGTGGCTTTCTTGCTGTGCCCTAAGCTTTCTATTTGTTGAATGGAATTAGGGAACCATTGTTTTGTCCTGTTGGGACCCAGGTGGCAGGACAAGACTGGATGTCAAGCCTGGGTCAGAATAGAAAGGGATCTGGAATGAGTCTTGGAGTAGAGCCAGAATCAGAGTGGGGTTCTTGTTGTAGGCAGAAATCCTCTCATAGGACATTCACATGCTAATCTTCAGAACCTGTGAATATGTCACCTTACATGGCAAAAGCGACTTTTTAGATGTGATTCAGTTAAAGATCTTGATGGAGAGAAGAGCCTGAATTATCCACGTGAGTCCAATCTCATCACATGGGTTAAAAGGGGCACTGCTATGGTCAGAGGAAGCCACAGCTAGTGAAGAATGGTTAGAGACATGCACTGTTGCTGGCTTTGAAGATGGATAAAGGTGGCCACCAGCCAGGGAATGTGGGTGGCCTCTGGAAGCTGGAAAAGGCAGGGAAACAGATTATCCTCTGGAGCCTCCAGAAAGGAACCAGCCATGCTCACAACTTGACTATAGCCCAGGGAGAGCTATGTTAGATTCTAGCCTGCAGGACTGTTACAGAAGGTATTTATGTTGTTTTAAGCCATTGTATTTTTGATAATTTGTTACAGCAGTCATAGGGAATTCATACAGCTCTCAGAGGCCTTCATAGGCCAAAACAAGAGTCCAGCAAGCATAAAGCCCAAAGTGGGACACTAGTGAGCAGACATGTGTGTCAGTGAGTTTAGGGTCAGGAATGGAGATGAGCTCAAGCTCTTCCTCTGGAACCTGGGGTCTGAGCTCTGATGGGACTCTCTCAGAGGGTCTCTTCTATGAGCTTCTCTGTGCTGCTCTCTCACTCTTCTGTCTCTGTAGAGTGGCCTCTGCTTCTCCAGACACATGATGTGGGATGAGTGTCATTAGCACCTGTATTAGTCAGGGTTCTCTAGAGGGGCAGAACTAAGAAAATACAGATATATTAAAAAAGGGCTTTATTAAGTATTAACTCACATGATCACAAGGTCCCACAATGGGCTGTCTACAAGCTGAGGAGCAAGGAAAGCCAGTCCGAGTCCCAAAACTGAAGAACTTGGAGTCTGATGTTCGAGGGCAGGGAGCATCCAGCACAGGAGAAAGATGTAGGCTGGGAGGCTAGGCCAGTCTGGTCTTTTCATGTTTTTCTGCCTGCTTTATATTCTAGCCATGCTGGCAGCTCATTAGATGGTGCCCACCCAGATTAAGGGTGGGTCTGCCTTTTCCAACCCACTGACTCAGATGTTAATCTCCTTTGGCAACATCCTCACAGACATGCCCAGGATCAATACTTTGCATCCTTCAAGCCAATCAAGTTGACACTCAATATTAGCTATCACAAGCCCATCTCTTGTCAATTTGAACCCATACACATCTCCTGATATCATATATAATCTTCAAATAAAGACAATAATAAGGTCATAATTACAGCTAACATAATACCACTATCCTTTGTACAACCGGAAATGCACCAATCCCCAGCCCAAATACTATTACATAAAGTTAACAATACTTAAATGCTGATATGAAGTCAATAAATCTCATGTCATATCATAAAGGAAAAAGGAAATAAAATGAAGGTATTTTCTTAGTACAAGTGTAAACATGCACAAGCATGTTTTTAACAAAAGAAGGAGGAAATACTCATGATAATTACAATCTTGTTTCTGCAGCTGGTCACATGGTCGTAGATGGTATTAATGACTACCTTCTTCTATTACCCATTCTGTATTCCCGTTGCCTTCAGCAAGCACCCCAGCAAGTCATGTTTTTTTCCTGGTGGAGTGACCCAAACCTTCATTCCTGAAGGGTCTGGCCCACTTGTAGTCCTGCCTGGATTGGGCTGTTGTAGCTTCCCATTGACCCTAATCACAGGGCACAGTAATACACAGTTAAGAGACGACCTAATGGATCTCCCGTAGTCCATGCATACTCTCCCTTATTTCCTTTGTGGAATGGTAGACTGATTTCATCTTGATAGTCTGGGTCAATCACCCCAGCCAACACTGTAACTCCCTTCTTAGCTTGTTGACTTAAAGGTAGGAGGAGCCCAAAGCATCTAGGTGGCAATTTTAACTTCCAGTTTAATGGAATTGTTGTGTCTCCTGGTGGCAGCATTCCTCCCTCTGGAGCTAAGACCTCTAGGCCAGCAGAACGTAATGTCGTGGGAACAGGAAGCGAAAATTTTGCTAGTGGATCACTAGGGGTGATGGTGAGTGGTGCCACTTCCACTTCCACCTCTTGATTCCTGGACCTGTGAATCCTGGCTATGGGAGAAACAGTACCATATATTGGAGGCTGATTCAGAGCATACATGGCCTTCTGGAGAACTTTGCCCCAGCCCTGCAAAGTATTGTCACTGAGTTGGTGTTGTAACTGTGACTTCAAAAGGCCATTCCACCATTCTATCAATCCAACTGCTTCAGGATGATGGGGAACATGGTAAGACCAGTGAATTCCATGAGCAGGAGCCCACTGCCACACTTCTTTAGCTGTAAAGTGAGTGCCTTGGTCAGAGGCAATGCTGTGCGGAATACCGTGACAGTGGATAAGGCATTCTGTGAGTCCACAGATGGTAGTCTTGGCAGAAGCATTGCGTGCAGGATAGGCAAACCCATATCCACAATAAGCATGTACTCCAGTGAGGACGAACCTCTGCCCTTTCCATGATGAAAGAGGTCCAATATAATCAACCTGCTGCCTGGTAGCTGGCTGATCACCCTGAGGAATGGTGCCATATTGAGGGCTTAGTGTTGGTCTCTGCTGCTGGCAAATTGGGTACTCAGCAGTGGCCATAGCCAGGTCAGCCTTGGTGAGTGGGAGTACATGTTGCTGAGCCCATGCGTAACCTCCATCACTGCCCCCATGGCTACTTTGTTCACGGGCCCATTGGGCGATTACAGGGGTGGCTGGGGAAAGATGCTGAGTGATGTCCACAGAATGGGTCATCCTATCCACTTGATTATTAAAATCCTCCTCTGCTGAGGTCACCTGTTGGTGAACACTCACATAGGATACAAATATCTTCACAGTTTTTGACTACTCAGAGAGGTCCATCCACATACCTCCTCCCGAAATTTCTTCCTCTCTTCACCAACTTTCTAATCATGCTTCTTTCAAGTCCCTGACCATCCAGCCAAACCATTGGCTACAGCCCATGTATCAGTATGTAATTGCACACCTGGCCATTTCTCCTTACAGGCAAAGTGCACAACCAGGTGCACTGCTCAAAGTTCTGCCCACTGGGAAGATTTCCCTTCAGTGCTGTCCTTCAGGGATGTCCTAGAAAGGTGCTGTCGTGCTGTAGCTGTCTACTTTCGGGTGGTGCCTGCATATCATCCAAAACCATCTGTGAACGAGGCCCAAGTCTTCTCTTCCTCTGTTAACTGATCATAGGGAACTCCCCATGAGGCTATCGATGCAGTCTGGGGGAGAGAAGGCAGGGTGGCAGGAGTGGAGACCACGGGCATTTGAGCCACTTCCTCATGTAACTTACTTGTGTCTTTAGGAGCTGCCCAAGCCCGATTACGTATATACCACTTCTATTTGATGATGAATGCTGCTATGGATGACCCACTTTATGACTAGATGGGTCAGAAAGCACCTAGTTCATGATAGACAGTTGAGGTCGCATGGTGACTTGATGACCCATAGACAAATGTTCAGTTTCCACCAAAGCCCAGTAACAGGCCAAGTGCTGTCTCTCAAAAGGAGAGTCATTATTTGCAGAAGATGGCAGGGCCTTGCTCCAAAATCCTAGAGGCCTCTGCTGTGATTTACCTATGGGGGCCTGCCAAAGGCTCCAGACAGCATCCCTATCTTCCGCTGACACCTCAAGCACCATTGGATCTGCTGGGTCATATGGCCCAAGTGGCACAGCAGCTTTCCCAGCAGCCTAGACCTGTTGCAGAGCCTTCTCCTGTTCTGGATCCCACTAAAAAATGGCAGCCTTATGGGTCATTCAATACATGGGCTGGAGTAACACACCCAAATGAGGAATGTGTTGCTTCCAAAATTCAGATAGGCCCACTAGGCATTGTGCCTCTTTCTTGGTTGTAGGAGGGGCCAAATGCAGCAACTTATCCTTTACCTTAGAAGGAATACCTTGACAGGTCCCACACCACTGGACCCCTAGAAATTTTTCTGAGGTAGAAGTTCCCTGAATTTTAGTCGAATTTATTCCCCATCCTCTGGCAAGCAAATGTCTCACCAATAAGTCCAGTGTGTTTGCTACGTCTTGCTCACTGGATCCAATCAGTGTCATGTCATCAATGTAATGGATCAATGTGATATCTTGTGGAAGTGAAAAGCGATCAAGATCTCTCCAAATAAGATTATGATACAAAGCCGGAGAGTTAATATACCCCTGATGTAGGACAGTAAAGGTATATTGCTGGCCTTGCCAGCTGAAGACAAATTGCTTCTGGTGGGCCTTATGGACAGGAATGGAGAAAAAGGCATTTGCCAAGTCAATGGCTGCATACCAGTTACCAGGAGATGTGTTAATTTGCTTAAGGAATGAAACCACATCTGGTACAGCAGCTGCAATTGGAGTCACCACTTGGTTAAGCTTATGTTAATCCACTGTCATTCCCCAAGATCCATCTGTTTTCTGCACAGGCCAAATGGGAGAGTTGAATGGGGATGTGGTGGAAATCACTACCTTTCAAGCCCTTGATGGTGGCGCTAATCTCTGCAATCCCTCCAGGAATGCGATACTGTTTTTGATTTATTATTTTTCTAGGTAGAGACAGCTCTAAAGGCTTCCATTTGGCCTTTCTCACCATAATAGCCCTCACCCTACCAGCCAGGGAGCCAATGTGGGGGTTCTGCCAGCTTCTAAGTATGTCTATGCCAATTATGCATTCTTGCACTGGGGAAGTGACCACAGGATGAATCCAGGGAGCTTCAAAGATGCAGTTGCTGCCCTCACAAATCTATTTTGCATGGCATTAGTAAAGGGTATATCTTCTGGACCCTCCTAGCTGGGATGAGTAGGTCTAAAGTGACTAATCCACTCCACCATCCCAATCTCCCTAAGCCTTTGGATCCCTTCCTCTACACTAGACCAAGGGAGATCAGACATTTCCACCTCTCTCACAGTGGGCCATCTTCTAATCCATATTTCAGCTAACCAAGCAAATAAACTGTTAGAACTTTTTTAACTCCCTGAGCTGCAGCATTAAACACAGAGTCCCCACTTAGTGGCCCAAATCAATAAATTCAGTCTGATCCAACTCTACATTCCTTCCACCATAATCCCACACCCTTACTATGCATTCCCATGTCTGTTCTTCAGATTTCTGTATATATAAATTAGAAAACTCAAGCAGTATTTTCAAGTCTGGTGTACCTCCTCATGGGTCACACTCTTAACCTCACCTCTAGGGGCCTGCCGGGACTTTAATTATCTGTCTAGAAGGAAACAGGGGTGTTGGGGGTGGCTCCTGAGGAGAATCAACATCACCTTGCCTGGCAATTGCCTCAGGGGAAGCCATCACTGTTGCCTCAGGCAGCGCAGGGTTTATCTCCTCAGACAAAGGTTGAAAGGCTGATGGCAGCATGGGCTGGGGAGGGGATGTTGCCACTACTGGGTATGGGGAAGCTGTTCCTTCTGGCAGAAAAGGTTCATCAGAGTTTACAAACTCAGTGTCCTCAGCTTCATCAGGGTCCTCCAAAACGTCCCATGCCAAGTTGCAGGATCCCATTCTTTTCCAATGAATGCCCTCACTTTAACACTAAATATCTGATGAGGCTGTGCATGCACCTTTCATTGCAGGTCAGCCACTCACATGATGAGAGCTTGTGTCTGTTTTTCCACAATTTCAGCTCTTTCTCTACCAGAGATAAGGCTGTCACTCAGGGCAAACTTAGCAGATTTGAGGCTCAGTATCAGCTTGTGAAGCTGGGAGATAGAATCCCTGAGTTCATCATTTTCTTTCATCATTTTGCCCACTGAACTTAGGAGCAACCAAGCAGATTCATTATGTCCCTTGGTTCTCCACATATGGTCAAAGGTATTATGTATAGAGTCACTAAACTCCTTGCCTGTCATGAGTGATGAATTAGGAGTGTCAAATGTATTTATTTTACATAAATCTTTTTTCTTTTTTAGACGAAGTCCCACTCTGTAGCTCAGGCTGGAGTGCAGTGGTGCAATCTTGGATCACTGCAACCTCCACCCTCCAGGTTCAAGTGATCCTCCCAGCTCAACCTGCTGAGTAGCTGGGACTACAGGTGTACACCACCACACCCAGCTAATTTTTGTATTTTTTAGTAGAGATGGGGTTTTGCTATGTTGGCCAAGTTGGTCTTGAACTCCTGACCTCAGGTGATCTGTCCACCTCAGCCTCCCAAATTGCTGGGATTACAGGCATGAACCACTGCACCTGGAAATTTTGCATAATTCTCTAAACAGTTCACAACAAGGACTATCAGTGTTGTCCATACTATTAGAAGTAGAGTCCTTAGCATTTTTGGGTCTAATCATATTAAGCAGCCAACTCCAGAAACCCCCAAACCAATGAAAGAACTCCATCCTTAATATTCTGCTCCTCTAGAACCACTCCTAGTACCAAAATCTGTATTAGTCAGGGTTCTCTAGAGGGACAGAACTAATAGAATAGAGAGATATATAAAGGGGAGTTTATTAAGTATTAACTCACATGATCACAGTGTCCCACAATAGGCCGTCTGCAAGCTGAGGATCAAGGAAAGCCAGTCTGAGTCCCAAAACTGAAGAACTTGGAGTCTGATATTCGAGGTCAGGAAGCATCCAGCACAGTAGAAAGATGTAGGCTGGGAGGCTAGGCCAGTCTGGTCTTTTCACATTTTTCTGCCTGCTTTATATTCTAGCTGCACTGGCCCCTGATTAGATGGTGCCCATCCAGATTAAGGGTGGGTCTGTCTTTCCAAGCCTACTGACTCAGATGTTAATCTCCTTTGGCAATACCCTCACAGACATGCCCAGGATCAATACTTTGCATCCTTCAAGCCAATCAAGTTGACACTCAGTATTAACCATCATAGCACCCAATGGTCAAGACTGATAACTGCAGCTACCACTTAGTCTCAAATCCAAAATCGCAGAAAAGAATGTATTGGATCAGGTGTCTAGTGTAGGCCAATCAACTGTGATCACATTATCAAGGTACTGTGATTGGCCTAGTTTCTGTCAGGTGCACCTTTAGGTATTCCTCTGTGGCCAAGGTACACAGTCATGCTGCACAACACATCTGCTCCAAAGGTGATCATGTACAAGGGTCTAAGTGGAAAAGTAACTCCCACAATAGAGCTAAGCACACAAAACAATGTTTCCAGGTAGACATAATTAAAGCAGATTATGATATCTGTTGGGCACCACCATGTTTGGCACATCTTCCAAAAGTTGAGATTCTCGTCTCTAATTATTGAAGACAACTGACATTACAGTCATTAGAAAAATTCACTAAGATCTAGATTTCATGTTTAGTTTATGCTTTCAGTGTTCAATTTCTTAAATTCTGATTGATTATGTGGCCTCTGTGTTTTGAGAAAGGGAGATTATATGCAAGTGATGGAGAAGTGCTAATTTTAGGTTTAAGATGTAAGAATTTTTAACCAAGAACAATTACTACGCATCATGTGCAGCTCCAGATAACTTGCTTAAGTACCCCTAAAGGTTGGCAATTGATCTGAGAACATTGAAATCCTATACCTAGGACCTAGGGAAAAGAGAAGTATGATGAAGACCAAAGAATAGGGGAAGAGAGCATCCAGGTATGGAGAAATAGGAAACAAGTGATCTGATCCTTTCTTTCTACCAACCTAGTGAATTACCACATCCTTGATGATGAACTTGGCTTCTTCTTAGACAAAGTAAGATCATGTGTATGGAAGCATTTTGCAAACTGAAGTGCCAGATGAATTGTTATTAGAAAATGTTAATACAGTTGCTCTTTCAAGGAAAGAAGAAATTATACATAAAGAAATCAAGAGCAAAGATCTTATTTTTTTTACTTATAAAACATCTTTAAGAGATGAATGTGGCATCTTTACACACATCTGTCTCACAAAAGGTAGTTGTGGCATTTTCCTGTATGTAGGCCTATTGTACAACATTCAAATAAATATATTTTAGCTTTATCATTATGTAGTATTTGATGGATACAAAAGAATGGATATAATATATGTGTAAGGTATTAAGCGTTACAATAAAACCAATGCTCATGAACCTGCCATGCAACTAAAGGGCTAGAACAGCAGCCCCCAACCTTTTTGGCACCAGGGACTGGTTTCATGGAAGAGTTTTTATACAGATGGTGGGGATGGGGGATGGGGAAGGGATGGTTTTAGGATGAAACTGTTCCACTTCAGATCATCAGGCATTAGATTCTCATAAGGAGCATGCAACCTAGATCCCTCATGTGCACAGTTCACAATAGGGTTCATGCTCCTGTGAGAATCTAATGCCCTAATGCCACCACTGATCTGACAGTAGGTGGAGCTCAGTTGGTAATGCTCACTCACATTCTGTTGTGTGGCCCAGTTCCTAACAGGCAACAGACCAGTACTGGTTCATGGTCCAGGGGTTGGGGACCCCGGGGCTAGAATATTGTCCTGTTAGCGTAGTCTCTGATTGATGGAAATAATCTCTGTGCCTTTTCCAGATTCCCCTGCTTCTTCCCAGAAGTGGAATCATTCTCCTTATCAGGGACCAATTAATCTCCTACCTTTAGAAACTACTCTTGTCACATATGTATTACATATGAAAAAAATATTTTTCTTGGTTGAGGCTTTATAAAAATGATTTTATACTGAATGTAGCTTTTGGAACTGTCTTTTTCCACTCAACATTATGCTTCACAGGATCATCCATGTTGTTACCTGTGGGTTTAGTTCATATATTTGTAATGCTATTTAACCTTGCAGGTATACCACAATTTATCTATTCTTCTTTGATGAAGATTAGATTGTCCTCTTTTCGATTTTTTATTGTTGCTGTTGTCATTATTGCAATTTTCTCTTAAGAATAATGCTGCTATTAGCATTCTTGTATATGTCTCCTGGATCATTTGTACAAAGCAGTCCCCATGATATATACATAGGAGTATAATGCTGGGTTGGAAGGTGTGCAAATGGTAGTTTAACAGGACAATGACATTTGCTGTCTAAGGTGATTGTCATAGTCTTCTTTAAGGTTTTTATTGTGAAACATGTTTACCAACATTTGGCATTGCTATTCTTACTTTTCAATGTAAAAGGTGTAAAGCATTATCTTTCACTGATGTCCTTAGAGAAACTTGCATTTCCGTAACCACTAACAGGGTTGAACTTCCTTTCCTATGTTTATTTGCCATTTAGTTACCTTTGCTGTGAAATATTTGTCATGTTTCTCCATTTACATTGTGTGCTTTTTCTTTGCCTCATTGATTTATAGAATTTTTAAAATATATTCTCAATATTAATCTTTTGTCAGCTAAATGTGCTCAAAATAGATTCTCTCAGCTTAGAATTTCTTTTACTGCTTTCTTGATGATGTTTTTTAATAAGCAAAAGTTTTAAATTTTAATGTACTTCAGTTTATTTGTCTTTTATGATTTGACTGGTTGTGTTTTATATATAAATTTCTTCCAAACTCCATGGTTATGAACTTATTCTTCTATTTGTTATTCAGGTTTTTTAAGTTTTAGGTTTCGCTTGTCACATTTAAGTAGCTAATCCAGTCAGCATCATTCTCTGCAAACTATTGCAAGGACAAAAAACCAAACACCACATGTTCTCACTCATAGGTGGGAATTGAACAATGAGAACACTTGGACACAGGAAGGGGAACATCACACACCAGGGCCTGTCGTGGGGTGAGGGGAGGCGGGAGGGGGATAGCATTAGGAGATATACCTAATGTAAATGACGAGTTAATGGGTGCAGCACACCAACATGGCACATGTATACATATGTAACAAACCTGCATGTTGTGCACATGTACCCGAGAACTTAAAGTATAATAAAAAAAAAAAGAAAAAAGAAAAAAAAAAGAAATGATTTTGTGAAAAATGTTGGGTATAGGGTCCAGTTTTAGTTTTTTTCTATATTAATATTCAGTTGCGTTGAGATCATTTATTTAATAGTTCATTTATTTAAAATTGATATGCTAGAGATCTCTTGCAGGTTTTATATATGCATGGGTCTGTTTCTGGGCTCTCAATTCTCTTACATTTATAAATTTGTCTATTCATACACCATTATCACAGTGTCTTAAAGCTTTATAATAATAAGCTTCAATATCTTGATAGGACAATACTCTACTGTTTCTTTTTCTCATAAAGTATCTTGGCTATTTTGGGCTTTATTCTTTCCTATACATTTTAGAATCAGTTTGTGAAGTTTCTTGAAAATGCAATTGAGATTTTTGGAAAGAATTGACACATTTCCAGTATCTTCGTATCAATGAACATGGTATAGATCCCCACTTATGTATGTCTTTTAAAATGTTATTCAATAAAAATTTAAAGTTTCCTCCATAAATATCTTGCACATCTTTATTTTATTTGTAAGTGTAAGTACATTATTTTTGGCTGCCGGTGTATAGAAATGTAATTAATTTTTTGTGTATTGGCTTATGTCCAGCCATCTTGCTGAACTCTCTTATTAATTCTATTTTAGAAATGTTTTTACCTTTATGGATAATTACATAGTTTGATAAATGTTGTATGTATGCTTAAGAAATGAATATTCTCTAACTTTTGTGTTCTGAGTTCTATGTATATTCATTACATCAAGGTTTTTATTTTATTAAAATCTTGTATATTTTTGCTATTTTTGTTGCCTTTTTAAAACAATAATTGAGAGAGGAATGTTAGTACTCTTCTATGCTGATGGATTTGTCAGTTTTTACTTATACTGATTTTTATTTTATTTTACTTTTTGCTTATATTTTTGGAGCTCCTGTATTAGGTGCATACAATCTAAAATTGTTATTTTATTCCTGGCAAACTGAATCTTTTATAATAATGTAATGACTGTCTTTATCTCTAATAATGCTTTTAGTCTTAAAATATATTTTGTCTGTTATTATTATAGCTACCTTAGTTTTCTTTTAGTATTTGCTTTTATGGATAGTTCTTCCATTAATTTCAACTTTCTTACATTTTGGGTCTGTTTCCTATGAACAGTATATTGGTAATTTTTAATCCAACTTAATGATCTATTAACTAATCTATTTATATTTGTGGTGATAGCTTTTATAATTTGATTTATTTATGCTTTCTCTCTGTTATTCTTTTTAGTTGTCTTTTATATAATCTGAGTTTTCTCACCTTGCTTGGTTTTTCCATTATGCTGATTTTGCATAAAACACTCTGTTATTTCAGTTTTTACTCCTGGAATTTTACCAAGTATACTAAGCAAAATTGAAAGAAATATCTTATTAATTTTTAATAAGTTAATACTTCCTTAACAATAATAGGATACCTATGTGTCTCAGGTTCTTCATCTGTAAAACGGAGATAATAATACCTACCTCATAGCATTGTAGTCATACTTAAGTCAATTTATGTATATGTATGTGTGTGTATGTATCTATATCTATATATGTATATATGTGAGTGTATCTATATCTATTTACATGAGTGTATTTATATCTATTTATATATCTTAGAGTGGGACCTGGCACATAACAAACACAAATTACTGCCTTTTCTATCTTCACTAAGTACTTATCATGCACTATGACTAACTTTTGCAGTTTGAGGTGCAACAGCAAAACTAGCATCAATTTCTTTTTTGTTCTTCACAATTTCACTGACAGAAGATTGGTTCTTACTATAGATCTTAGCAATCTTAGCATACCCTATTTTTTCTTCTTTCATTATTAAGTTGAGAACTTTCACCGTTTCATTTAAAGGAAACACTTTATGGCTTCTCTTTCATATGTCTGAATTGCCAGCATCCCTACTTCTTGCACTTTGGGGCCGTTCTTAAATAAAATAAAGGTTATAAGCACTGCCATATCATGTCAGTCGATCTGATAACTGAGAAGGCCACTAAGTGACTAATGGGCAGGTAGCCTATACAGCATGGATGTGCTAGACAAAGGGGTGATTCACGTCCTGAGCAGGATGATGTAGGATGCCGTGCTATTTCACCATGCTACTCAAAATGGTGCAGTTTAAAACTTATGAATTGTTCATTTCTGGAATTTTCCATTTAATATTTTCAGACTTAAAGTTACTACAGTCTGTAGAAAAGGAAACCATGGATAAGGGGGGATTACAGTATTTGTGAAGTGCTTCCAAAGGCATCTGATGTGCTAGGTACTATATAAATCTTTGCTAAAGGAAAATTTAAAAATGTGATAATTACAAAATCAGAAGTTCTTTGGGACCTAGGTTTGTTGCTTTTTGTTTATGCTGCCTTTTTCTCATGGAGAATATTTTCTTATGGGTTTAATGATTTTTTAAAAATTGTATAAATAATTGTTCTTGACTCAGTAATTACTTAATTGTACCTGCTGAAACCTCCAAGAGCCTATGTTGAAGATTCTTTTCTTTTGAGGGGATTCATGTGTGCTTCTGTTGGGAACCAGTGGATACAACTGTGCTGAGATCTTTTAGCCACTTTTGAGAGTCCTGGAAAAGTCTCAAGTTCAGCTTCCCTAGCTTTCGGTGGTCCTCAGGCTTAGTACTCTGATCCTGGCACTGTTAGATGCATTTTCCCTGGGGCGACCCTGGCTTTTGTGTTTGTGCATTACTCACTATTCTTTTTTTCAGCTAACAGCTGGTTTTTGTTGTTGTTGTTGTTGTTGTTTTTGTTTGCCCAATTGGAGAGTTTCTTTACTTGCTCACAAACCCACTGATGGTTTTAAGCATTTGTTTTGATGTCACCAGAAACTAGTTGTACACTAGTAGAAGGCTCTATAAGCAATTAATCTTTCTTTTTGTTAATGATAGGTATTCTTTGTTTTTAATTAAACCATATTAGCATCATATAGTAAAATGTCTAAATATATTCCAGCTTTTTCTATTATGGCCTGCCTCCTCTGTTTTTCTGATTTGAAGGAAGGCTGGATTGGAGGGCAATGTGGTAATATCATATAAAGGTATTTTGTTTTGTTTTTAAATTTTTTAAGTGAGGGAGATGGCTGCAGCCCATAGAAGCCTCTCCTCATTCCGCAGTCAAGAAATCTTTGACACAAACCTTTCTTTATTTGGACTACATTGCTTGGAGTTCGTAACCTCCAGTTGCAGAGAATTAAATGTCAAAGTGGTTTTGTGATGTGGAATAATCTATTTGAGGAAAGTGGAAAAAAGCCACAACAGTGCCATGGTTTTTAAACTTTCCCTGAAGATTAGAAGACCAGGAAACAGTGACATTATAGCTTCAGTCTTCTGAGCCTCTTTAATAACAATGGATTTGCCTGTCACAAAAGAATAACATAATCAGCTTTTATGTTAGATCAGGACTATGTTCATTCACGAACCTGCCCCGCCTCCTTTTCCATCTAAGCCACGCAGACTTCCTCTGCCCTCCCACGACTTGCTGTACTTGTCTCATCACAGCACTTGATCACACTCTCTTGAAATTTCCAGATTACTTCCTTGTCTTCATCATCAACCTGTAAAAACCTTGAGTAAAGGAATGTTGTATAAGTTACCTTTGTATTCCCAGAAGCTAGTAGCTGCAGGGAGAGGAGCAGGACTTAACCACACATCCCATAATGCTTTAACCTTTTCATGTAGGTAGAGCTTTAAGACACAATTCAGTCCTCCCACAACATCATGCAGATTGGCAAGTATCTCTTCTATCACCCTGGATTATCAGCCTGCATTATTTTAATGAAGATTTAATTAATTATTAATTTCCTTATGGCAATGACAGAACATTTCCATTACTAGGGCACAAAGGGGTAAATGTGAAGATCCACACCCTGGAAGTGTTTGGAGGGAGCATCTGAATTATGTCCCAGTTCAACTTTAATAGTAATCCTGTATGTTGGTATGGCATCTGACAGTGTATAATTTCTGTGTTCTTATTAACAGCTCATATTTATGGAACAGTTACTGCGTGCCAGGCACTGTGCTCAGACTACTTGCATTACCCCATTCAATCCCTAGTCACTATACAAGGAGGTAGAGTTGTTACCTTATCTTACAGCTGGGGCTCAGTAGACACACTGCTATCACATGGGTTGCAGCTAGTAAGTGGAAGAACTAGAATTTCAGTTTGGTCTTTGATATGGTTTGGCTCTGTGTCCCCGCCCAAATCTCATCTTGAATTGTAATCCCTACGTGTAGGGGAGGGACATGGTGGGAGGTGACTGGATCATGGGGGCAGTTTCCCCCATGCTGTTCTCATGATAGTGAGTTGTCATGAAATCTGATGGTTTCATAAGTGGCAGTTTCTCCTGTACTCTCTCTCTGTCTCCTGCCGCCATGTAAGATGTGCCTTGTTCCCCTTTGCTTTCCACCATGATTGTAAGTTTCTTGATGCCTCCCCAGCCATGCAGAACTGTGAGCCAATTAAACATCTTTCCTTTAAAAATTACCTAGTCTCGGGTAGGATCTTTATAGCAATGTGAGAATGGACTAATACAGCCTTCTTAATGTCAAAGCCTGGGGTATTAACCAGTATACTATAACATCTCTCAATTCATACATTAATATATAATCTCTATGTAGATAACTTTATTATTTTCAAAGGCTAGGTAGCTTGCCAAGCTTATGTAGTTAGTAAACAACAAAGCTGGATTCAAGCTAAAATGGCTGACACTCATTTTTCTACTCATACTCTTATTGCACGTTTACTCAATGCCACAACAGTAGTTTCAACATGTGTGTGTTTATACAGAAAAACAATGCCTCACAAGCCAATAAAATCAAAATTTTTAAGTGCTGAAAGAAAATAAACATCAATCTAGAATTCCCAACAAAAATATCATTCAAAAATGATGAAATGAAGAAGCCATATTCAGACAACAGAAACTGAAAAAGCGTACTATCAGCATACTTGGTTTAAAAGAAATAGCAAAGGCGCTCTTCAAGCAGAAAGAAAATGATCTCAGATGGAAACGTGGAAATGCAAAATTAATGAAGAATACCAGAAAGGATAAATGAGTAGGTTTATAATCATTAACTACACACAACAGTAGTAGGAATATTTTATAAAATTTAAAATACATATGGAATTGGAAATGGATTCCAAAATAATGCAAAAGCTGGAGGAGTAAATGGACTTGAAGTGTTGTGAAGTTCTGGCATTACCATGGAAGTAGAAGAAATTATCATTTGAATAAGATTGTAGTAATCAAGGATGCATATTGTAATCTTAAGAGAATTATGAAAAGAATATTGTGAGTGTATAACTAATAAGTCAATAAAGAGAAACTAGTAATCAAAATCTGATTATTTTGTGATTTTTTTTCCAATCTTAATATTGGCAGTGATCAATTTTGAGTGATCAAAATTATTTGTATGGAACATTGCATCCAACAATTACAGAGCCGATATTGTTTTCAAGTGCACATAGAACATTTGCCAAAGTTGACCATATACTGAGCCATAAGTGAAACCTCAAGAGAAACCAAAGGGCTGACATTATTTAAAGTATGTTCTCTGTCCACAACGGAATTAAACTAGGAATCAGTAATAAAAAAGTAACTGGAAAATATCTAGTACCTAGACATTAAACAACACACTTCTAAATAGTTCATAATCAAAGAATAAATCACAATAAGAATTAATATTTTGAACTAAATGACAAAGAATATATGACCTATCGAAATTTATGGCGTGAAACTAAAGAGTGCTCAGAGGGAACATTATAACCTGAAATGCTATATTAGAAAAGAAGAAAAACTGACAATCAGTGACCTCAAGATGCTATATAAAAAGAATCGTAAATCAAACTTAAAGAATGCACCAGGAAGGACATAAGTCATTTTAAAAATTTATAATTTATAATATTTATAATTGATTTAATATTTTTGAATGTTGACATGATACAGAGCTGAAACAACTCTGTTACAACCTAAAGACAATACATATGAAAATGAAAACATCTTGATGTTTTGTTAGAACTCTGAGACAATATGAAGAATGAAAGCAGATGATGTCCTCTTAGAACTCTGAGATGACAAGTATGTAAAATGAATGTGTAATAAGTCCTCTTGCCACATCCACGTAGAACTTGGAGATAATGAGTATGAAAACTGAGTTCTTACACAGTCGACTAGCTGAATAAGTGCCAGCAGCATCAAACATCCAGACTCTGTTGTTATGTGAAAAAGAATGAACTCATACTTGATTAAAATAAAAACAAACAAAAAAAGAAAAAAAGTAGAAAAAGTCCCACAGGAAGCATCTTACTCAGTGGTGAAATATAGAAACCTTCCCTTGGATCTCACGAATGAGGCTGGGATGTCAGTTATTCACTTCTTTCAGCATTGGACTGTACATCTTAGCCAGTATAATAAGACAAGAAGAAGAAATAGAGGACCTAATGACTGGAAATAAAGAATCAGAACTGTCATTGGGATAGCATCATATCCATAAAAACATCCAAAGGAGCCCACAAACTATTGGACCTAATTAAAAAATTAGCAAGGTAGCTGGGTACAAAGTCAACATATAAAAAGCATCTATGTGTCTACATACCAGCAACAAATAAGGAGGAAGTAAAATTTAAAGTGATACCATGTAAAATCATTTAAAAAATCAGCTACCCAGGAATAAAGCTAGCAAAAGATAAATAAAAGAAGACCTAAATAAAGAGGATCATAAACCATGTTTATAGATTGAAAGATTTAATACTGTAAAGAGGTCAGTTCCCCCAAAATTGGTGTATGTATTCAATATTAACCCAATTAAAACCCAGAGGCTTTGTTTTAGAAATTGACAAGCTGAATTTAAAATTTATATAGGACTGCAAAGATCTAAGAATAGTGAAGGCAACTTTGAAAAGCAAAAACAAAGTGAGAAAACATATACTATCAGATATAAAGATGTATTATAAAACAATAGACATTAAGACAGATTTAGGATAGGATAAGAAGTAGACCAACAGAACAGAATAGAGCATCCAGAAACATACCTACACATATACAGTCACATGATTTATAGCAAATTTCCACTCTGGTGCAATAGGAAAATAACCATATAAATGGTTCTAGGTCAGCTGGAAGCCCATATAGAAAACCACGTATCTTGCGCTGGGTGCGGTGGTTCATGCCTGTAAATCCCAGCACTTTGGGAGGCTGAGGCAGGCAGATCATGAGGTCAGGACATCGAGACCATCTTGGCAAACATGATGAAACCCCCTCTCTACTAAAAATACAAAAAATTAGCTGGGCGTGGTGGCACGTGCCTGTAGTCCCAGATACTTAGGAAGCTGAGGCAGGAGAATCGCTTGAACCCAGGAGGCAGAGGTTGCAGTGAGCTGAGATGGCATCACTGCACCCCAGCCTGAGTGACAGAGAGAGACTCTGTCTCAAAAAAACAAAAACAAAAACAAAAAAAACAGAAGAAAACCATGTATCTTGACGCGTCACACTATATGGTAATCAACTCCAAATGGATTGCAGATCTTAAATGTGAAAGGTAAAGCAATAAAGTTTTTTAGAAGAAACATCAGTTAATATCTTTATCATCTTGGAGTAGGCAAAAATTTATTGAAAAGAACAAAAATACTGAAAGCCATAAAGAAAAAAATGGCTAAGATTGGATTATATTAAGACTTTTTTTTCATCAAAACATACCACAGGCTGGGCATGGTGGCACACACCTGTAATCCCAGCACTCTGAGAGGCCAAGGTGGGTAGATCACTTGAACCCAGGAGTTTGAGACAAGCCTGGGCAACATGGCAAAACCCCATCTCTACAAAAACAAACAAACAAAATACAAAGATTAGCTGGGTATGGTGGTGCATGCCTGTAGTCCCAGCCACTTGGGAGGCTCTGAGGTGGGTGAATTGCTTGAGCCTGGGAGGCTGCAGTCTGGGTGACAGAGCAAAACGCTGTCTCAAAAAAAAAAAAAAAAAAAGATACTACAAAGAGGATGAAAAGGAAGCCAAATTGGAGGAGACGTTTGCAATATATGTATATATTCAACTCATATCTAGAATGTATAAAGAGCTCTATAAATCAATGTGAGAAAGACAGACAACTTAATTGAAAAAGGGGGAAAACTTGAGTAGGCACTTCTCAAAAGATGGTGTTCAAATACCCAATGAACATACAAAATATCGAACTTCATTAGTCACCAAGTAACTTAAAATAAATCAACAATGAGATAAAAGGATACATCCATCAAGAATGGCTAAAATAAAAAAGGAAGATAATAACAAGTGTCAATAAGAGCATGGAATAACCAGACTCTTGTTTATTGCTGGTCTGAGTACAAATAGGTATAATTACTTTGGAAAATAATGCGGCTGAACGTAGATATGTGAACATGTCTACCCTCTGACCCTATGACCTAGCAATTCCACTCCTAATTATACACCAAACAGAATTTTGTATAAATTCACTAAAATATACATGCAGGAATGTTCACAGAAGCACTCTTCCTAATAATCCAAACTGGAAACTACTCAAATCCCCATTAGCAATAAAATGGATAAATAAATTGTGGTGTCTGTTCTCAGAGTAGAGTAGTAGAACGCAGTGAGAATGAATAAAGCATAATTATAAGCAATGATAAGAATTATCAAAGACGAAACTAGGTCTGAAACAAAATGAACAAAGCCTTCACAAACCTATGACCAGAGGACCCATCTGTGATCACGCTTATTTCAGCAGTGGTTCAAAGGCGGTAGAAAGGGGAGTTAGTTTTCTAAACAGGGAAAAAACAAAGACAGCCTCTGATTGGCAAGCATTCTATTATGGTGGAACTTTTGGAAGTAGAGGATACTTTCTAATTGGTGTTCAGGTACTTTGACCACCCTTGGCGAACTTCAAGAGGGGTAGCTCCCTACTGCCTGGCAGAGGAAGTTCCACTCCTATCAAATGGCCTAAAAGCCTACCATGCCCTGGCCTCTGCTCCCCTGTCCCTTCCTCTGCTCTCCTGGGGCACCAGCATCCTTTCTGTCCTCCAAGTGCCATGTGCCCTCCTTCCTCCATCTGTGAGATGCTTATACGTCCGTGGGAGAGAACGACAGTATCAAGTAATTCCAGAAAGGAGTATGAAATTACAAACTGAATTAAACTATGAAAGAAAGCGTATAAGAAAGAAATTGGCTAGATTGAAGGGTTAAGACTGGCTTTTTTTACTTGGTATGGGGTCTGAATAATTTAAAGGCAGACAGAGGCGGAGAGAAGAGGAGGAGTTCAAACAGATGCAGCAGTATGTGCAAAGGCCCTGGGGCAAGAGAGAGTATAAACAGTATCAGGAATTGAAAGAAAGAACACAGAGAACGCAAGGCAAGCAAGGGTCTCGTAGAACGTGATGAGGATTTTGTTAATACTAAGATGGCATAATATTTAATATAAGAATACTTAAAATAAGAGCTATTTTTAGCAGGGATGACATGATAATATTTCATTAGAAAAGTAAGCTCTTGCCTGCAAGATAGATGGGGGAGCAATTTAGATGCCAGGGGGCCTGAGAGAGTGAACTGGGGTGGTGGCAGGGGAGGTGGAGAGAGTTGGATACATTCTTGAAAATGCGGGAGTTAAAATTGACAGAACTTGGTGATGGATTCAATATAGGGGAATGTGTTATTCTGTTTTCATACTGCTATGGAGAAATACCCGAGACTAGGTAACTTATAAAGAGATTTAATGGACTCACAGTTCCACATGGCTGAGGAGGCCTCACAATCACGGTGGAAAGCGAAAGAGGAGCAGTCATGTCTCACCTGGCGGCAGGCAAGAGAGCATGTGCAGGGAAACTGCTCTTTACAAAACCATCAGGTCTTGTGAGACTTATTCACTATCATGAGAATGAGATGGGAAGAACCTGCCCCCATGATTTAATTACCTCCCACTGGGTCCCCCCAACAACATGTGGGGATTATAGGAGCTACAATTCAAAATGAAATGTGGGTGAGGACACAGCCAAACCGTATCAGGGAGGAAGGGAAGGTGGGACACCCAGGCTAACACTGGGATTTTGGTCTCCCTGGGTGAATGGCAGTACCTTTCCTGGGGCAGGGCCTCTGGTGGACTGTCACGTCAGAGTGTAGAGCGGAAGGCGTGAATCAGTTCGTTTAAAGCAAGTTAAATTTGAGATGTCGCAGAGACTTTAAGTGGAGGGGTCAACTAGGCAGGAGGATATGATGTAGCTTTGCAGTTCAGAAGATAGTTCTGAGCCATAGAAACAATTACGATTCAAACATAAGTAGGGGATTGGTATTCTTATTTTTTTTTGAGTTTGAGAAATTATGACTTGGCTTTCATTTCCTTTTTTTCCCTGCCCTCTCCTTTTTCTTTGGAGAACTTCTTTTTATTTTTCTCTCTACTCCCCTCTTATTGTCTTGTGCTTCTCTTGACCTAGGGGTTTCCTACATTCATCACCTCTATCTCGGCAGGATACAGCTCCCGCCTCTGTTGTCTGTCTTGCTGTATCACCCTCGGGCCTTATCAGCTGAAAAACAGGCAGCAAAGGAACGGCAGCTACAAGTCATTCGGAAATTATTTGTATGTGGGAAACAGGTTGCTATTTTGGGTGTGGATAATTTTCCAGGGCAAAGGAAGGAGCTGTTGCCGAGGTGCTTTTCTTGTTAAGGCAATGCTAATGCATCTCCCTCCCCAGCCCTGGGCTCAAACTGGTGACTCTCAGAGGAGGAATGTGGTGTGTGATCGATTCTGGCTTCTAACGAGTATTCAGACAGAGCTGGTGGGGAGGAGAGAGGAGAAGAAGAGAAGGTGTGAGATGAGGGTTTGTTTCCAAGCATGTATAAAATCACCTAAGAATCATTTTCATGACAAGTCAGTCGGATGAACCAGAATGCATAGAACCAGCTGTTCTTTTGAAATAAACTCTACTGGGCAGTATAAATTCAGACAGGAAACTCAAAACTTTATTTGGATAGATCTGAATCCTGAGGGCAAGCAGGCAAGTAGGAAAAGGATTCCAAATACTTCAAGGGGCAGAATTTTCTAAACAAAACAAAACAAAACAAAAAAACCCAAAAAACTAGTAAATTGCTTCTTAGTTCCAATATTTAAAAAGTTAAAAGAGGGGGTGTACTCAGGAAGACTTTCCTATATTGTTCAACAACTAATATTATAAAAAACTGAGGCAGAGAGAAAAAAAGGTGTAGGTCACTTTTCTTGCCAAGGCTATCAGGTTAACCTCCACTCTGGAAAGTCAAATTATGGCTAATTTACCCCCAGAAATTTCTGTGCAGTAGGGTGTGATGATGGGGGTATTTATTTGGGTCCAGCTATCACTGGATTCTTCCTGGGGTGGGGATTGTCTGTGTGGCTGTGACAGCCAAGGAGAAATTCAGTATCTCTTAGAGACTCAACATTTTATTTTTGTGATTGGTAAAATCTCATTTGTTACATTCCCAAATCAGCTTCCTAACCAAAATGTTTAGACCAGTTTGCAACCTTTACCCAGATTATTTTTCGACTGAGCTTCTTGGGTGTGATGTAGGTGTTCAATGCAAAAAGATACATACACATTTGTATATCTTTACATCTGTGATCAACGGTTAGTGATTACTAGGGGCTAGGCCTTGTTCTAAGTGATTAAAGGGCATTAAACTGAGGCTTACATTAATTCTTTAAGGTTGATGCTTTTATGATTCCCTTATTATGGATGAATATATAGTGGCATAGGTGGGTCAGTTAGTTACCTGGCTGAGGTCACAGAGCTGTAAATGTCCTGGAGCCAGGGTTTGACCCAGTGCCATCTGCCTCTGGCACCTGCTCTCCTCACTTCTAAACCTCTTCATGGAAGAACAAACATTTTAAAGTGTGTAGTCCTAATGATGTTTTATTTTCTCATAGGAGTGACTGGGTGACATCCTATAAGGTCATGGTGAGCAATGACAGCCACACGTGGGTCACTGTTAAGAATGGATCTGGAGACATGGTGAGTCTCATCCTCCATTTAACCATGCCTTTCTTCCTGGCTGGGTGGGGTTTTGCAAAGAGAGGCAATGTATGATCAACTCTTTGGAGATTTGTGGATTCTGTGTCAACTCAAACCTACCACAACAGTCTGATGGACAGAGACCCCTTCCCTGCCTTGAAGCCCAGCAGCAAGTGACACACATTTAGAGCTAATGTAAAATTCAGCCTTTATTTACTCCCATCAGGCAACTGCAGGAATGCAGCCTCTTATGTAATTTGCAAGTTAGCCCTGGAAGTTGCATGCATGGGGCATGCTAGGGCCCCTTGCAGCTGTTCCTAATAGTTTCCTAACTTCATTTCGTGACCTTGGCCTTTTAGTTCCATGATTAGCTCCAGCTTAGTCCTGATCCTGTCACTCTCTTCCTCAGATTCTCAAGTGCATATTCCTAGCATGGTATCCAATGTCTTACACAGTCTGACTAGTCTTGACTGTGGCCTCCTTTTTCAACCTTCTTTATCATTCTTACCCCCTACACAGAGTCCTGTGTCCTTGTACAAGTGAAACAGCTGCTTTTCTGCCTATGAATCCAATATTTAGGCTTCTGCACTCATTGTTCATTTTCTCTGGATACCCTCTCATCCCTACAGATCTAAATAGCTTTCCTTCAATGCCAGTTCAAACAGCCCCTCTTCCCCAAAACTTTGCCTGGTCCTCTCCATCTTCTGAAATCCCAAAGCTCTCTAGTTGTCCTTTTGCCGTGACACCGATAGAATTTTTCTACAGTATATAATTACCAGCCCCACTCCCTGCATACCAACTAGATGGAGGCTTCCTGAGGGCAGGATCCAGGCCTGATTCATTTCTTTTTTTTTTTTTTTCTTTTCAATGCACAGCACACATTAGGTTTTCCTCAATAAAGTCTTGTTGAATGAGTGAATTCTGACTTTTTATCCCTTGGTAATTAAGCACTAAAAGATTTTCCTTTTCTCCCATGAGCATAAATAGATATTTGAGGGAAACAGTGAGAAGGAGATCCCTGTTCTCAATGAGCTACCCGTCCCCATGGTGGCCCGCTACATCCGCATAAACCCTCAGTCCTGGTTTGATAACGGGAGCATCTGCATGAGAATGGAGATCCTGGGCTGCCCACTGCCAGGTGAGTTCACCCTCCTGTGCTTCCTGCAGGGTGGGAGCACTGATGGAAAGCAGATGCCCAGCCAAGACAAATAAAAATAAACTAAGCAGACCAGGCACAGTAGCTCATGCCTGTAATCCCAGCATTTTGGGAGGCTGAGGAGGCAGAATCAATCACTTGAGTCTGGAAATCCAAGACCAGCCTGGGCCACAAAGGGAGACATTGTCTCCACAAAAATAAAAATAAATAAATAATAAATAAAATGTAAAAATTACCCAGGCATGGTGGAGTGAGCCTGTAGTCCCAGCTACTTGGGAGGCTGAGGCAGGAGGATCACTTGAGCCCAGAGGTGAAGGCTGCAGTGAGCCGAAATAGCACCACTACACTCCAGCCTGGGCAATGGAGTGAGACCCTGTCTCAAATAAATAAAAAGATAAAAAGTAATACTAAACCAAGCAATTGTTTTCTTATGTAAAAAAATACATGTCTATGGTAGAATATTTAGAAAACATAAGTGAACCAAAAAGAAAATGAGTAAACATTTCCCATAAGCCCACTGGGAAGAACAGTCAACAATTGGGCTACTGAAGTCCCTTGCCAAGTGTAGTTTTGCCTATAGTGATTTTAAGATGATGCCTACCACTCAGAAGTGAGAAAAAAGAAAATTATGTTGAAATTTGGGAGAACACATTTATTTATCATTGGCAGATACCATTACACTGGGTAGTGGCGGTGGGGTAGGAGGGAGTAGAAGTTCATTCTAAACCATTGACAGTCTTTTTCTGATGAAGTAGCTGCTCTTGGAAGCCTGTGTCTTTGGGTAAATGCTTACTCAGGTAGTATTCCACTTGCCTTATTTTCACATGAGATATTTGGGGGTGACCTCGGGGTGGCTTGAAGAAAGGGGGTTTGAATTCACATGTGCCACCTGCATCTTTGGTAATGTCTTCTCTGCACAGGCTGCTCTGTCTCAGCCTTTCAGGCATTCCAAGCTTGTGCCTAGATGGAGCCTGCAGGCTGCAGCCTCTTCATCCTGACCACACATCTCCAAAGAAGGTGGCTGGCCTGAGATCACCCCCTACAGGGCCTCATCACTTCATGGGGCCTATAGGAAACTTCACATTCCTGTTCACCTGCAGTCCACCCACGCAGTCAGGCCGTGGGGACATGGGGCACAGTCGTCGCTCATCCCCCAAACTCTCCAGTGAGGCCTTCCCACTCCTGCCTAGTGTGAGGTGCAGGGCTGGCTACCTATGGGACTCGTAGTCCCTCCCAGCACTGCCTGGGGCAGGGTACCAGCTCTGATGCTATTTCTGTAGTAACCCCCTCTTCATGAACTTACATTTCCTGTATTTTTGAAGCATACTGAAGGTCATTTAATTGTTTTTCTCTCAATCCCGTAGTATTCATGATCTTGCTAGCCAACCTCAGATTTTTAGAATACAAACCTCATGTTGGTGAGAAAGACAGATTTATCTACCTAACTGCTTACCCTCACACTGGTCATATTTTTTGTGTGTTTTATATTTATGTGTACTTATTCGATTGTGCAAGTTTTTTTATGTCATCAAAACCATTAGAGACCATCTGTCTTTGGGATGCTTCTCCCCTAGCCCGTGGAAAAAATGCCATGTTTTCAATCTGCCTCAGACGGTTGGAAGTTCAGTTGTTTCTAATCACTGGATTCTGTAAACAACCCCGCAGAGAACATTCTTATTGCTCTGTCCTTCTTTTGTGTGTGTCCACAATTATTTCCTGAAATTAGATTATGATAAATAGGATTGCTGGTACAAAGAATGTGCCCAGTTTCAAGGCCGATGCAGAGAGAATGTGGAAGGCCTGATGGTGGATGTGGGCCTCCTTCTGTGGCGGGCTGGTGCAGGAACTGCCTCAGGACTGGTCCTGGCATCCTGGACCCGCTGGGCTCTCCAGCACAGGGCGACTGTGGGCACAGGTATCTTCAGGAGGCATTTATGGTCTCTGGCCCTCTTGATGCCAGCCCAGGAGTCTTGCTCTCCTATTCTGCTCAGCACAGCCTTGGTCTGCTTGCTTGAAAAAGTAGGGCCGCAGCTTTTCTCTGCGGGTAGGAACTCATCTGTTGTTGGCAAAGGGCAAAAAGGCAGCCTATGAGAGTCTCATGAAATAAATACTTCCCTGTGAAGTTATTCTTGGTGTGTGTGTGTTTGAAGATGGGCCCTGGAGGTCCTTTAAACCCTCACAAAGTCAGGGTTACACTGTGAAATCTGAATTCATGTATGGACTCAGAATGGTTCTATTTTCCACCCCCCAAATATTGAGGACCATTTTTTTTTTCTAGAAGTTACTTAGCAGTTTGCTCAGAGGGGAGCGGCTGTTCACGCATGCTGCCTGATGGGGTCATCATGTCCAAGGATGGGGCAGCTCAGGGGCCCAAAACGAGTCTTGCTTATCACCCCGGTGCTAGGGAGATTCCTTTGTAAAAGTTATTGAGGCCAGAGCCAGGGATGACCCAAGGTGACCTCGTGGTTTAAACGTAGCCTCTCCGAGTCTGCACTTTCCAGGCCTCTTTCTCATGAAACATTCATTTACCTTTGCTTCTGTGTCTCTTTGTTCTGTCCCTTTCTTCCTTCACTATCTTCCTGTGAACTCTCCGGTGGGGGCGGATGAGGGTGCTGGTGCTTTTTAAGACTCTATGCATAATGTTTCCAGAAATTTTTGAGCTGAAAAGTGAATTACCATATACCATGGTCTATTAATAGAATTTTTAAAGCTCAAAAGTAAAAGAAAATGGAGAGTTGTTGAATGGGTACAGACTGTCAGTTTTGCAAGATGAAAACATTCTGGAGATGGCTGGTGGTTTCACAGCAAGGTGTATAAACTCATCACTACTGCACTATACACTGGAAAAATGGTCAAGTGGTAACCTTTATGTTATGTGTAGTTTTCCACAATTAAAAATAATTTGGCAGGCCACAGCGGCTCCCACCTGTAATCCCAGCACTTTGCAAGGCTGAAGCAGGTGGATCACTTGAGGTCAGGAGTTCGAGACCAGCCTGGCCAACATGATGAAACCCCGTCTCTACTAAAGATACAAAAATTATCCAGGCATGGTGGCGGGTGCCTGTAATCCCAGTTACTTGGGAGGGTGAGGCACAAGAATCACCTGAGCCCAGGAGGTGAGGTCGCAGTGAGCCGAGATCGCACCACTACACTCCAGTCTGGGTGACAGAGTGAGACCCTGTCTCAAATACACACACACATGCACACACACACACACACACACACGGTCTTAAATAAATAAATAAAAATAATTTGATTGCTATTAATAAAAAACAATAAAAGAAAGTCCTCTTTTCTAAGGTCAAATGGACTAGTCCATTTTGCACTGAATATCTATGCTTATCAGAACCTGGGGAGATTTCTGAAGATAAAGTTTTAACAATAAAAAAAAGCGAGTTAAGAACTGTGCCAGCTGACTGGCCAGATGGTCATGGCCTTGGTGGTTTTCAGAGATTTTGCTGTTGCAAACGGCACTGCATTACATGCTGCCTGGTTCTTAAAAGGACCAGGTGAGCTTTGCACATGATTACCCCACTAGGCTACAGCGTTGGCACCCAGCGTCCTAGCAAATGACCTTCAAGATACTGGGGTGGCAGTGCTTGAGGCCCTGGAACTGCCCAGTAGCTTATATTATGAATGTGTGGGGCTTTGATGTCTTTGGGGGAAGTTGTCACTCTTTCCACCTCGTCTTCCTGGCCAGGTCTGAGCGACTGTCCTCCCTCTGTACAGCACTGAGGTGTCCAGGGTTCTTGGGTGTGACTCACAGAACCTAGTGATGGGCACAGAGATCTGTGGACAGGAGCCACTCCCTCAAGCACAGAGGAGCTGCCGAAAGGCAGTGCCTGGGAGTCAGTCCTCCAAGTCGGCCAAGAGCAGGTGACACGCTGTATCCTTCCTCCTGATACGCACATCCTCCCAGCCCATGTTCACTAGTTCATAATTATTGAAAAGCTATTTTAATTGTAAGGCCACCACCTGTCTTGCTAAACTGTGATGTTTCAGCCAGCCACCCCACCCATCATCAAGGTGAACAAATTGGAGAAAGGATGGTCTGTTGCTCTGTTGGGTCACCATGGGTGCAAGACTTTGTACATAAATTGATTTGCTTTGCTCCCTTCCATTTTTGCTTGCAAAGTCGGGCCTGTAGTCTGAATACCCTCTTGTGGCAATGGGTTGATCGTTCATTTGATCCCCAGGCCTGGACTCTTAAAAAGATAGGAATTAGGTAGAGGGCATCAAGCAGCCATTGGCTTCCTCATTCTAGGCCTCCTTTTGCTGAGGGTGATGTCATCAGCGAGCGTCTTTTTGATGGGCATAGACAAGCTTATTGGAGTTGCTGAGTACCAGCTGAGCCCTTCTGGTTGCTAGGGACTTAAAAAGCAGATGAGTTCACACCCCTTTCAGGAGAAGCCTGGTGGACAGAAGGGACATGAGCTTTGGCTCAGCTCAGACCTGGGTGCAAATTCCACTTTTTTATTTTTTATTTTTTATTTTTTTGAGACGGAGTCTCGCTCTGTCGCCAGGCTGGAGTGCAGTGGCATGGTCTGGGCTCACTGCAACCTCCGCCTCCCGGGTTCACGCTATTCTCCTGCCTTAGCCTCTGAGTAGCTGGGACTACAGGCCCCCGCCACCACGCCCGGCTAATTTTTTGTATTTTTAGTACAGATGGGGTTTCACCGTATCAGCCAGGATGGTCTTGATCTCCTGACCTCGTCATCCACCTGCCTCGGCCTCCCAAAGTGCTGGGATTACAGGCGTGAGCCACTGCGCCCAGCCTCAAATTCCACTTTTGCTCCTCAGCAACTGTGGTCTCAGGTAGCCCGTGCAAATGTTCTATGGTTTACTTTCCTATGGAGTAGAGGGAATACCTTCGCTGTAGGGGTGTGGCTGAGTCCTTCAACTTCTGTGGTCATGCTTTCATAAAACATTCAAATAAAATAACACAAATGTTCCTCACAGTCCTAAGGGAAATCCCAAATCTCCTCCTTCCCTAGGGTTTCTGGGGGCTCTGGGGTGGCTGCCCACCTGTCTTCTACCACCTGTGGGTCCCAGCTCTGCTCTGGGTTGCCTTAGGTCTTTCCTGCCAGTGGCTCTGGGTGCTAGAACAGCAGTCTCCACTGATGCCGATTTGTATGCATGAGTATTGCAGAAGGT
This sequence comes from Pan troglodytes, assembly GCF_028858775.2. Classification (NCBI taxonomy): domain Eukaryota; kingdom Metazoa; phylum Chordata; class Mammalia; order Primates; family Hominidae; genus Pan; species Pan troglodytes. Next base: position 135,882,530 of record NC_072406.2, on the reverse strand, counting down.
GTGGGAATAACAGACCTTCTGATGCCGATTTGTATGCGTAAGTATTGCAGAAGGTCTGGGGATAATAAAGGGGCAGCCTGGGCAATCAGCGTTTCTCTTCCTGAGTTTTCTTGTCATCCCAGCAAGGGGAACCAACCTGTTGCTCACTGCCTTCCTCCTCAGTCTAGCCCGCTGCCCTGCCACACTGGTGTTAGAACTGTGCTCTCCCTGGGGAGATCTTTCCTATCTGGCTCTGCTCCTCATTTCCGGTCTCTGTCTCTGCTGTCCCCTGGCTTCCTGTCTCTGGGGCTTCTGGGTTAGGGTGGTGGGCGGAATGTCTGGGTTTTTTCTGATAGAGACCTTCTTCCATCTTGGCTAGCTGGCACCTTGCCTTTCAAAACCATGAGTTCCGTGAGAAGAACTCTGCTACTCCCCTAGGAAGCAGAAGAGGCTGCTCTTGTTTTGATTGTAAGTTTCCAGCAGCCCCTCCATTCCTGATCGGGGACTCTGTGAAGACTAAATGAGCACCAGTGCATGGTTAGTGCTCAATACACTTTATTTTTCCCAATTTCCCCTTCTTCCTCCTTGCCCTGCCTGAGGTTTGGCTATTTTGTTCTGTGGCTGCCTCATTTCTAAGGTCACCAGATCCCATAGGTGGTGAGTAGATGTGAGAAGATACTTCCTCCCCATTAACCCTGTCCTGGTTTTGTTTTCTGTCCTCTCTGTGACTCGCTAATGGTGCTAAATCGCTACTTTTCCAACAACAAGAATGCCAAAGCCTCTCCCTGTGCAAAGTACTCTGGGATTTGAGGTTGAGATGGCAGGTCACATGGGGAACCACAGATTTCTCTCCTGGCCTGTCTCAAACTCTGGGCCTGGGTTCAGCTGCGCAGCAAGAAGCCCACCGCTCACTGTACAGAAGCAGCTCAGTTCGGAAGGATGGCCTCTTGCAGTGGGCATTTGTTCAGGGCTCGCCACGACTGACTGCACCAGGCTGAATAGTGTCCCCAGAATTCATGTCCCCCTCAGAACCTCCAATGTGATCTTATTTAGAAACAGGGTCCTTGTAGATATTGTAGATATAATCAATCAAGAGGAGGTCCCCCTACAACCTTGGATGTGATCTTATTTAGAAACAGGGTCTTTACAAATGTTATCAATCAAGAGGTCATACTGGATGAGGGTGGGCCCTTAATCCAATGACTGGTGTCCTTAAGAAGAGAAAACAGAGACACAGAGGCACACAGGGAGAATGCCATGTGACGTCGGAGGTGGAGATCGGAGTGATGTGGCTACAAGCCAAGGGTTGCAGGCAGCCAATGGACATCGGAAGAAGCAGGGAAGGATCCTCCCCTAGAGCTTTTAGAGAGACCACGGCCCTGCTGATTCCTTGAAGCTCTATCCTTCAGAACCATGAGAGAGTCCATTTCTGCTGTTCCCAGGCTGGAGTGCAGTGGAGCAATCTTGGCTCACTTCAGCCCCCGCCTCCCGGATTCAAGCGATTCTCCTGCCTCAGCCTTCCTGAGTAGCTGGGATTACAGGCATGTGCCACCACACCCAGCTAATTTTGTAGTTTTTGTAGTAGAGATGGGGTTTCTCCATGTTGGTCAGGCTGGTCTCGAACCCCCGACCTCAGATGATCTGCCTGCCTCAGCCTCCCAAAGTGCTGGGATTACAGGTGTGAGCCACCATGCCATTTCTGCTGTTTTAAGCCACCTGGAGTGTGGTGTGCTTTGTTATGGCAGCCCCAGGAAACCGATACTCAGACTCAAAGATGGCACACTCTCGTGACTGTCCTCACCCCTGATGATGTGGCTTTAACTTACTGTCTCCCACCCTACCTTCCATTCTCTGTTCTGTCATGGTAATAGGGTAATAATGATAGCATCGCAGCTTCAGGTGGGCCCCAGTTAGAGACCTCATGTGCCCTAGAAAGTGCATCTTCTTCATAACTGGCCTTTCCCAAATAACTTGATTAGAATGTCCACCCATCCATTCATTCATTTACTCCTTCACTCATTCATATATCAAATATGTATGGGGTGCCTGTTCTGAGGCAGACTCTTGGGAATCTGAGATAAGGTAGACACACTTGCTGCCCCCATCTCTCCTGGCACGATGGGGGAGACCTGTCTGTACCTGTGAGACGCCTTTATTCTTGGTGAATCCTTCTCAGCTGAGGTGGGATTGGCCCTGGTTGGCTGCAGCCTGTCCTCCTAGCAGCAGAAGGCAGCTTCCCCTTACTGTTAAATATAGTGAACTCCAAATTTCTCTTCAAAGAATCAGTATGTCAGTATGTTCAGCTCTCTTATTCCTTGTTCTCCATTTTAAAGTTTAACTTCCTGGTTCTCTTTGCTCCCTCGCCCCTAGTTTCAGTAAACAACCTTTTCCATGAGTTCTAATCTGTAGTTCACATCTGTTCCCCTGGTCACCTGCTCCGTCTTTAGTCACTCCTAGTCACCTGCTCCATCCTGAGTCACCCCTGGTCACCTGCTCTGACCTGAATTATCCTGAGTCACCTGTTCTGTAACCACCTTTCCCTCCACTCCAGCTTGCACCCCTGCTCTCTTTTTTTTTTTTTTTTTTTTAAGATGGAGTCTTGCTCTGTCCACCCAGGTTGGAGTGCAGTGGTGCGATCTTGGCTCACTGCAAGCTCCGCCTCCTGGGTTCACACCATTCTCCTGTCTCAGCCTCCTGAGTAGCTGGGGCTACAGGTGCTCACCACGACACCTGGCTAATTTTTTGTATTTTTAGTAGAGACGGGGTTTCACCGTGTTAGCCAGGATGGTCTCGATCTCCTGACCTCGTGATCCGCCCGCCTCGGCCTCCCAAAGTGCTGGGATTACAGGCGTGAGCCCCCGCACCCAGCCACCCCTGCTCTCTTTAAAATAGCCAATTGGAATCAACTTAGACTGTGTGGTCCAACCCTAGCCAATAGGGGAACGACGCAGCAGTAGGGGCTACCTGCATCAGGAATAAGAACCCCTTCCCCTCCCTTGTTCAGGTGTGCTCTCACCGTTGCTCCATCTGCACATTGCACCCTTCTATAGAAGGAAAATTGCCTTGCTGGGAAAATTCTTTGAGTGCTGGTTCTTCTTTTAAGCACCAAGGAACAAGCATTTGTTTCTAACATTACCAAGTTTAAATAAATGTGAGATTTCTCTTCGTGGTCCAGCTGCCCAATGTTGATGATCTTGGGAAACTGTTAAAACAGCCACACTCTTGAAAACTGTCTTTCCTGACAGCTTCCCTGCCAGTCAAGCTGCAAATTGGCCCTGGGCTGTTGGCACAGCAGCATCTGCCAAGGAACCAGAAGGTTTCCTGGACTTCCGCTCCCACAATGGAGAAGTCGTGAGATGGGGACATAGGAAATGGGGTGGAAGTGAGTGAATAAGCACAGAGGTTGTGCTGCCCCCTCTGAGGGGCCTTGTGGGGCGGCAGGTTTGATGTTCTTGCTGACAGTGATGACCCAGGATCAGGTGAGGCTGTGCCTGGGGGTCCGCGGCTCCTGGGTCTCTCGTGGCCTTGCTCTATAGGAATTACCTTGTCATCAGAGCAGTCAATGGGGTCTGGACAAAGGTGACTGCCTCAGACAGCCAGCTCTTTGTGGGAGGGGTTTCGTGCTCAGCTCACACCATCTTTGTTCAGGGGTCTGCTGAGCATGTTGGGGTTTGGGGTGGTCACAAGGCCACAATGGCAGCTGTTCCTTGGGTGGGAGGCTGGCATTGTGCCAGGTAAAGAAAAATCTCTTGTGACCTAGCACCTCTGGTGTCCTCAGTCCTTGGAGAGCACTTTGGGGCCAGGGATCCTTTCTTTTTTTTTTTTTTTTAATCAAGGTGAAATTCATATAATATACACTAAGCCTTTTAAAGTGTACGCTTTGGTGATAGTACATTCATAATGTTGTGCAAGCCCCAGCTCTCTCTAGTTTCAAAACTTTGTCATCACCCCCTAAAATCTCCCTGAACCTGACACTGAAGAGCAGGTTCCCTGCTCTCACCGCATGCAGAGTCCAATTACCCAGAGTGAGGTCTGGTATAAAGAAAGTGGTTTATTCTGAAGCCAGCTTAGGGGAAGAGGCGTCTCGTCTTTAAATGTGCTGCTTCACTTTTGGAGCAGAAAGCGGGCACTTTTAAAAGGCAGGGGAGGGAACAAGCAAGGGTGAAGGGTTCATGCTAGCTCTGATGCCTTCCCTACTGGTTGATTGGGCTGGTGACTGCTGGCACCTTCGTGGGCAGGCAACCTCCTGGAGGGGGAAAGTTTCATATCAGGCTTGCTTTGGTTTGTAAATCCACTTGTAACTCTCCAGACCTGTTTTGGAGCAGATAGTTAAAAGAACTTGCCCTGTAGGGAGAGGCTGGTGAAGGGGGTGGTAAAAGGCTGCATTTGCATTCCTTTTTCTTTTCTTTTTTTTTTTTTTTTGAGATGGGGTCTTGCTCTGTCGCCCAGGCTGGAGTGCAGTGGCATGATCTTGGCTCACTGCAACTTCTGCCTCTGGGGTTCAAGTGATTCTCCTGCCTCAGCCTCCTGAGTAGCTAGGATTACAGGTATGTGCCACCACTCCCAGCTAATTTTTGTATTTTTAGTAGAGACTGGGATTTCACCATGTTGGCCAGGCTGGTCTTGAACTCCTTACCTCAGGTGATCCACCCGCCTCAGCCTCCCAGAGTGCTAGGATTACAGGCATGAGCCACCGCTCTCAGCCTGTATTTGCATTTCTAAAGGGCTAAGGAGGAAGTGGGGAACTGGGGGAATAAGAAAAGGAGAGAGAGAAAAAATAATTAAACCATCTCTTAGAAAAATGGGGGCTACAAACCCAAAGTAATCACTCCCCAGTCCCCTCCGCCATCTCCGGGTAACCTGGAATCTGCTGTGCCTGTGGGTCTGCCGGTCTGGATAGAGCATTCACAGGCATCCTGAGCCCGGGCTTCTGGGTTGCAGGTGAGCCACCTTCCCAAAAAAGGAACCTCTTTTCCCCAGCCAAGCACCTACTCATTTCAATCAAGGTCCCAACCAGAAGGCAGCAAACAGCAAGCAGAGCCGCCCAAAATCTTGGTCCCTTTGAAGTCCCAGTAATGGGACTTGATCTGGGATTCTTACTGTTCTTTTAAGAATAGTCCCATGTACAAATCACCTGAGGTCAGGAGTTTGAGACCAGCCTGGCCAACATGGCGAAACCCCGTCTCTACTAAAAATACAAAAGTTAGCCGGGCGTGGTGGCGGGTGCCTGTAATCCCAGTTACTCAGGAGGTTGCAGTGAGCTACACTCCAGGCTGGGTGACAAGAGCAAAACTCCATCTCAAAAAAAAAAAAAGTCTCATGTAGTGAGGAGGCGCTTGGTTTGGGGCTCAGGAGTCCTGAGCTGTGGCTGGTGTGGGTGCCGGTACCAGCAGGAGTGAGGATGAGATGGGTTCTGATGCTGCCAAGCCCACCTGGGTCTTCCTTCCACCTTTCCTAGATCTTCTCTTCCAATTGTGTCCCTTTTCCATCTCTGTCTGCACTGTCATCTTGTCCCCAGCATAGCTCACAGCCCAGCTGCATGGGGAACTGGCTGTAGCCACCTGGGAGCCACCTTGGAGCCTCCTACCACTGACACTCCAGCCTTAGCCAACCTCCTCTTCCTCTCCCCTCCTCTGAGGGATTGTGGCCTGAGTCCCAAATCGCCACGGTTTTTGGGCCAGCTGGAGGGTGTGCCCGGGAGAAACACAAGTCACAGAAGCATCTGTGGCTGTTTTTTTCAAAGAGGTTCTCAGGAGGTTTAGTATTTATACATTTTCCTTACAAGAAGGGGGGCAGGTTGGCACTGAGGCAAATGATGACATCCTTGGGAGACTTTAGTGCCCAGTGAATCTGCATTTGACATAAGATAGGTGAACATTTGAAGAAAAAGGGAATAGAGGAGGCAACGTCTCAGGGAGGGGTGAAGGATCTTGTCTTTTTTTGGTGCTTGGGAAGATAAGCTGTGCCTGGAAGGATCTTGTCTTTTGAAAGGGCTGGTTTCTGTTTAGCCCATAGGGTAGAAAGCCAAATGACTGGCAGTAAGGAATGGGGTATAATGAGATGTGTCCCATCTCCATCCGTTGTGGTGGTGGACTCAGCTTCCAAATTTCTCTGGGATTCTCTTGGCCAAGAGGTGTTCCATTCCATCAGTTGGGGGCTTAGAATTTTATTTTTATTTCTCACTTCTAAACAACCTGTGGATGTGCATAGGGTCCTGGGAATGTCCAGTTGTTTGCCGTCAGGTATGGGGTCAGTGTCTGCTTGAACTGCCTGATGCCACAGAGCTTAGGCCTCGTGTTTCAGGGAAGGCAGCTGGAAGCAGGGCCTCTGTCTCTCATTCTCTCTCTCACATATGCTTCCCAAAACAGAGGATGAAGAGGAACGCAGCCTTTGCCACACGTCCGTCTCTGTCTACAGATGCGTGTGCTCCTTCCACGAGCCTTGAGTGAGCCCCTCATGGTTGGGGGCCTTGTATCTTTCATGCTTATTTCCCCAGCATCTCACACAGTGCTGAGCATGTAGCAGTGTTCAGTGAACAATAGGATGAAGTCAGTAAAAGCTTTTTGCTTCAAGATTAAAGCTACATCTGCATAAATCAATGGGCATTGGCCAAATGTAGGTCATATCTAGCCCAAGATGGGATCATGAGATTGCTTTCTCATATACTGTGGTCATTACGACAGCAAAACAACAAGCTGATCAATTAATAATTAAATTTTTAACTAGAAGACATCTGCAGGCATGCATCTGCCTAGTCAGAGCTGTGATCCTTAAGAAGCTAAAGTGGGCTGCGCGCGGTGGCTTACACCTGTAATCCCAGCACTTTGGGAGGCTGAGGCGGGCAGATCACAAGGTCAGGAGATCGAGACCATCCTGGCTAACACTGTGAAACCCTGTCTCTACTAAAAATACAAAAAATTAACCAGGCGTGGTGGCGGGCGCCTGTAGTCCCAGCTACTCGGGAGGCTGAGACAGGAGAATGGCGTGAACCCGGGAGGCGGAGCTTGCAGTGAGCCGAGATCGCGCCTCTGTACTCCAGCCTGGGCGATAAGCAAGACTGCGTCTCAAAAAAAAAAAAAAAAAAAAAAAAAAGAAAAGAAGCTAAAGTGATTTAAGCCACATGATTAAGTTGTCACAGGAAAGGAGATACCAAGCCAAAGTTGCTTGAGCTAGTTGGAGAGGGTGACCAACCATCCCAGGCTGCCAGGGACTGAGGGGTTCCAACGACACGATGCTTTCTGTTTAAAACCAGGACAGTCCTGGGAAAATCTGGGACAAGTTGGTTGCTTTGTTGTTAGGCCACATGTCAGAGTCCCAAGTGCTACAGGTTGGGGAAGCAACAGATAAAATAGAGTGTGTTCAGAGGAGGAAACCGGGGCAGTGAGAGCCATGGAAATCATCATAAGGGCGGTGCAGGGAAGAGGGATATTTAGGCAGGAACAGAGACAACTCAGGGGAAAATAGGCTACATTTCTTCCAAATCTGTAGGATCATCATGTTACTGATGGAGGGTGTCCAGGTTCTGGGCATCTTCAATAAAGAATTGGACAAAATGCACAAACAAAGCAAGGAAAGAATGAAGCAACAAAAGCAGAGATGTATTGAAAATCAAAATGAAAGTATGCACCGCAGGGTGGGGGCGGGCCTGAGCATAGGGGCTCAAGAGCCTCATTACAGAATTTTCTAGAGGTTTCCACTGGTCACTTCGTGTATGCCCTATGTAAATGAAGAGGATGAAGTAAAATTACAAAGTCCTTTACTTGGTATATGCCCTCTGTAAATGGAAAGGATATTTCCTGTCATAGCTGAAGTGTTTCCATTTGATTTAGTTCTAGGAAGTCAGTATGAATCGGCCTTATGTTTCCTTCTTCCAGACCCTATTCTTCTGCCTCAATCGTACGTGAAAGGGAGAAGGCTTAGTCATCATAGCTGAAGAGGAAAGAATTAAGATCAGCAGGTAGACTTCAGCTTGATAAAGGAGGACCTTCCTAGCAATCAGGGCTGAAAATAGCACCAGAGGCTGCTTCGTGAGGGAGTGAGCTCTTAAGTCTCCAGAGGGCTCCCAAGAATTTACATCAGGGATACCCAGGAATAGATTATTGAAAGGAGATGAAGGGTAGTCCAGGTGATTGAAGGATTTATTTTTATGACCATGTCTGAGGAGTAAGAAATGACTGAGATGAGGGTGACCAGAAGGCCCTATGGGGCAGCGGACATCTGTTCTGGTCTCTGAGGAGTAAAAAGAAAACCACAGGAGGACTCAGGGGTGAGGAGGCAGAGATGTTTAGGGCAGGTAGTAGCTTCCTAGGGCTGGTATAACCAGGTGCCCCAAACTGGTGGCTTAGAGTAACTTATCCTGCCACAGTTCTGGAGGCCAGAAGCCGAGAGCAAGGTGTCAACAGGGCTGGTTTCTTCTGGGGCTGTCAGGGAGAATTTCTTCCAGGTCTCTCTCAGAGCTGCCGGTGGTTTGATGTCAGCCTTTGACATCCCTTGGCTTGTAAATGCATCACCCCAGCCTCTGCCTTCACTCACCTGGTGTTCCCCCTGTGTGTGTCCACATTCAAATCTCCCTATCAGATGAGGACTCACTTAATGACTTCACTTGAACTCAAAAGCCTTCATAAGAACCCCATCTCCAAGCAAGGTCACACTCTCAAGCACTGGGGGTGAGGACTCCAACATAGCTTTTCTTTGGTGGGAGAGCAAAATTCAGCCCATAACAGGGCAGGATTAGTAGACCAATTTGGACAGAGCAGAATGCTTGAGTAGTTTAATAAGGGAAGTAAGGTTGGAAAGAGCATTTCAGGCGCTACTTCTGGAGTTTGTCGATCCACGTAACTAAGGTGTTGCAGAGGAATCAGCTAGTTTTCCATATACAGGAGGTATAGAAGTAACCACAGGAAGGGATCAAAGCTCCCTCTGTAAGGATAAAGCCCCCATAGACTGGATCAGCCTGAATTCCTGTTTCAAAGGTCAGAAGTCCTACTCAAATTAGGTTAAGAAAAATGTAAAGAAATTAGGGCTCACATAAGCGAAAATTCCAGGGGCAGGTCTGACTTTGGCTTTAGGCAAGAATAGATCTGACATTTCAGGGCCTTCGTGTGGAGGTCAGGGCTCCCTCTGTCACTAACTTGCAGACTGGCAGGTTGGCCACAAACACCTCCCACTCACATCCTACCCTCCAAGGGCTCCAGCAGAAGAGACTGTGCTCCTGCAAGCTTTGTGAGAAAAGTCATCTGATCGGCCTGGCTTGGATCCTGGGAGATCATCTCTGAGCCAGTGCCTAGCTGAAGGAAGGAAGTGTGTTCCTGAGTCACATGCTTACACTTGCATATCTGAAGCACCTGGAATAGATTCCCCACATGAGTGTTACCGGAAAGGGGTCCCATTCCAGACCCCCGGAGAGGGTTCCTGGACCTCGCGCAAGAAAGAATTCAAGATGAATCCATAGAGTAAATTGAAAGCAAGTTTATTAAGAAAGTAAAGGAAGAAAGAATGGCTACTTCACAGGCAGAACAGCGGCATGGGCCACTCAGCTGCTTCTATTTCTTGTCACTTCTTGATTACATGCTAAACAAGGAGTGGGTTATTCATGAGTTTTCTGGGAAAGAGGTGGGCAATTCCCGGAACTGAGGGTCCCTCCATTTTTAGACCATATAGGGTAACTTCCTGATCTTGCCATAGCATCTGTAAACTGTCATGGTGCTGGTGGGAGTGTCTTTAGCATGCTAATGCATTATAATTAGTGTATAATGAGCACTGAGGACTACCAGAGGTCACTCTTGTCACCATCTTGGTTTTGTTGGGTTTTCCCGACTTCTTTACTGCAACCGGTTTTATATAAGCAAGGTCTTTATGACCTGTACCTTGTGCCAGACTCCTATCTCATCCTGTGACTTAGAATGCAGCCCAGCAGGTCTCAGCCTCATTTTCCGCAGCTCCTATTCAAGATGGAGTCACTCTGGTTCAAACAACTCTGACAGGAGGAAGGGCTTCTCTTGTCCACAGAAGGAAGCAGGGGATAGCAGGCTTAGATGACTAACCGGCTCTGTCTGTGGACTCTGGGCTCGGTCCTCACTCATTTCTTACCTAAGTGCTGGGCTCCTAATAGGGAGGGTCTCAATAAAACTTTGTCCAATCAGAATAAATGGACAAGTAAGGGAGTATTTGTTCAAAATGTGGGTGACTGAAAGTTGTGAAGTTCTGAGACAGTTCTGGAAAAGGTACCCATACCTTTCAGAAGCCCTATTAGCCTTGAGGAAGGAAGAATGTTGCCAAACATAGAGCTCTTTTGTACTTAGGGCTCTCAGTTTTTCTTCAATCCTTTTTGAGAACCTTGAAGGCATAATTTGTGTTCCAAAACAAAAGGGGCTTTAAAGTCCTTTGAAAAGACGCCCCCAAGGTTTAGGGCATGTTGAATAGCTCTTAGAAAATAGCCTGCGAGTAAGTTAGGTGTAAATGAATGCAAAATACATGTTTTGCCTTTGCTTTGAAACTGGCAGGTTTGGAAATCAAAGGGAAGGCAGCTTGCCTGAGGTGTGGTCAGCCTCCACTCCTAAAAGGAAAGGGCTTGAGAAATCACTGAGGCATCTGGCTAAGCCTGAATGGCTTTGCTTTCTGGTGTGGACGAAATGCCAGTTGCACTCCTACGTTATTTCCCTTCCCATAACAGTTATTTGTTTGTAATTGCATGACTGGAAAGCCGTTTGTGAATATTAAAAGCTGTGTTTTCAGTGTTTGGGTCTATATGTGATTTTTAACTTGTTGCAAGTGGCCTCTGTTCTCAAGGGTGAAGCCAGTCTTTAAGTGAACCTCGATCAGTTTGGATATGGCACTTGTGACCTGTGGCTGTGGGGATGCAGGCACAGGGCTGGCTCAGTTGATGGCAGATGTATGTAACATGTGTGAGTGTTCTCAAACTGTGAATGATCCCGTTGCAATGTGGTTTCTAATTCAGCAGATCGGGGCTGGGTATAGCGAACAGGCAATGCTACTGGTCTGTGGACCACAGTTGGTGGCACAGATCTGGCCTTGCTGCTCCACATAACACAGAGTGTTCAGCCCCCTACTGCCCCCACTGCCTCTAGAGTGGCCCTAGGAGCCACTGGGTTAAACAGACAGCTGCATGGTTCTCACATTGCTCACATGGTTCCTAGGGCTGCGGGTTCTCTGCATTGGAGGGAGCGCTGAACACTGAGCAGGAAATGCACCACATTTCCAGTGGCGTCTTCCTGACAGAGATGCCACCAGGCTGGCTGGGGGACCTCGAGGCAGATGGAGTGGTCTCTTCCCAGTTGCCCTCCTTCTTGTTCTTGCTCCTCCCTGTCCTCTCCTCTGTGCTCTGTGTTCTTGGGTTTTGTAACTATATAAACCATACAGGCTTATAGGAATGCAGAGAGGGAGTCAATTTGTATGGAAGGGAATCAAGTGAAGAGCAGACATTGCCTCCCTGACCCCCCGAATCCCAGTCCCCAAAGGTCAGCTCTGTTAACACATTCTGATTATACCCGCCAGGGTGCTTCAGCTCCCACAGCAGAAACCCCAGCTCCCACTGGCTTAGCTGCAAAGGGGGTTCTTTATCTTGTCCAAGATTGGGCTCTGGGGTTGGTTGATTCAGTTGTTCTTAGCGTTACTGGAGTTCTCTGACTTCTACTCTGGGTCATCCACATCACGGAAGTCATCCTGAGGCTAGTTCTTCTTGAGGTCAGATGGCCACAGTAGCAAGTGGGCAACATGCTTCTGCATTCTTACTGCTGGGGAGAGATTGTTACTCAATCCTCCTCTGTGTCAATCAAGTCTTTCCCTTCAATCTGGATCAATTACAGTGGCCAGTAGATGCCGTGTTCTGATTGTCCAGTCATGTTGGAGCCCTGGAGCTGGAGACTTGAGATCTTCCTAGAAGTGGAAAAAGGGGATTCCCAAACATAGGACTTTTTTAGGAAGGAAGGAAGGAAGGAAGGGGAATGAATGCTGGGTAAAAGGCTTATAGGGTCCACATCCTTCCAGAAGTCTCCAAGTATGTGTGTGTAGTCACGATATTCACTCATTTATTTATGCAGTGTCGACAGCTTGCCAGGTGCATAGATTTGTCCCATTTATGCTAAAAATAAACCATTGAGGGAGGTACCATTCTTTTTCTTGTTTATGGGTAAAAAACCAAGTCAAACACTGTGCAAGTGACTTGCCCACTTACATACTCATACAGCATGTAAGTAGAAGAGCGGAGATTTGAACCCAGGCATTCTGGCTCTCCACTCTTAACCACTGGGTAATTTGGACTCCTAAGTTGCTTCCTGCAGGTTGGTTTTCTCATCTCTGTGCCAACGTTAGAAGCTAGAGATTGGGCTGCACTGTCCCTGCAGTCCCCATGTGTCTCTAACAGAGACGCCATGGGAGATAGAATGATGGGAGTAAATGCAAAATCATGTTTCTGTCCCTAGATCCTAATAACTATTATCACCGCCGGAACGAGATGACCACCACTGATGACCTGGATTTTAAGCACCACAACTATAAGGAAATGCGCCAGGTAAGACCCAGATCACAAAGCCTCATGCCAGGAATTTGTCAAAAAAGCAACATATTATGTGTCCATAAGCACTTAAATTTTTTTTCCCAGAAATTGATGATCAGGGATCTGAATGATCATTTGGTTTGCTGAAGACACACTAAATGCTTGTCATTTCAAGATTCAGGGTTCAGGTGACCAGAGGAAGGCTTCCTGGCTGGCAGATTGTTGAAACACAATTTGAATCCAGGTTCTTCTCAGTTAATATTCTAGGTCTTGAGAATTATTGTGTTTTTGAGTGCTATCACTGATTTAAGGATGTTGGTCATATGCAGAGTTGAAGAAGAAAAAGGATCTAGGATAAGATAGATAATAATAGTGGGAAATATTCACATAGGATCAACTTACATACATGATCACGTTCAGTCCTCCTAATAACTCTAGAAGGGTAGGGACTGTTGTTATTGTTATCTACAGATGGGAAAACAGCACTGAGAGACTATAGCACTACCCCTTATTATTCAGTTTCTCAGAGTTTCAATCTTGGTTGCATATTGGAATCACCTGGGAAAATTTGTGAAGCTACTGATAATTGAGCCCCGTCTCAGGCCAATTAAAGTAGAATCCTTAGGAGACAGGGGCCTGGGGATCCAGATTTTTAAATCCTCTTTTTGTTATTCTGCTGTCCAGCCAGGTTTCAGAACTACTGGTTAATAGCTTCATAGCTCTTAGTGTTTTTAGAAAGAAAAGACAATCCCAGATGAGATTTTTCCCCAGATTTAATTATAGAAACCCAATAGTTCTGAGCTTTTGACAGCATTTGCATACCGAGTGCAGAAGGGGGAAGGGACAGTGTGTTTATTAGGACAAGCTAAAAAGGCAGTACCTACGCTAAGTGCGGTGCCTATGAAATCCTGTTCTGCGCCCACCCCCAGCATGTGCTAGAAAGCATGGGGAGGAGCTGGCAAATGAGAAATCCTTAGAGAGCTAAGAATCTGAAGAGACAGAACATGCAGAAACGTCCTTCTGAATACATTTACAGAACAAGGATTCACCAAGGGCAAATTAACATGGCTCAAAGGGAGGGCTTGTAGGTGCTAAGGGAGGGGAGCAGCCATCCACTACAAATGTGGAAGATGTTTCTGAGGTCAGAGTAATTAAGCGGAGCTCCAATCCCATGGAATGAACAAGCCTGGTTTGTCTTGATGTGATCTAACTTGAGATACTCACACACAGCTTCCAGACACCTGTCAGCACAGACTTAGAGGTGGGATGTGCTAAGAAATCTTCTTGCTGTCTTGCTCTTCAGAAATCAAGATAATGTGTTTGGACTTGAGGGCTGTGAATCATCCCTGCTGCTCTACATTTTTGGGGTATTTATATGGCTCTGCTTGCCATTCCATTTTATGGAGCACTGGTGTGTTAACTCCGCTTTGCTCACTGGACATCTTAGGACAGCTTCTTGAGCTCAGAAATGAGACAAATATCAACTCAGTGCAATTAATGTCAAAAGCAATAAATCCCAATGCATTTAAAATGAGTGAGTTGCACAGAGACTCTAGGTAGCTGTTATCTGTAAATAGTTGTCATGCATGGAGACTTGGGGCTCTTTTCTTACAAGGAAAGCAAGCGGAGTATGCTTCATTACCCTAGGCGACTGATCACTACTGGAGCCAAGAGGGACCTTTGGATAATCAGTGCAGCCCCCTTGGGTGACACTGGGAGACCCCTGTGAGATCCCACAGCTCAGCAGTTATCAACTAGAGACTGTCCAGGAGAGCGCCCATCAATCCTGAAGAGTGTTCAAGCCAGAAATGATTTGCCATTTGGATTCCTGGCTCCTGGGAATGGGAAAGAAGTCAATATTTTGAGCAACTTCCCCATATGGAGTCTGCTAGGTTACTGTAGAAATCTTTCTCTCTCAGGAAAAACTTGTTCATTTTTCCTACTATTGAAAGAGACATTTACAACAAACAAAAAACAAATGAGAAACAGAAGCAGGAAGCAAGAAGTGAAAATAGAAAACCTTATTGCCTTGTACGAGGAAGATAATGAGGGGACTTTTTTTGCAGAGAGCACTGACTTGCAAGGCACAGTTCCAGGCAGTGGGGAGCTGCAGGTGGTTGGGGTGGAGAAGGGAGGAGGAGAGGAAGGAGAAAGTCCTGACATTGACACTATAAGGCGGAGAAAGGGAATTATTCCAAGAAAATACTGAGGACCTTCATAGCGTGTGTTGCAATTTATACTTGCTTAATTGCTGGTTTATATGTACATTGCTTGTCTCCCTCACTTGGGACAATGAGGGAAGAGACCCTGTCATTTTATCATCCATAGTGTACACTTGATCAATCTGTGTATTTGAGGTCCTTACAGTCATGGGGGATGGGAGAGAGAAGGGAGCCATCTGCTTGGCCGTGGTTTGGAAGGTTTTGGTTGCAGAGGGGGTCAGCTGTCATCCAATGTGGATGGCTGGCACTGGCAGGCAGGGGTGGTGGGAGGGTGCTCTGAGCAGAGAGGACAGCAAGAGTGAAGGCATGGGGTCAGAGCCGACAGGTGTGTTCTGTGACAATTTGCAGGCAGCTAGGAGGAGGCTGGTCCTGAGTGCCAGGAGAGGCTTTTGTCCTGATGCAGGGGTCTGTGGAGGTTCTTTAGGTGGGCAGAGCTGTCTTTCTGGAAGTTGTATGGAGGGCGGGCCTCTGTGCCTGAAGAAGGATGAGAGGAGAGGCATTTCTGAGGCAGGCTGCCCAGTGGAGGTCACCCGTTGGAGTGAGTTGGGGAGAGAGAGAGGCCTGGTGTGCTTCTGTGGAGAAAAGGAAGAAGTGATTTTGAGGACAAGGTTAATGACCTACTTTGGTTTGGGCACAGTGTTGTCAGGTCCCAAATGCCCAGGAAGTACTGGCTGATGGCCCATATGTAGACAGTGTGATATGGGTGGAAAAAAGTAACATAGGCAGACACAGGCTGGAAGGCAGCCATCTAATGACATTGATTTCCAGGGCAACTAAGGATGGCCGGGGACATCAGGCTGTGGGGACCATGGCTGACCCACCCACTTGCACCACACTCAGCCTGACCCTGTGGGGACAGGAAGCCAGGGCGGAGCAGCAAGCCTTTAGATCCAGACACACCCAACTCCGTTCCTTCCCTCTTCCCTTCTTCTGGAATTTCCTTTCCATTGGGCCAGGTGCGGTGCCTGTTTCTCAGACAAATGAGGAACGATGGCAGAAGAGAACTTTCCTCTTCTCCACTCTCCTCTTTAAAAGACAAACAAACAAAACAAAACAAAAACTTGCATTCACTGGATAAACAATATTGTGTCAGCATCAAATGCAAACCAAAAGCCTAAAGACAAATCCTCCACAAACCCACTACTCTAAAAAAAAGGCAGTTTTCATTTTCTCCCCATTTCCATCCGGTGTTTGAACTTCTGTATTCACAGAATTCCTACGGTTTTGATGAGAGGATAGTTACATCTTGGCCCTGTGTTTCTCAGCGAATATTGGATCATTAGCCATTTTCCATGCTGTCTTCATAATTGTGATTGTGAGGTTGCAGAATGTTCTGGTGAGTGGATGCATCATACTTTTCTCAGCTTCTTTCCTGCTCTGGAGCATTTGGATTATCTCCCAATTCATAACTTTTAATGAATACTGACAAAGTATGAAACATGCCACAACAAGTGTCACTGCGCATAACATTTTACCATCTTTATGAAAAATTTCCTTCTGATATTTTGCCAGAAATTGAGGCTCTTGATTCTATATCCTTCAGTAGAGAGTGAAGCAGCAGAGCCTGGGATTCAGTAGACACTAGGATGCAAAGTTTATTTCCATCTCAGAGTTGGGAAAACAGAGTCTTGAAGAGACCAAGAGTCTTGCAAACCCTGGTACTTTCTAAGATGGTGTTTCTCAACATTCTTTTTCATTACTACCCACCTAGGGAGACTTTTCAGACTTCTTTTCTTTTCTTACTCACTCTCCCTCCATTATATTAAATATTAAGAAATAGGATTTTGCCAGATAGGGTTGAGCTTTGGGGGACCACAAAGCATTGTAATACCTAAGACTTTTTTAGCCACAGTTTTCAGTCCCTTGGGGTGATGTCATCCCTTTTGAATGCATGTTCTGAGGCCATGGTGAAAATTCTATTCCTTACTCTGACTGAAGTCATCAAGACTCAAACATTTACCACAAAGACGCAAACTCCAAAAAAAATCTTTGACCCCTTTCAAGAAGAAATGTATTCCTTTACAAGAATTAATTGTGTTTAAATGGGAAACTTCATTCCTGGGGATGTTCATGGTTGCCTTGCTCAGAAGAGCAGAGTGGCCACCACCCGTGTCTTTGATGGTGCTGGTAGCCACTGGAGAGATGCTTCCTGGCATTGCAGAGGGCCACCGTGCAGAGAGAATTGTAAAGAAACTTCACTGAGAAGAAGATTCTTCAAAGGCCCATGGTCTCATGTGGGAAAGATGCTTATGACACCATGGCACAGTGGCATGCACTTTGTTAACCAATACTTTGCCATCGGTGGGAAAGTGTGGCTGATATGAAAGTACAGTGACAGTGGGTAGAACATAAGGAGGTCATTCTGATGACTCGTGGCCCAACCATCTTCCCATGCCATGGCTAAGTGTGCATCTCAAGGGAAGGTGATGTTTTTCTTCTTCCAGTGTCAAGGTCGTGATCTCTAGTACTGACAGCACATTTCTCCCACAGCTAATTGGAAGGGGTTAGGGTAACAGTGAAGGAAGCCAGCCTGGGCTGAATGCTTGCATTCATTGCCTAGTTCATGATGAGCCACCAGGCTTTATGTCCGTAGAGATAGTTACTGATCCCAATGTAAGACAGTGAATTGCCTGCCAGTTAGGATGTGCTAAGGTCGATGCTGTTGGCTGAGAATGACTGCATCAGCAGGGACGAGTATATGGGGTCTCAAAGGAGATGGCAAGTATGCTGTGGCCATCAGAATGGTCACAGTGTGCAGCAAATAAAACAAGCAGCAGAGATGCACTGGTTCTCATTTCTCTACTACACCTTCATGGTCAGATAGGGGTAAGGGAAGAGCCCTGAAAGGCCAAAGTCCTGGCTTCTCCTGCTCCCAGCTGGGTGACACAGGGTAAATTATTCGATGGCTTTGTGGGCCTTAGTCTCCAAGTCTGTGGAATGGGAAAAATCTCCTCTGCCTTCTCTACTTTACCTGCCAGTCATGATGATGAGACTTAGTAGAGAAATGGAACGTATTGTTCCTGTTCTTTTTAACACAATTGGTGACGTTATTACTGTGTCTTTTATTAAAACATGGTGCTATTCATATGTGGCCCCCTGCTGTCCTGGCAGTGTCTGTCTTCATGGTGATGGCTGTAGAAGCTACATGTCCTTTGCATGTTGCTTCTCCGTTTATGATAGGTTTCTGTTGTAGCATTCTTGGGAATAAGAGTCCTTGTAGCCAGCTTTCTCTCACCTAAATATTGTGACATAAAGTGAGTTATCATAAAGGGAAGCCTGTTTTAACCCCTGGAGCAGTAAGAGAGTTAGGCCCTGAATTCCCAGTCAAGGCTGCACCTGTCACCTCTCATAGGCATGTCATAAAAGCCAGGCTATAGTAAATCTTCCCACTCCTTTAGAAACGCTCCTTGATGCTCATTAAACCACTCTTCCCAGTCATTACAGAATGTTGTGTTATGAAAGGCATATGAAGCACACAGCCATATAACTCCAACGTATCATAAATTTTACATAATACCAATTTTCCAGTTCTAATAGATTTCAACCCACCATAAAATTTGCAACAGATTTGTTTATCTACACTTTACAAGGACATTTTATGGATAATTCGGTTGATCCGATTTTTTGGCAGCTTGCTAGAACGCACTCAGTTCCACGCCACCCCGCTGTGGGCCATGCCCTTCCACTGTTCTGCATCAATTCAGTTCCAGCTCAGCTTTCAGAAGGCCACGGGCCTCCCTAACGGGCACCTGCCCACCGGCCACCCTGACCAGGATGGCCTTCCTGTGTGTTTCTGCAGCACCTGGGCGTCCTTCCTGGTCTTTAACACACGGTCATGAAATTGTCCCTGGAACTCTCTGGCCCTTACTGCATGGTCTGGTGCCTGGCTCAAAAAAGAGATGCCCTTTGAATCAGATCTTCTTTCACTTGGGTATTGATAAACAAATTTAGCCTAGCAAATCACAGCTACTTGCAGTGAACTCACAGATACTCGTTCAGTGACGTGAGGCAAGGCAGCCTCTAGGGACAGGGTGTCTCTGGCCTTTGACCTTTAGGGTAGCCTTTTCTCCTGTGACTTGCAGAGCCCTTGGTACCTCCTTTGGCCCCTGGTCTCATTTTCCCAGACCTCAGCTATCAGTGTGTTGAGCTGACTAAAAAGGCAAAATTCAGAAAACAGCATGCATTTATTTCACTTCCTTGCTGAAGCCTGCTTTTCCTACCATTTAACCCCATGATTCCTGTTGTCATGGTGACCCAATGCTCTCCTGACTTAGTGGCAATGAACTGGGTCATTGCATGCCTCTTATTGGCTGTGTGCTGCAAGCTCCAGGAGGGAAGGAGCAGTGTGTATTTGCTCAACCCAACAATGTAGATGCTCATTAAATTATGAGAAAAAGTTGATATTAAGATACATGTATTTGGTCAGGCATAAAAGATAAAAGGCTGAGTCTGTCTCCTCAATGATCTGCAGTGTAGTGAGTGGGCAATAAAGAAGCAGGAAATCACAGTGAGAAAAGTAATCACCACCACGGAGGGAGGTGAGAACCACAACCAGGGAAGTGAGATCCACAACAAAGGAAGTGATAACCACAACCAGGGGAATGATGACCACAATGAGGGAGGTGATGACCACAACCAGGGAGGTGATAACCATGACCAGGGAAGTGATAACCACAATGAGGGAGGTGATGACCACAACCAGGGAGGTGATAACCACAACCAGGGAAGTGATAACCACAATGAGGGAGGTGATAACCACAACCAGGGAAGTGGTAACCACAATGAGGGAGGTGATGATGACCACAACCAGGGAGGTGATAACCACGACGAGGGACCTGATGACCACAATGAGAGAGATAAAAACCACAACCAGGGAGGCAATAACCACAACCAGGGAGCTGATAACCACAATGAGGGAGGGGGTGACCACAATAACAGCGATAAGAACCACAACCAGAGAGGTGATAACCACAATCAGGGAAGTGATAACCACAACCAGGGGAATGATGACCACAAAGAGGGAGGTGATGCTCACAATCAGAGAGGTGAGAACCACAACACGGGAGGTGGTGACCACAAACAAGAGAGGTAAGAACCACAACCAGGGAGGTGAGAACCACAACCAGGGGAATGAGGACCACACCCAGGGGAGTGATAACCACAATGAAGGAGGGATGACCACAACCAGAGAGGTGATAACCACAACCAGGGAGGTGATAACCACAACCAGGGAGGTGATAACCACAACCAGAGAGCTGATAACCACAATGAGGGAGGTGGTGACACAATAAGAGTGATAAGAACCACAACCAGAGAGGTGTTAACCACAATCAGGAAAGTGATAACCATGACCAGGGGAGTGATGACCACAAAGAGGGAGGTGATGATCACAGTAAGGGAAGTGATAACCATGACCAGGGGAGTGATGACCACAATGGAGGAGGTAATGACCACAGTAAGGGAGGTGATAACCATGACCAGGGAGGTGATGACCACAACCAGGGAGGTGGTAACTACACCCAGGGGAGTGATAACTGCAACCAGGGGAGTGATAACCATGACTAGGGAGGTGACAACTACACCCAGGGAGGTGATAACTACACCCAGGGGAGTGATAACCAGAACAAGGCAGGTGATGATCACAACCAGAGAGGTGATAACCACACCCAGGGAGGTGATAACTGCAACCGGGGGAGTGATAACCATGACCAGGGAGGTGGTGACTACAACCAGGGAGGTGAGAACCACAACAGTGAAGGTGAGAACCACAACCAGGGTAGCAATAGCTATAGCAATGGAGGTGATAACCACAACCAGGGAGGTGATAACCACAACCAGGGAAGTGATAACCACAACGAAGGAGGTGATGATCACAACCAAAGAGGTAATAACCACAACCAGGGAGGTGATAGCCACAACCAGGGAAGATGTCACCATAACCAGGGAGTTGATAATCACAACCAAGTATGTGATAGCCACAACCAGAGAGGTGATAGTCACAACTAAGGAAGGTGTATTCCTTCATTCTCATGCTGCTATGAAGAAATACATGAGACTGGGTAATTTATAAAGAAAAGAGTTTTAATTGACTCAGAATTCTGCATGGCTGATAAGGCCTCAGGAAACTTACAATAATGGCGGAAGGCACCTCTTCACAGGGCATCAGGAGACAGAATGAGTGCTGAGTGAAGGGGGAAGCCCCTTAATAAAACCATCAGATGTTGTGAGAACTCACTATCAGAAGAACAGCATGAGGGAAACCACCCCCATGATTCAATTACCTCCCACCCGATCCCTTTCATGACATGTGGGGATTATGGGAACTATAATTCAAGATGAGTTTTGGGTGGGAACACAGCCAAACCCTATCAGCAAGTATCTCAGTCCATTCATGCTAAAATATTGTAACCTGAGTAGCTTATAAATAACAGAAATCTATTCAGAGTTCTAGAGGTGGGAATGTCCAAGATCAAGTTACTGGCAGATCTAGGGTCTGGTGAGGGCTCACTCTCTGGTTCACAGGGCCATCATCGTGCTGCATCCTCCCATGGCAGATGGGCAAACAAGCTCCTTTGGGCCTCTTTCGTAAGGACACTAATCACCTCCTAGAGGGCCTAGCAATTCATGCATTGGGGATTAGGTTTCAGCCTATGGATTTTGAGAGACATAACATTTGGAGGATAACAGGAAGTGATAGCCACAACCAAGGGGTGTGGAAAGTACAGGACCGGGTGGGGGCAATGGCCAGGAGTTTCCTCCTAGGGGGGCGATGACAGAGCGGGTGCTGGAAGGAAAGTAGGCACTTTCCAGGGCAGAGGGATATAAGGAGAGTGTTCTGGGCAGAGGCGATAGCAGCTGGGGTGTGCAGAATGTGGGGGCGCTTGGGAGGCTGTGGAGGAAAGCAAGAGGTGTCCGTCTTCTTGGGAGCTCTGTCCTTTTAGTGCATCGTCATCAGTGCTTAGAGTTTTTGATTCACCTTGTTTTTCAGTTGATGAAAGTTGTGAATGAAATGTGTCCCAATATCACCAGAATTTACAACATTGGAAAAAGCCACCAGGGCCTGAAACTGTATGCTGTGGAGATCTCAGATCACCCTGGGGAGCATGAAGTCGGTGAGAAGGGCCCCTCTGGGATGCTTGGCCCCTTCATCTTTGGTACTCATGTAAACAGTTAGGAGACTGTTCACCCTATGAGAAGATTCATGCCACAGGGCATCCAGCTGTCCACACCACTGCTGTCTCACGTAGACAGATTTTGCCCATGTTGGCTCTGTGAACCACTCATCTTATGATATGGACTGTAGAATTATTTACACTGGAAATACCCATCTTTTCTCCAAATGGAGCATATTTCATTCTCTGAGGTCCACCTCTGAGACCAATCACAATAGCCAAAGAAGAAAGTGGCTGAGGTGGGCAGGACAGAATTTCCTCCTCCTTCAGGATTCCCTGATCATTAATGGCTCATATTAGAGGAGCTTCTCCCCATTCTTAAAAAAATTCAATTATATTTTTAGATATTTCCTGTTTTCAGACATTTCCCATTCAGTCACTCCCCAGCCTGCACCTGTATAGGTCAGATGGGCTTCTCTGTTTTTCTTTTTGGTAAATCTGGGAGCTGTTTAGAAATCTGCTGATATTTAGGTGCAAAGATTTGGCTGATTTACTTTAACATTCATCAGGGTCTCAGGAGTTCCTCTCTGGAAGTGGTTTTTTTGGTTTGTTTGTTTTTTTTTGTTTGTTTGTTTGGTTTTTTTTTGAGATGGAGTTTTGCTCTTGTTGCCCAGGCTGGAGTGCAATGGCACAATCTCGGCTCATGGAAACCTCTGCCTTCTGGGTTCAAGCAATTCTCCTGCCTCAGCCTCCTGAGTAGCTGGGATTACAGGCATGTACCACCATACCCAGCTAATTTTTGTATTTTTAGTAGAGACAGCGTTTCTTCATGTTGGTCAGGCTGGTCTTGAACCCCCAACCTCAGGTGATCCACCTGCCTTGGCCTCCCAAAGTGCTGGGATTACAGGAGTGAGGCACCACACCCAGCAGGAGTTTATTTTAAATGGTAAAAACTTTATCTGCTGGTAAAATCACATTTCCTCAAAAGCAGTAGCTTTGCCAATGAGGGAAGGAGATGTGTTGTCAGCTCGAGCCCAGCACTGATAAATACCAGGCCCTTGTCCTTTCTGACTGCTGTAACAAAATATCAGAGGTTGGGAAATTTCTAAACAACAGAACTTTATTGCTCACAGTTCAGGAAGCTGGGAAGTCCAAGGTCAAGGCACGGGCAGATTCAGTGCCTGGTGAGGGCTGTTCCTCTTAAGACCCCTTCTTGTCTTACATGGCAGGAGCAGAAGGTCAAAAGTGCCTGGCTAGTTCTCTGGAGCCCTTTTATAAGAGGAGTTATCTTTTCATCACCTCTTGAAGGCACCACCTCTTTTATTTTTTTTCTCTTTTTGAGACAGGGTCTCATTCCGTCTCCCAGGCTGGAGTACAGTGGCACAATCTTGGCTCATTACAACCTCCACCTTTTGGGCTCAAGCAATCCTCCCACCTCAGCCTCCTGAGCAGCTGGGATTACAGGTGTGCATCACCATGCCCTGCTAATTTTTTTTATTTTTTATTTTTTAGAGTTAGGGTTTTGCCATGTTGCCCAGGCTGGTCTTGAACTCCTGCACTGGAGCCATCTCCCAAAGTGCTGGCATTATAGGTGTGAGCCGCTGCGCCCGGCTGGCCCCTCCTCTTAATACATTTGATCTTAACTTCCAGGATATGAATTCTGGGGGGACACATACATTAAACCATAGCACCCTGAGATTTTAAAAGCTGAGCTTTGAAAGAGAAAATACCTAAAGAAAGCCCACTTTACACTGTGTCACTGCTGATTTGCCCTGATGGACTATTCTCTGCTTATATTCATTTGTCTTTGTTAAACTTAATAGGAAGTTATTTTAAGAAAAATAATTGCCTCCCAAAAGAGAGGCACTGATTGCTACGGCTTGTGCTCAACTTGTGAATGTTAAGCCCTAAGCACTATGTTATTTGATCTGTTCTTGGTACGTAAAAATGGACATTATTCCCCTGTGACAGGTGTCATGTCAGATTTTTCTACACATTTTCTTACATACCTGACTGTCTGGGAATAAGACAGTTGTCCTGATGTCATTTTAGAGGTTTGTTTGAAAGAACAAATAGGTCAAAAACGGTAAGCTTATATTATTCAAGACTTTCCCCCCAACACAATGTGACAAGCACCGTTTGGCCCTAAGTGTTTCAACATGAACCTGTGCTTCTCTCTGTCTTTGAGTAAAGGTGAGCCCGAGTTCCACTACATCGCGGGGGCCCACGGCAATGAGGTGCTGGGCCGGGAGCTGCTGCTGCTGCTGGTGCAGTTCGTGTGTCAGGAGTACTTGGCCCGGAATGCGCGCATCGTCCACCTGGTGGAGGAGACGCGGATTCACGTCCTCCCCTCCCTCAACCCCGATGGCTACGAGAAGGCCTACGAAGGGGTAATGGCCCTGGCCCATCTCACCCAATAGGACATGGGCAGCGAGGCCCCAGCTCCAGAGTATGTCTGGCCCTAGGGTTATGCAAAATTCCACTTTCCGAGCTTTATTTATTTATTTATTTTTTGAGTCGGAGTCTCCCTCTGTTGCCCAGGCTGGAGTACAGTGGCGTGATCTCCGCTCACTGCAACCTCTGCCTCCTGGATTCAGGCGATTTGCCTCAGCCTCCTAAGTAGCTGGGATTACGGCCGCCAGCCACCATGCCCAGCTAATTTTTGTATTTTTAGTAGAGAGGAGGTTGGCCAGGCTGGTCTCAAACTCGTGACCTAAGGTAATCCACCAGCCTTGGCCTCCCAAAGTGCTGGGATTACAGGTGTAAGCCACCGTGCCTGGCCACACGAGTTTTATTTTTGAGTGTCTCTGCTGAGGCAGGGAAGCCTACAAGGTTTATGAAAGGTGCAAAGCAGGCATTGAGAATGATGGTGGCCTTGAGAGGTGGACATGCCGACCAACTGGAGGACGTGAAGATGAGCAGCAATATTGCTATATACACAATGATAATGGAATCCAATAGTAACACTTTATGTTGGCTAAGCACTTAATCATGGCATGTGTTAGCCTTGATTATTACCTTTAATCTTCTCATCAGTCTTCTGAGGATAGTTGTTTTATTATTCTGATATGTTCTTTATATTTTGTGTTCCAATTATGATATAGAATGTATATAGGTTATAGGTGTGCATAGAATATGCATATGTACAGAATTATGTATAAAGAGAACATATAGTTAGTATTATGTTGTGTTGTGTATTGACAGTGATATATCTCAATACCTGGGAATACAATGGAAAATTATATTAAAACAAGGGTACCTATCAAATGCAAGCTTTACAGTATAGAAATGTGGTCACATTTATTGGTGCAGATATAGTCAGTTAGGAATTTGCATTGCTAAATAGTGAGCCAGAATCATGGGCAGGCAGGGAGAATGCATTACTGTGGTGGCCATTGATGAGTTCATTGCTACTCAGAGGTTCACCTGGCCAGTATAGAAGAGAGGAAGGTAGGGGTGGAAAAGGAACCTAATGCTTTTTAAGCACTTCCATGTGGCAGGGGTGGTTCTCTGCATTCCCTCTTTGGAGTAATTTGGCTGAACTATCTATCACCCACCAAATATTAATAGGAAGTTTTTCAATATTCTCCTTTAGATGCCATCTTTGGGTCAAAGGGCATCTAGAGGCTTAGAGACATTCCCCAAGGGGAAGTGGAGACAGATGCATCTTGTATGGTAGAGGGTCCGCGTTGTCCTGCAGCCTGTGCATTCTTCACACTCTCACTTGTCTCCAGGGCTCGGAGCTGGGAGGCTGGTCCCTGGGACGCTGGACCCACGATGGAATTGACATCAACAACAACTTTCCTGATTTAAACACGCTGCTCTGGGAGGCAGAGGATCGACAGAATGTCCCCAGGAAAGTTCCCAATCACTATATTGCAATCCCTGAGTGGTTTCTGTCGGAAAATGCCACGGTGAGTCAAAATACCCGTCATCTGTAAAGCAGCCAAAGGCAAGGCTTAACCTCCATTGGTATTTGCAGAGGATAGCACATTTAAGAAAGAGACAAAACTGTTTTTTTCTTTCATGTTTTCTCCAAAAGCAGAGAAGTATGCTAGATAATAACTACCTTTTAGGTGGATATATGGGGAGATTCTTCATAGAGGAGAAATCATCTAATTGTATTTCTTAACAAGCACATGGAGCTTCAAAACCAAAACAATCTCCCCTGAATTGCACATGTTTGTTACTACCTTTATTATCTTTCTCACTGTCGGTTATATTACTAAGAAATTATCCTTAGCCCTCACTGATTGCTTAATATATCTTATTTTTTATTTTAGTACATTCCCTTGGGTTTACTACATGTGGTGTTTCTTTGGAAAGAAAAATGAAATTAGATGAGAAATATTTCCCCAGATTTCTTAGGTCTTGTTTTACAAAGAGTATGTTGTAGAAGAAATAATTCTCCCATACCTCTTATTGTCTTTCCTGGTAATCATAGTTGAGCTCCTTACTCTGATTCTTTGATCTTAAACACCCTTCAAGAGTTCTACCTTTGTTGATATATAAGTTAGTGTTAGGTTCAACTGCAGCAACAGAAAAATCAAAATAGTGCCTTAACAAGGTAAAAGTTTCTTTCTTTCTTCACATAAAAGTACCCTGGAAGCCAGCCAAGGGCGTGCCAAGTAGAAACCTGGTAATCATCAGGAACCCAGGATTCATCTCTCTCTCTCTGTCTCTGCCATGTCAGCATGTGACACTCATCTTCAAGGTCATAATCCAGGGTGGCAGCTGGTGCTCCAGCTGTCATGTCTCTGAAGGAACAGGAGAGAAAGGGCTTGGGGAAAAGAAAAAGTTTTCTCTCAGATAATTCAATTTCCTATAAGCGGTTCTACATAATACTTCTGCTTAACTCTCACCTGCCAGAATTCAGTTGCACGTGGTATCAACCACTGCAAGGAAGGCTGGGAAATGCTATATTTTAGACAAGCATATTGCAAGCTCAAAACAAACAAACAACAACAACAAAAGATCGGACTTCTACTGGGGATTCAAGGGAGCTGGAGAGAGGACAGCTGCTCTCCCTTGGCATTCCAGCCCCCAGCACAGCACATGTGGGTGCCACGTGCTGGAGGAGGAGCAGCAGGGTGGGCTCCTTTAGTAACTCACAGTACAGGGTCATCCAGGCCCTCCAGAAGTGAGCAGTAGGGTGATGAAGACAGACGGCGGCAATGCCACTTGGTTCAGTTAGGATGCCCAAGGGTGCTGATGCGGGCAGGAGACTAGGGAGGCCCCTGAGTCTTCCATCTTCTAAATCTGCTCTCATGTTTCCCACAGAACCTGTTTTAGTTGTTTTTTGTTCATTTGTTTGTTTTTCCACCTAACATCCTAATGACACCTGGCAAAGTTGAGAATTCAAGCTGTGTTATACTTTGGGAACACTTAGACCAAAATTGGAATTTGGTTGCCAGCTTTCTTAGCCACTAGGCTGTAAGAACTAAGTAATCCTTTTAGCACAACTGTACAGAGTCTCTGGATGTTCAGTCTTTGCTTTTAGACTAGAATTTAGTTATTTGAGCTTGTTGTCTAGAACTACAAGGAGAATTACACAATTCTATCATCACCAAAACTTTTCTCAATTGTGGATAGATTAGATAGATAAGAAATCAGCAAAGATAAAGATTTGAATAACAAGGCTAACAGGTTTGACATAAGGTACGTATAAGAATTCTATAACCAATGATTAGAGAATATTCTTCTCAATAATCCTGTAGCATTTTAAAAAATTGATGATAAACTGGGCTTATAAGGGAAAGCCCAACAAATTTCAGAGAATAGGTGTCAGACAGACCTTGTCTCACCACCATACAATTAAACTGGAAGGTTGTAATAAGATTAATGAAAACCTCATCATGTATTTAGAAAATAAAAAACTTCTAAAGAATAAGTCAAAGAAAAAAATACTGGCGACTAAAAAATAATTAGAACTGAATAATAACGAAAATATTGCATATGAAAATTTGTGGATTACAGCAAAGAATAGTGCTTTAGGGAAATTTATAACTTTAAGTTATTACATTGCAAAAGAAGGCTGAAAGTTAACTAACTTAAGAAGTTAGCAAATAAATAAATTAATTAATAACAGAAGAAACCCAAAGAAAGGGAGATTAATTTAAAAACAAGGGCATTGGGAGGCTTAGACAGGCAGATCACTTGAGATCAGGAGTTCAAGACTAGCATGGCCAACATGGTGAAATCCTGTCTCTACTAAAAATACAAAAATTAGCCAGGCGTGGTGGTGCACAACTGTGGTCCCAACTACTTGGGAGGCTGAGGTAGGAGGATCGCTTTAACCTGGGAGGTGGAGGTTGCAGTGAGCTGAGATTGTGCCACTGCACTCCACCCTGGGCAACAGAGTGAGACCCTGTCTCAAAAAAAAAATTAAAATACATAAAATAGATAAAAAGCAAGGGCAAAAATCAATGAAATGATAGGAAACAAAGAAATAATATGAAGTGATTTGTCTATAGAAAGGTGTGTTTGACAAAATTTAACAATTATTCACAATACTATCTCACCAAATTCTGAATATAGCTTTTAGTGTAAGGAAGGCTATTTTAGGTAAGATACAAATGGCATTAATCATAAAAGATTAGTAAATTCGACTACATGGAGATAAGAAAGCCTGTTCATCAAAAGATTTGAAAAACTGTGACAACCTACAAATTGGGAGGAGTTATTTATAAATTATATAACTGAGAAAGTTGAAAATTTAAAAGCTGAAGAATAACAAATAATAAAAATATGAACAATACAGTAGAAAAATGGACAAAAGGTAAGAGAGGAGGAAACAGAGTTAATAAACATGACAAGATGTTCTACCTCACTAGTACTAAGGAAACGCAGATGAGAGAACATTATATGTCCATTGTTTGGCAAAAGTAAAAAGCCCCCAGTGTGGGAGGGAATACGGGACAGTAGATTTCTTATACATTGCGGGTGAGTATACACTGGCATAATGATTTTGGAAAGTAACTTGATTATCTTGTAAAGTAGAATATTTCTATATCCTATGCCTCTGCAATTTCACTTCTGGTGATATGTGCAAGATAAATTCCAACACATATGTACCAGAAGACAGTAAAAGAAAGTTCAAAGCAACACTGTTCGTTATAGCAAAAGATTGAAAATTACCAGTGCCCGTCATCTAAGAATAGGTATTAACACATTAAATGAGATCGCCATATTGAAGTGAAAAAAGCCTGGAAATAGCTTTATTCAACAATAGGATGAATCTGGGAACCACAAAACTAAGTGGGAGGAAAAAAGAAATTGCAGAAGGCAACCAGCAGTATAGTTGCGCCCCTCTGCCCCCACCTTTTTTTTTTAGATCAAAAGCAAGTAAAACCAAACGATATATTTTGAGGTATACACATATGGGATAAAACAAAAGAGACAGAATGAGAATCACATCACTTAGGATACAGTGGGTGCCTCCGAGTGGGAGGCAGGAGGGTGGATAGGTAGGATGGTGTAGGCACACACAACAGAAATTGTTAGTGAGGTCTGTGGTTGGATGGTGGGTTCACAGGTGTTTTCCATATTGAAATAAATAACAGAAGGGAATCCCAGCACTTTGGGAGGCTGAGGCGGGCAAATCACGAGGTCAGGAGATCGAGACCATCCTGGCCAACATGGTGAAAACCCATCTCTACTGCAATACAAAATATTAGCCAGGCGTGGTGGTGTGCACCTGGAGTCCCAGCTAGTCAGGAGGCTGAGGTAGGGGAATCGCCTGAACCCGGGAGGCGGAGGTTGCAGTGAGCCAAGATCGCGCCACTGCACTCCAGCCTGGCCACAGAGCAAGACTCCGTCTGAAATAAATAAATAAATAAAACCAGAGGGGGACCAAGCACAGACCAACAGTGATGCTGTGCAATGAATTAAGCTCTCTCATTGGTCCAATCCAGGGCCCCCGATGTGTTTAAACAAAAACAGCAACACTTAATGAATCCCAAGTCCATTTCATCCCTTACTCAGTTTTCTATACTGCATGGTGAAATGATTTCCAATATCTTCTTTGTCATTGTCGATTTGATCTTACTGAGATTATCTTCACAGGGATTAGCAATTTATGATAAATACTTGTTTCACTGATCAATGTTTGACCATATCGAACTTTCAAATTTTAGCTTTTAACATCGTTTTCTTTTTTTCTTGAATTTCATTGTTAAATGATGTCAAACATGCAGAATTAGGGAGGAAGCTGCCCAGGATCGCCATGGACCCATCTCAGCTCTGACACTTGACCAGTTCCTGTTTCATCCACATATTCCCTCTCTTTCTCCTCCTACCCCAGATTACTGAAGCTAAACCCAGGCATCATAGCATTTCCTTTGTAAAGATTTCAGTAGGTATCTCTAAAAAATAAAGGCACTCTTTTACAAACATAAGGCATTACCGTTATTATATCAAAATAAAATATTCCTTAATATTGTCAAGTATCTGGTCAGTGCTCACATTTCCCCTGTTATTCCCCCCTCCCCAAGGTTGTTTAAATCAAGATCCAAACAAAGCCCGTTCATTTTGATTGGTTTATGAGTCTTTCTAAGTCTCCTTCACATTTTCCCAGAATTGATTTTGAAATTCTGAACTTTACTAAGATTATTCCACAAAAGCACTGCTTTTTCGACTATGTTCCTGTTTGACAGCTGGGGAGATAAAATGACTTCCTGCTCATTTTACTCGTCCATTTGGGATGTTCACAGGTGGCTGCCGAGACCAGAGCAGTCATAGCCTGGATGGAAAAAATCCCTTTTGTGCTGGGCGGCAACCTGCAGGGCGGCGAGCTGGTGGTGGCGTACCCCTACGACCTGGTGCGGTCCCCCTGGAAGACGCAGGAACACACCCCCACCCCCGACGACCACGTGTTCCGCTGGCTGGCCTACTCCTATGCCTCCACACACCGCCTCATGACGGACGCCCGGAGGAGGGTGTGCCACACGGAGGACTTCCAGAAGGAGGAGGGCACTGTCAATGGGGCCTCCTGGCACACCGTCGCTGGAAGTAAGCCTCCCTCTGGGGGAGAGTGGGCTGCGGGCGCAGGAGGACGCTGCAGGGGTCTCCTCCTGGCCCTCCTGGTGTCACTACTGTCCTGTTGTCACTAAGTGGTGGCTGCCACGGTGGAGCACTTAGGACCTGCCAGCACTTTCCTAAGCACAACACTCAGGCTCTCCTTCCATCCTTGCCCCAGTCTCACTTTCCAGTGCTCAAAGGAGGTAACTGGGGCTGGAGACCCAAAGGGATCTGCTCCAGCAAGAAAGGCACAGGGCTGGGGTCTCTGACTCCGTGGCCTGTGCTTAGCCTCCAAGCTATTCAGATTTGATAGGGTTAGAGATGGGTAAAATTGGAGTTAATGGCAATATTGGACAACAACAAAAAGAAACCCCAACCCAGTGAAGGGGTGGAGAGCATGCTGGTGCTGGCGCTGGAGCCCAGGTTTTTCTTATCTTAGCTGTAAGAGCTATTCTGTTCTTGGGTGATGTCCTGTGTGTAAACCCACAGAGGGGGCCAGGCATCCATCCCAAGCTCAGCTGTGAAGGGACTCTGAGCTGCAGACTGAACCTGTGGTGAGGACGGTTCCATTCATACCTGCTGTCCTCCAGCGGCCAGCGGGATGGCCCGTCACACTCATACCCACAGCCTGCAGTCAACGCCGACTGTGTGCTGCATGGGGAATTCAAAGTATTGCTCCTGGCATCCACTCAGGACTGTAGAGGCTCCCAGGAGAGACTTCAGAAATTCCCTTACAGCAGCCAGAGGGCCCCGCGGTCCACATGTCAGGACAAGCACTTTGTTTCCTGTCTCAGGGCTGTTCCCTAAGCCAGGGGGGATGAGGATGTCCCATTTCCGAAGTCCCTCTGCATTGACTGCAGGACCCCAGGCATAATGCTTCTTGCTTGTTTCCTTCCCTTTGTGAGGGTTGGTCAAGACAGTGATGAATTTGCAAAATATTTTCATGTCAGACTGGGGGTTCAAATCCCACTCTATCACTGGCCCTGCTGTGTGATGCAGGGCCAGTTACTTAACCTCTCTGAACCCTTGCACTTTTTCATTTGTAAAAACGGGCATGATGATGAAGAGGAGGAGGAGGATGGTGGTGGTAGTACCAGCTCCCTCTAGGAAGCTGTGAGGATTACGCAGGTGGAAGATGTGGATGTGCTTGACGTGTGGCTCACAGAAACAGTCGTGATAAGTTCCCATCCCCTGCGGACTCCCCTCTGCAGTAACACGGCTGCTGTGAAACCTCAAATGAGCACATCCTTATTGTCGGTTTCACTGTACTGATAAGCATCAATATTATTTGACTTTGTTAGAAACTCAGCCTTCACCTACTTTTCAAGTATGTTCCCACCCTTGGGAAAAGAAAAACAAAGTAGAAATACTTGTTTCCCTGGCCATTTTAAAACATGTACAGAAAGCTTGACGTTTTTGCCTTTTACAGACCAAGCGGAGGCATTTTATCTAAATCCATCATGGTTTTACCTTGTATGAAATTAAAAAAAAATGCAAATCTCTATCTATCAAGAAGAATTCCTAATGGCAAAAAACATTCTTGCTTTTCAAGTTTTTAGCCCTAAAAACCCACCTACAAAAAGCTTTAAGTAAAATACCTGTTTATTTTTTATGGCTGCTGTGACTAAATTGGGCACGGGCACACCTGGATTCCCCAGGGTTGGTCACTCATAACATTTTGCGAAGTTGGCTGCCGCACAATCACATAGGTAGCGTTTGATTTTTTTTCTATCCATTATATTTTCCATTATTTCTGGGACTTCACGGCAGAGCCATGCGGTAGCTTGAGCCTTTTTCATCATTCATCTTCCTGACAGTGTGATGAAGTCTGCAGATTCATTGCTTTGTAGATTAATGAAATGTGACTTGT
This sequence comes from Pan troglodytes, assembly GCF_028858775.2. Lineage (NCBI taxonomy): Eukaryota > Metazoa > Chordata > Mammalia > Primates > Hominidae > Pan > Pan troglodytes. Next base: position 135,849,815 of record NC_072406.2, on the reverse strand, counting down.
AATTTCCTTTCCTCCCCCTCCCTCTCCTCTCCACCTTTTTGTTCCATTTTTTTTCTCACTCATTAGCTGTGCCCTGCCAGGCACTAGTTAATGGGGAGTGGCCCAGTTGAGAGCAAGGGTCAATACATTTTGAAATGCACATTGTTTGGAGTGTGTGTGCTTTCACTCCATACTCCTGTGACCCTCTCTGTTCCTGCAACCCTGCACCTTCTCCTCCACGGTGAAGGCAGGTGTCGTGGTAGCATCAGATGCACAGAGCTGTAAGGAATGCGGCTGTGCCTTCCCTGCTGAAGCTGGTGACAAGAGAAGGATGCCAGTCAGGGAGAGAACACAAAGGAATGTCTCACCACCCCAGCTAGGGCTGAAGGCTTGTGAAGAACTGTCTGGGGCACGTCATGGCCCCTTGTTCACACACTTCAGACAGGAAGTCGCATTTTGCTTTTGAAGCCCTTCTCTGGCCACGTATTCTCAGCAAGGCGATACACTCTGGAAGGCTGGCAGGCAGCAGCAAGGCAGCATGGCCCAAGCTTCTCCACCTCCCTCTGGTTTCTCATTTTGCCAGTTCTTCTAAAGCTTCCTGTGCTCTGAAGACGCATATTGCAAAATGGCAGGCTCACTCCAGAATGTTTAAATATCGCATTTATTTCAGTGCTAATGAGGACTAAAAGGGTGGAAGTGACAATCATTTTCTCTGTAGACAGGTGTTCAGCTCTCCCGGAAAGCCGAAACCTGTGCTCCCTGGTGGTTTGTTGCCCCCTGGCCTTCTTGCACTGTCTGTAATTCCATACTGCAGGTTTGACCGAAGGAATTTTGACCAATCTCCTTCAATGAGACCGGGGCCCATGTGAGGGATTTTCCATTGACTTGGCTCTGTCCCACCCTTTTTATTCCACTGCTCTCACTACAAACACGCTGTGTTTCATCACAGGCTTGATCAGAGGCCTGTTGCTGATGACGTGTGAATGGTTCGAATCTGGAATTGGGTAGAGAGTGGCTGTATACTTAATGCCATTTTGCCTCTGCCTTCAGTGACCAGGCAGCAGATTGATAGAGTTGCTCTTGACACCCCAAAGCCATGGTTTTGATACTGAGCATCGCAGGAGAGGGTTCCTTCTGGTGCACCAAGTGAGAATGAAGGAAAGTTGTCCAAGGCACAGAACACTCCTGCTTTCTGTGACCCTGACCCTAGAGCCCAGGGAGGGTGGTCAGAGGGGCCTTCTACTGGGTAAGTCATGCAGAGTACAGCTTGCTAATCATCATCCTGTTCAAAAACAGAAATGCTGGGAAGGAAGCCACTGGTACTTCATACCATCAAACACTCATTGATTTATTTCACAAATGTTGAATAGTATAGTGGGCGGGTTGGTGGCCTCCCCAGAAGATAATGTCTGCTTTCTAAAACCCCACACCTGGGAATGTTAGCTTATTTGGAAAACGAGTTTTGGCAGGTATCATTATATTCAAGGTCTCCAGATGGGGTCACCCTGTGTTACCTGGATGGGCCTTAAGATCAGTGGGAAGTGTCCTTGTAAGGGACAGAAGCAAGACAGAAGAAGAGAAGCCCGTATGAAGACAGAGGCAGAGAGCTGAGTGATGTGGCCTCAAGACAAAGAATGCCAGGGAGCCCCCAGAAGCTGCAAGAGTCAAGGAAGGCTCCTCCCCTAGAGGAGGCCCCCCCTTCTAGAGGTTTTGGAGGGACCACAGACACCTTGATTTCAGACTTCTGGCCTCTGAGACTTTGAGAGAATAAATTTCTGTTGCTTTAAGTCAACCATTTGGTGGTAATTTGTATTATAACAGCGGCCCTAGGAAATGAGTCCAGACACCGACTACACATTAGGCTGGGGCTTCCTGTCCTGCTGTTGTCATGCCAGGAGGCAGAAGGCTTGTCTGCTTTCAGGCATACTGGGAGAGTGGGTTTGCCTACTAGTCCCCAAGCAGCGATGCTCTATTAGGAGCTGTGGGCAAGGTTATGCAGACCTGGGCCCAAACCCTGACTCTGGCCCTTTCCAGACACATACAAGGTCCTGGGTACTATTCTTCCCCTTCTCAACCTCAATTTTCCTATTTGTAAAATTGTGCTGTGTTGCCTACCTCTGCTGGGTTTGGGGTGAAAATTAAGTAACCTAACGGCTGCAGAGTGCTTAGGACAGATCCTGGCTTATAGGAGGCACTTGGCAAACAGTGGTTAAGGATCGCAGTTTTTGGAATCAAAATAGAAGACTGTCATAGAGCTATAGCTGAGACAGCATAACTGTAGAGATAAACTTAATCAAACACTTAAAACCTATAGTGTTCATGAATGATAGCTTTACTCCAAAAAGGAGCATTAAACTTTTTTACTTTAATAAAGTATTTTATCTAAATAGCACTTATTTCAGTTCTTCTTTTGTCAAAGACACACTTCCATGTGTCTGTCCTCACCACAAACCATTCCGGCTGCATCTTCTCTCCAAACTCTTTCTAACTCACACACATTTGCTCTAATGCAAATTTTTGTCTATAGTAGATACTTCATATCTCCCTGTTTAAACAAGGCCTTCCGAATGTTCTTAAACATCCTTGCTGCCCGCTGTGCCCCATTCCCCAGTGCCATTTTGAGTATTGTTCAGTTAAAGTGTTGTCCGGTTGGCTTGGCAGGTCTGAACGATTTCAGCTACCTTCATACAAACTGCTTCGAACTGTCCATCTACGTGGGCTGTGATAAATACCCACATGAGAGCCAGCTGCCCGAGGAGTGGGAGAATAACCGGGAATCTCTGATCGTGTTCATGGAGCAGGTATATTGCGGGTGTGTGGCTAGGATGAGGGGGTCTAGCTGGGGGATGAGGCTGTCGAGGTGGCTGAAAGTATGGGATGGAATTAGAGCTTCAGACCTTGGCCGTCATCCTGGGCCAGCACAGTGCTGCGAGGAGCCACTGTGCGTTGACACTTGAGCAGGCCCCAGGGAAGAGAGCTCTAAACCAATGTCATTGTCTCCACTGGCCTGGAGCAATTGGGACTGGTTCCTGAGCTCTCTGATGCTGCTCCGCAGGGAACAGGTGCTATGTGTTTGAGCCAATGTGCCCAGGCCCCTTGTCTCAGTCTACGCTGGCTGCCATCACAAAACACCAGGTGGCTTACAAGGCAGACTTGCAGCTCTGGAGGCCGGAAGTCTGAAACCAAGCCACCCACAGGGTCGGTGTCCTCGGAGGCTTGTCTCCTCGGCTGCCATCTTGCCACCTCTTCATGCGGTGGTTATCCCTCTGTGCATGCACCTCTGTGTATGAGTCCAAATTTCCTCTTCTTAGGAGGACGCCACCTTAACAGCCTCCTTTTCCCTTAATTACCTCTTCAAAGGCTCCATCTGTACATAGTCACATTCTGAGATACTGGGGTTAGGGCTTCAACATATGAATATGGGGGTCGGGGTGGGGTGGGGACACAACTGAATCCCTAACACCCTCCCAGGCCTTCAGAGTCACTGTTGCAGGTGGCAGAGGTGAATGACCTGGGAGCAGCTTTAACAAGTACCGCTGGGCTCTGCTGCCCAGCTGGGGAGGGGCTGCTGCTGCCTCCGCTGAGAACCTTGGACACCTCCCTGCCGTAGGCTGTCAAGGACACATCCGTCTTGCAGCATTAGTGAATTCACCAGTTCTAGTTCTGCAACTAACCAAACAATATCCGGGCCCCACTAAGGAACAGACTACCTGGAAAGTAATGGATTAAACAGAAACAAGTGTCAAGCCTCAGGGCCCCTGCTTTTTCTAAGTGTTAATTCTGACTCCACCTTAACCTCCATCCATTAGGAAGTAAGACTCTGAGGCTGGACACAAGGTTCCCCTTCCATGGGTTGTGCTCAGGAGTCAGAAGGCACATTCAGCCCATGGCTTTGGCTGGCACTTTTGGCTGCACTTCTGCACAGGGGGCAGAGGTTGGCACCAGGATTTAGCATCTGACTCTGTCCCATGATGGTCTTGGGAGACCCAGCCCCCGGTGAGCTGCTCTGGCACAGAAGGGTGTGAGTCTATTTTTCCTTCTTTGGGGAACCTCTCACTCAAGGAATTCCTGTTCCCACCCTGGAATTTTGTAAGAGAAGGCTCTTTTTCTTTTGCATCCCTGTAAAGAGAAGGACTTGACTGTAACAACCTGATCAGTCTTAAGTGATGATGCCATAGCCAAAGGGCCTCCTATGGATAAAATGCCCAGTCCTCGAAATATGCGTAAAGTCATTGGTAATGATGGAATGTCACCTTGGATTGGCACATCATTCTACAGGTGGGGAAACTGAGGCATAAGGTTTGAGTGCATCGCATGACACAAGTCATTGGAAGGGTCTATGCGTGGAGTTGTCATCTATAGGAAGGTTTCTTTGAATTGTTTCTTTTCCCTCTGACTTTTAAGTCAGCAAGTCCCACAAAGTCAAAATAAATGTGCCTATAAAAATTAAATTTCAGTTTTTAGTAAAAGTGTTTCTGTGAACCATCTCAGATCCTAATATTTTTTAAGCCTCTGGACATTCTAATGGAAGACTTTCTGGTGCAAGAACCCAAAAGAAATGCAGAAGTTTACATTCCAAATCCACACAGAGCCAGGCAATCCTATAACCGGAGGACTCCTATTTTTCTAAGAGATAATTTAATTTTTTTTTTCTCTTCTTTCCTCCTTTCTCCTTTCCCCTGCTTCCCACTTAGCCCTTTTTGAAATGCAAAATAACCTGTCACTTCCCCCTCAGCAGACATTCCCTGCAGGGCAAGCTCATCTGTGCTCCAAGGCAGACCACCCACCTCCAGGGGCTGGCCTCAGAGGGCATGCCGAAAGCATGCCCATTGGCCACTTCTACAACTTATTTCTGCCCAGGAAGGTGCCAGCTCAACTATCTGGTAGATAAGACACCAGGCTAGCAGGGGGACCCCTGCCCTTGCTCACTAGCCCCCTCCCCTTATAAAAGTATCAGCTTTTTGCTCCAAAGGAGAAGTGTCACATTTTAAAGCAGGATGCTT